>NW_015150476.1:1899299-1909150 GCF_000732505.1 Cyprinodon variegatus | reverse complement strand
CTTTCTGTCTTTCTTTCTGTCTTTCTGTCTTTCTTTTATGTCTTTCTTTCTTTCTCCGTCACTTCCTTCTTCTTTCTACTCTATATTTATTTAAACATTGGCCTCCAGTGCTTAAGACCAACACTCAACATTTGGTGTTACAGTTGAGTAGCGAAGCTAGAGGGCAAAGCATAACTGAGCTTGCCATGAACAAAAAAAACAAATGCTTTCAATCTAAGCTTAACATTTTACACACTGGCCTCTCGATCGCACACAGACACTGGAGGCTGGAGTTGTCCTAAGGGCTCAGACTACAAACCTTGGGGGAGATGTTGCCAAAATAAACATGGCCGATAAAGTTTTTATGTATCGTAGAAAATGAAAAAAATGTATGACTGAAAGCACTTCTTTAGCAGGAACATATGTTCACCGCTGCCGTTTCATTGGCTGCCTCTTTTCTTGGGGAAAACCCTGACTGAGGGAGAGGGAGAACCATATGCACACATACAAACACACACACTCATCACTCTTTGACACTAATAATAACTTTGAACCCTACTCATTGATGCCAGGATGTTTTGGTTAGTGCGCGTACCCATGCGTGTGTGTCTGCTTTTAGGAACCTTCTGGTCTGTATTACCGCAGTGAATGCCAGTCCCTCGAATCATGATCATGTTTTTGGCTAAAAGGTTTTCCAAAGCAGAGTCAGAGCAGGGTACAGTGGACTGGGACTGATAAAAACTGGTTAATGAGAAAACAATAAGGGAACATAAGCATTTTCCTATGAGACGATTCACACGATTTGCGACTGTGGGCTTTATATTTTCTTTGGGTTTGCCTGGGTTTCCCTTCTCCTGCTGTAAACCTGCCAAAAAGCCAGATCTCGGTCTGGTTGACCCCAGCTGTAAACATCCTGGGGGGGCCTCACAGACAAGGCATGCTTTGCTAGTTGTGTTTGTGCCCTTATATATGTGTTTGAGCTGCGACTTATGCATGCTATTGAAGAAAATAAAAACCTTGGGCCATGGTGGCGGGGCTCTAAATGGAAACAGGTTGGTTTTTGGTTTGCATTCCTCCACATGATGCACTGTGATGAGACACCGTGTGAACACTTTGGCCCTCTTTTGCTTTGTGCTTTTGAAAAGTTGATGATCGTACAGTGTGTGTTTGCTTTATCAAACACAGGCGAGACCAGAGGGCAACACTTTTTGCCCCCCCCTAGAGAGAAGAAGGAAAAATAAAACATAAGGGGATAAAAAGCTGCACTTAAACCTTTCATGTTTCCTATACATTTTTACTGCAGTCCATTATTTAATTTTTTATATACAAAGACGTGTGACCTCCGTGACTAGAAGATAACAGAGTACAGCTGCTTTTTTGAGTTTTCTCCAGGGTGGCTTCCTGTCTTGCTTCTCTTTACATGGTCATTTGAGGTAAAGGAGCCACAAACTGACGCAGAGAAAAAACAGACATATAATTGTACATTTCCATCATGGGTGCAACTTGATGTTGGGGGTTTTACTCTGTGCTTTAGTTATCCTTTGGGGTTAGCATGCGTTATTTGTTTGGAGCTAAATGGTTGTTTTTTAAAGAAAATAAACAACATAGCAACACTGTCATGCAACCCTTACTTAGATCTGTCATATTTATTTGAAACCTGGATGAAGGATTTGAGTAAAAAGAAAAAATAAACAGACAATGTCACTGAAAAATATCTTTATTACAATTGCTTTAAATAAAATCAATCCACAGCAGCTGAATTAAATTACTTTTTTTCATTTGTTCCATCCTGGATGAGCTTTAGACCTTTATGATGGTGCCATGGCTTGTTTGGATTTATTTAATTTCTCGCTCATTGTTTCCGTAAGCTGGATCTTCCTTGATTCCCTTTGGTCTCATTCCCAACCCAAGGTATCCATGCGTCTTTCCCAGGCCAGCCTAACCAATGTGCAGACTACTGTACAACCACTACTTCCTGAACAGGTAGTCTGAACACTGGGCAGGCGGGCGAGGCGGCTCGGGGATGCTGTGGGGTGGCTTCATTGTCACAATTGAATACTTGCTGCAAATCCACAGTGAGACTTGTCCAGGTTTCTCTGGCTGGAAAGGGGTGAATGGAGGGGGGTGGGGGGGTTAGAGGAGGAGGAAGGTTAGACAGAGGTGATGGCCACTGACTGGCAGATTTAGTGACATTCCCTCCTGTTTCCCACTGTGAAGGGTAGCATTCCACGTCGGGTTCTCAGGAGGAAAGACAAGCTGCAGAAAGGCTGCATAAACATATCAGTTGTTCAAAACACAACAGAATTAACATAGCTGAGGTGCATACAAAACAAAATATGAATTATTTCTAGACACTATTGCTAACAATAAAAGCTTTTTAACTTGTATTAAATTTAGGAAATATATGCAGGGTTTGGAAGTTCCAGGATGGATGATGACGGTTAAAAACAGTCTAGCATTAAAATTACTCTGGTTTGGGTAAGAATATTTGTGGTCAGCTAAGACCCTGCTAAGCTTCACCCAGCAGCTCCCTCTGAGTCCGTGAAATAACTACACTCTTGTCTCCTTGCATACATAAACTGGTGGAAAAATATACAGAAGGTGGATTACTTGCAACTTCTTGATCCTCTTCCTCTTCTTTGGATCTTCGTCTTAGTTGTTTCCCATCTCCTCCGGTTGAGCCACCCTGCTTCCCTGTCCTCACATTCAGCGGTAAAAGGTGTCTATATGCATCTGTCCAAAGTGCAGTGAGGGGGGGAAATATGAAGAGGAAAGGTTGCTCCTGCAGTGAGGGAAGATGGACCGGTGGGAGGTTCGACGTGGCAGAAGGACTGGCTGCCGAGTTCCTGCTTCCAGATGCAGAAGGAGAAAAGAAGTGAGGGAGAGAGGAGATATGAAGGAGTAAAGAGGAGGAGCTCCCTGGCCCCCCATTTTTCCTCCTCTGTTCCTTCTTCCCCCCTCCCTCTGTCTGCAACCCCCACCTCACCTCACCTCTCTGTTTCTTTTTCTTTTTTCAATCGTTTATGGGGAGAAAGTGGCGGGTCAAAGGGGAACAGGAAGATGCATTCGTTTGGAGGTAGCGTTGTAAAGTTTGGGGAGGGAGTGCAGGCATTGTGGCAGAATGGTATGGGCAGGCTGATTCCCTCTGCAGACATATATATATATATGTGTTTATTTCTTCTCCAGGGCTTAATGCACATTTGAGTATATGGATGTTGGGTTTTATTTTTGACATTTGATTGATGGATGTGTGGAGAGTCGTGGGGCTGAATGAGAGCAGAGGCTCTGCGGTCTTTGTAGTGAGGGCAGGAATGTCGGCGTTTTCTTGGCAAGCGGGAGGGAGCCTTGTAATAACTCCAGATGTGCAGCCCTGTGGTCTCCATCTCACTCTTGCTCCCTCTGTTTTTACTTCTAAGGCTGATTTCCTCTCCCTGTCCGACTGGAATAAAGGGCCCTTTATGCTGGACTGGCGGTGATGGGAGCGTGGGGTGAGGGGGGTACTGGTTTCAAGGGTTTACATTCGAATGGTAAATCAAAACCAGAGCAAGAGTTTACCCCCTTTACCTTTGCTCCACGCATTTCTGCAGTGTTTCCACTACCTGAGATTTCTGATTTCTAAATCCAATCAGGTAGACTCCCAGGAAAACAGGGAATCAAAAAGGGAAGCATCAGAGAGTGTGAATGATAGAAATCAGGCCTTTCTGGAGTTTAAAGCGCGTTGCTGCTGCAGCCAAGTTCAGGCTTTGGAACTTGGAAAGAGTGAATTTAATGGGAAGAAAGAAGGGAGGAGTTCTGCGGTGGCAGCAACATTGTTTCCACTGTTTGGATGACCGGGCAAAGCGGCTTAGTCAACATCGGCAGAAGAAATTTAAAAATGTACCGTCAAAAACCCCTCAAGATTCTGACGTGATACTGAAGTTAAAAAAGCAAACCGTTCAGTTTAGTGGCTGAACTTACAGCGACATACAAAAATATTCATAGCTCTTGAACTTTTCAAGCATGCTGTCGCATTACAGTCGCAGAAGTCAATGTAATTCCTCATGGTTTCATGGGATAGACCAGCAAAAAAGTATGAACAATGGTGAAAGGTTGAGAATATCATAAATGTTTTTGTTTAATGTTTTTGTTATTCCTCTTTGACTTTTGTACCTCTTAAAAAACTCTAGCTCAGCTGGGGGAAGAGTACGCATTGAACTGAAATTTAATCCACCAATGAGTCACCTCAGTAAAATATACAGTCCATCTTTTAATTTAATCTCTGTGCAAATTAAGTTGTTCTTCAAGGATCAAGAGAGACATCTGGCAGTTCAGTTAGACGTCTACGTAGGAATCTGAAGCAGAGTTAGGTTTTAAAAAGGTATTTCGAGACTTCAGCATCTAGAATACAGAAGAGTAGAACTTTATTGATCTCACAATGGAGAAATTCACTTGTGACATCGGCCTGTATAGACAAACAGAAGGTGCACAAGGCAGGAAAAAGTGCATGAAGTATACACAGTGCATCCAGATATGTACACTTCATGGTAAAAATTAAGGAGGGATTTAAGGGGATATATATACAATATCTTATGTACAGTAAAGTGGTGGCAGATAAAGTCTGGTTTGTTAAATAGATAAATAGTATCAGTTATTGCAGCGTTATTACAACAGGTTATAGTGGAACGCTGTTAAAGCCTTCATCTGAAATACTGAAGGATAAGGCAGAACAAAAAGCAGGCTGTGTAAGAGAAGCCTGCCCAGAGAAACAACCATGAAGCCAATCTTATCTCTTTAGGAACTGTAGAGATCTATTGCTCATTGAAGAGTTTGTTTTTAGGCCGGCTGGGGTTGAGTGGGGATTGTGGGGGGGCTGCTGTGGGATTAAGAAACGTCATTGCCATGTAGGCCACAAAGGAAAGGGAGAATGTGCTCTGGTCGAACCGAAACCGAGCAAAAATACTTTCACTGACTAGAAAGCCTCCACCGCTCATCACCCTTAGCACAGGATGATGAGCTAGACAGCCTAAGGATGGCAAGATCATGCTCAGGGGATGCTTTAACAACAGCGAACAGAAGGGTGATGTGAGGGAAGGATGGATGGAGCTAAATACAGGGAAAGTAGTCCACTTCTCCTAGCTGGATGAGGACCTATATGCGTATAACCCACTATAGAAAGTGAAGAAAATGGTAAAAAAAAAAAAAGGTTGGAAAGCATCTCCAAGTTTCACTGTTAGAGAATTGCTTCAAAGAAGGCTTATTGGATTTGCCCATTCTCCAAAATAGGCTCTGAATGCTATTTACACAGACACAGAAGCTGGTATTTTGGAAGGCCTCATTACGAATGTAAATATGTGGAGTTTACTAAATGCTTTTGGAGCTTTAAGTGGAGCTGTACACTTTGGTCAGACAACAATAAGAGGAGCAGACTGGTCTCACAGAATATGGGGGAAACAACTCCTGCCAGTTTATTTTTAAAAAGACACTGGGAACTTTCTTAGTCTGCGGATTCATGAGCTGTTTCAGTAGAAAGGTTTTTCAAAATATAATCCGAATTCTTATTCCTGAAGTATTTCCAGCAACTTTTTAAGATGGCGCTGTGCATGCAGTTACGTCGGCTCTGTGTTCTCCTTTCTGAAAATAATCCTTGAGTTTTTCCCAAATTTAAATGTGGGGTCAAACTACACAATAGAAGATTAGTTTATTTTGCAGTATTTTTACATATCTTTACAAGGAGAGTTAATAAATGGTGGAGGTAAAGTGAAAATCGAAGCGTGCATCCAGGACTGGAAATGGAAGCAAAAGTGGAAAAATAAGCATGTTGACAGGTTTTGATTGAACACATGAAATTTAACGAGCAATATGATTGAAAATTGGCTTTTTTCTAATCATGAATAAATTACTTTTCACTTAAAGAAAATACTTTCTTAAGTGTATAAAGATGAAACAAAAGAAAAAGGAGCTCATTTTAGGAAAATCTGACGTTAGATGAGACGATTCAAAGTTTGCTTTTACTTCAGTAAATACTCATGACTCATTGGTTTATGGGTGTATTTGTTAACAAAAGAAATGAAAACAAGAGTGGCAAGTGGTTAAATGTAAAGCCCCTTTCTTGGTGTATGGGGATACAAATGTAACCTATTTAAATTGTTGCTATTTGCAGACAGAAATTAACATAACATTAAAATAACATTTCAGAGATTACAGAAACACAATTTTTGGTTAGTAATCTATTTTGAGAACTTTGAACAAATAATTCTCCTTCCTAGCTTACAAAAAATAAAGAATTTTAACACCTTGCTTTGGTTATAGACTTTTCCATGATTTTAAGAATGACGTACTTTTGGATCCTAACCCTTTGACATAAGTGTGACATTTTTCTGCTCATAAATAACGTTTTATGACACTGGATTTACTGTAAACGCAAAGAGTAAAAAAAAAGGAAAATCCCAATTCTCATTTAAAACTGTCTGCCATTGACTAATTGAATAGTAAACTCTTAAGAAAAAAGTCAAATTTCATTCTCTCGAACTAAACAACATGAGGGTTAATCTTTTTAATGAACTTTGTTAGCCCCATCCTCATCATACCTTACCCTTTATTACAGTAAACCTGAACGGGATGGAAGAGCCAAAAAAAGGAGTAAGTGAAGTGAAGCCTTTGCAAAAAAAATGCTTCACCATGAAAACCATGTGTGCATTCAAAGCTTGTTTGCATTTTAGGCTCAGGTTGGTTTACACATGCGGATGTTGTGCTTCAGTATTTTCTACCTTCATGTTTAGCTCAGGTCAGAAACTTGCACCCTTTAGACCCACATGTCTGCACATTTTCATACTTTTCATCCAATTTTGTCAATGTCGTTTCTCATGCGTCACAGAAGCCCTGGGAAATGTCAAAATGCATGAAACCAACGACAATTTCTTACCCTTCTTTTGCTCATTTGTTTTCCTAAGAAAACCAATTTTCTTAAATCTCAGTAAAAATAAACTGAATTAAAACTAAATATGAAATTTACCAGAGCAGATTTTTTCAGAAAACACAGTTATTCTTTCATTATAAAAAAAAAAAAAAAAAAAAACATAACGAAAAACATAAGAAGCACATGTTGAAGAGATAAAAAATGAAATGTACCAGAACACTAAACAACAGCAGAGTAAAAGAATGGAAAACAGATTTCCGTAAGGGTAGGGTCCTTTTCCTGCTACGTTTTCCATTTTATGGCTATTGTTTTGTCTAATACCACGCACCACAGAGCCACCGTAGTTCACATTTGTTCATTTGTTTAAACCAAGAGACTCTCCGCATTTGCTATTCATCATTTTGACAGAGTAATATAAATACAGGAACTTCCATGGTGTGATTACATGACCTTCTGAAAGGGACTATAAATATTTCTCAGATTTCATGCCATCATAGAACAGTTGAGGTCTGAATGTGTGCTCTGTCCATTGGTGAAATCAGTAAACCAAAAACACTAATTGAACGCTTGGCTTCCATCAAACACACATGTGGCGAATATTACAATGTCTTTCCATGGTAGTAGTTTCAGGTTTTCATCTGTGGTCAGATGTTACCGATCTCATGTCCTGATCAGCCTGGAAAAGTCTGGAATTAGTTTGAAGTATTTTTCTTGTTGGAAGGAGTCTGGAAAAAGAAAAACTTCCCAGGCTTCATCATCCATCTGTCTGTCCATGCATTCCTCCGTCCGTCTGTCCATCCATCCATCCATCCGTCCATCCGTCCGTCCGTCCGTCCGTCCGTCCGTCCGTCCGTCCGTCTGTCTGTCTGTCTGTCTGTCCGTCCGTTCGTCCATCCATCCATCCATCCATCCATCCATCCATCCATCCATCCGTCCATCCTGATAAGTATCTGCTTTAAATTATTGGTGAGGTTTTGTTTTTATATTTTGTTAAAGAATCTTAAATTTTGATATTTTAATCAAATAAAGTATAAAAAAAGTAAGTTCGTTATGCAAAGCATGTATCATCCAGCCTAGAAAAAATGTATCTGGATAGATTTTTCAGACATGCTGCAGAAACATGAAGAACCTCTAATTCAATGACGTGCTAGCTGTTGGACATGGATCTTCATTTCTTAATGTAGGAGTTTGCTCTTATTTGCACTCGTTCTCACGGGAAGAGTAGAGAAACACACAGTAAGCAGAGACACTCAGAGCATGCAGACAACACTCTATCAATTATATCTTGGACTGCAGTGTTGCTCTCCGGAATCTGGACACTATAGCTGGCAGATCATGGGAGGACCCTGCCGTGTTATCAGGTAACACTTTACTATAATTTATGAACTATTTGAGAGTGTGTGGAAACAGGCACTCTGCCCAAGGTGATTTGTTAGGATGATTTTTTTTGTACAAACCTGATGAGTCATAAACAGCTGCAAGATTTTACACATAGACCTGAAATAGCTCCACTTTAACAGTTTCCCATTGGGCTTCTCCCCGTTCAGGTTCTCTGTTCCTGATTTACATCCTGTAAACATGTGGTCCTACTTTAAATAAAGTCCAAACTGCATTAAGACTAATTAGGTTTTGCTCAGATGTTCCCTCTGCTCTTTCTCACTGGTCTGTTGTTGTGTTTAATGTTTAGTGGTTAATCTTTATCATACTTTTTACATTTTTCTGGCAGTCAGAGATTTTTTTTTATAACAAAAACAGGTTTATTTACCTTAGTAACTAACCTTCCTCCTGCGTCTACATCAGACAGGAGCTACAGAATTGCTCTTTGTGTCTCATTTAAAAAAAAAAAACTCAATGGGGGAATGGCGGAAGAATGGAGGGAAAGAAAAACGGAGGGAGGTGAGGAGGAGGGTTGTGAAAATTGCCTTTGGCTGCCACCCAGGGCCCGGTCTTTGTGGTAATGAAGGGTTAGAGGCAACGTTATTGCTCCCAGATGCCGTGCGGCTCCTCCACATCGCTTTGATGAACGGCTCAAGTCACCAGGACTTTTCTATCAAACTCCCATCAACATACACATCACCACATATGCACAAACACACACAAAACAGGCAGCCCCTTAAAACAACGCAGAGGGTTCAAACCAGCGTCTTCTTGGTTTTACCAACCAATCAACTCCCATTTGCTAATTTGCTACAGAATGTGTAAGCTCACCATGTATGCCTGCATGTTTTGCGGGGTGTTAAGTTTCCACTTTTGATTATGTCCAATCAACATTTCGCAGCGGTACTTAAGTCTTTCAGAATTTCTGTTTTGAATGGTTAACAGCACAGAGATATGCATGTATGAGTGCAGGAGGGACCGTCCACTATTGTTTTTTCAATGAGTGAGCCATTACTCACTAACACGACAAATCCAGCGAAAGTTTATTTTATTCTCACACCAATCAATGAAATGCTATGGCAGCTGAAGGTAGAAACAAAAAACATTAAAGACAAAAACTAAAGGGGACATCAGTGGTTTAGTTGGATATGTTGGGTTAAAAGTCTATAAAAGAGTTTTTATATATCAGGTGGGTTCAGCCCCTTTAATCCGTCACCCATAAATTAAATCCAGGCTCTTTATTGGTAAATAAATAAGGTCCAAATGTGTGTGATTTAATCTTACAGAAGATCTGTTCTTTTAATGCCTCAGAAGTTCACTTGACGCCATGAAGATCATTAAGAACAAGGGACACAGTCGAGCTGTAGAGCTAGATTGTAAAATAATACTGTAAGCTGTGCATGAGCACTTTTCAACCCATCAACCAAAAACAGATAGAAAAAAAACACCAGAGGGAAAAACCACAAAGTCGTTGCTAGATTTG
Organism: Cyprinodon variegatus; assembly: GCF_000732505.1. Lineage (NCBI taxonomy): Eukaryota > Metazoa > Chordata > Actinopteri > Cyprinodontiformes > Cyprinodontidae > Cyprinodon > Cyprinodon variegatus. The sequence goes on along the minus strand of NW_015150476.1, from coordinate 1,899,416 downwards.
GTAAATTAGCAGAGTAATTTTGGAAAAAAAATAAAATATTAAAAATAAATTTTACATTATTGTACTTTTTACTCTTACTTGAGTAAAAGTAGGATAAAGTATTACTACTCCGCCCAT
>NW_015150476.1:1874627-1897989 GCF_000732505.1 Cyprinodon variegatus | reverse complement strand
GCTATTTTTACTTTTGCTTGAGTGGAAATATAAGGAATTGGCATTACCTTTTTATAGTACAATTTATGGATACTCTACCCACTTCTGTAAATGTTAGGCCTCTAAGTAGGAGAATCTATTAATGGGAAAACAGTTATGTGTTCTGTCCAAATTAGTCCTGTGCAAAAATAGAAGAATTGTTAAAATGTTGGAAAATAACTAAAAAAAGTCCCAAATGCAGTTTGACATAAAAATTCAACAAGGTTCTGCTTGGTGGGAGAAAAACACACTGAACTCAACATCCTCAATTTTAACAGAAGGCAGAAAAGATCAGCACTGCACAGAAATGTGTCAGAATATCAAAGTTCAGATCTAATGTAATAAAGTTATTATTCAATGAATAGTAGACAAATATTTTAGTCTTTAAATGTGCTGAGTTGGTGGAGACATAACCCAAAAGGACTTGGAGCTGTTGTCAAGTACTGACCCATGAGGGGGGAGTCTAAATGAACAGCATACTTATCAGAATTTTATTTGTAAACCATTTTTTTCCTTTTTCAAATTTTGCAGACTTGGTTCAAATAAAGTGTTCATGGACAGAATCTCGCTCCTTATTGGTGCATTTTGCTTTATTTGCCTCTGTGCTAGTATTTAATGTCTGAAATCTGTACCGTTGCCCACTCATGCTGACTGATTTTATGGGAACATATGGGGAAGCACTCAGTCCCTAAACAAACACTGGAAAAGACTGAAAAACTTAGCTGACTGTTAGAGGGAATAGTTATCTGATTGCTGCTATAATGCAAATGCACACATAACGTCACACTGCACACGTTTCTTAAGATCTTGTTTATCCGTAACACCTATCGTCACGTCCAAACAGTTGATATTCCCTGTCTCTGCTTAAGTTCGCTTTACTTTCCCTCATTCTCTAGACACCCAGTAGTCCTCTACCCTCCTCCTCCTTCCTTCTTTTCCAGTTCTCCTGCTTGAATTTACTGGCCAGAGGAAAGGAAAATGTATGAATCAATCCAAGGCTGCTCACTCCCCGGGAGAGGGGAAAGCCAAAGAATGAGAGGGAACAAGGGAACTGAAAAGAAAATAAAAAAACTAGGAAAGCCAAGATGGAGAGATGCTGAACCAAAAGAAATAAAAAAAAAAGGGGGGGGAATGGGTGGGGGGAAGGCGGCTGTACTTACCAATGCCATAAATGATGATGTCAGCATTCAGCAGTCTGGGACGACTGCATGTTTTGTTTTTCTTACTTGTGTTTGTGTAAGTGTGTGTAGTAGACACCAAGGAGCGATGCCAAATGCATCTGTGTTTCTATGTGCTCACGTGTGTCTCTGTGGAGATTTTACATGCTTTCAGGGGGATATGACCATTTGGCTGCAAAGGTCATAAGTCCTTTGATGAAGGAGTTTGGTCCCACATGAAATCCCCTGCATCTCTCCACTCTTACTCTGACACCAACACACACTCACACTTGGTTGGGCAGGGCACGCCTGCGGTTAGCCTTCCAGATGGTTTTAAGGTTACTTAGAGACTACTATAGGAGAAGCAACATATGCATGTGCATTGAGCACATGTTTTTAGAAACTCTTTCACTCTGACTTCTTTTTTTCAGTGCAATTTTTTTAATTCTTACTTTACTGTGTGCAGTAAAACATTCAAACTTTCCAACAATAGATCCTGAGGAGCACAACCACAACATTTGTGTGAATTAGAGAGAGCCGGCATGTCTCGGACTGAGGTGACTAGCTTTGAGGTTGCCTCCCTGATACATAAATAGTTGGGCGTTTGTATACCACAGAGTTGGGTGCAGATTTACAAGTACAAGAGATTTTAAGTCTCTGGTGTGTCCTTGTATATGTGTGTGTGTGCAAAGTCTTAATCAGAACCAGATTCTTTTGTCTTTTTCTTCCATTTCATCATCCTGGGAACTTAGAATAAAGCCTCTAATTTTGGATATTTTCCCTCTTTATGTTTCAAAAGCTAATTGTGCAATCTAAATGTCTTGTTTCTCAAAAAAAAAAAAAAAAGAAAGAAAACAAACCTTAACACTGCCGTCTCTGCTGGTCTAACGTTGTTATTACAACTGTATAGGTTTAAAGCACCAATTTTATTTTAAAATACATTCTTCCAGTCATTAAGCACCCATTTCCTGACCAAAGTGTCCCTCTCTCACCCCCTGCAGGAGAAGGAAAAGAAGTACATGCTTCCAGTGGATAACCTAAAGCTGCGAGATGTGGAAAAGGGTTTCATGTCCAGCAAGCACATTTTTGCTCTCTTCAACACTGAACAGAGGTGGCGTTACCCACACATACTTTTCCTACACACTGAGGCTTAAGTAAAAATGTATGAGATTATTCACATGCAAGGTTTGGACTTATGACTCAAGGATAATGCAGGGAGGAGTGCTACTTTAACATGCATTTGTTTTGACAAACCAACCAATAAGGTTATGTCATCTGGCACAACCAGGAAACTAAAGCTATTTCTACAAACGTTGTGCCGAGGTTATGACTTTGTTAGTGTAAGCACGGACATCTTGGATTACAAAATGATTAGATTAGATTAGATGAGCTTTATTGATCTCACAGTGGAGAAACTCACTGGTCACATATTGGCATAGTAAGAAGAGTAAAGAAGGTGCAAACAAGGAGGAAAAAGGTGCATTAAGAATAGACAATATATATACAGTATATCAGGGTATATACAGTATATCAAGATAAATAAGGATTAAGGTGCAAGTGTACATCTATCACACACAAGAAAATAAAAATAAGAAATAAGGATGGCTTATATACAGGTGGATTGACTTTTACATTAAAGGTAGGTGCAGTAGGTAAATGCAGTCTCACACTTTGGATTACCTCCAATAACGATGACGTTTTTTACATCCCTCATTATTGTATTGGCTGCTCTAAAATTGGTTTAGAAATAGCAGAAAGGATTTGTCTTTTTTTTTAAACAAATTTAGCATCATTTAAATGGAAATAAACTTGTTTTTTACAGCTATGTATTTTTTGCCAATGCGCAGAACAGAGGACCCAGTATTCAGGCAATACACACAATGGGATTATTAAAAAGTTCAGTTTAAAAGTTCAGTCCAAAGCCTGAGAAACACGTAGGATCCAGCCAGTAGGCTTGCAACAAGATGCGGCGGATGCCGCCCATAGTGTCCCAGACGCTGCAGAACGGGAGAAAATGGAGGAGTCTGAAGACGGGTCAGGCAAACTGATCAGAACAGGAACCCCCAGGCTCAGAGGTCCAGGAGTCCAAAGGCAATTCAGGCAAACCATTCAGATGGGAACAGGCAGGCTCAGTGGTTGAGAGGCAGAACAGGATCAGGTAATCAGAAACACTAAGTTAATGCTAAAACCCTCTCACCAGACAGACTTAGTGCTTGAGAGGCAGAACAGGTCAGGATAGAGAAATCAGAAACACCAAGGAACTCTAAAAACACACTCACCAATGGCTAGAGAGAACAAGAATAATCTGGCCCTGATGACTGGATGCAAGCACCTTGAATAGAGGCAGGAGTAGGTGGATCAGATGAGAGGTTATAAGAAACCAGGGAGAGTTAGACAGGTGAAAGGACTGAGAAATTAAGCCAGTCATAAGTGCCAAGATCATGACATTTTTTGCAAAGCGGCAATTTATATGACAAGGAGAAAAAATGTCCTCATAACAAATTAGTGACAAAGGATGTCAAAAAAAAAATTCAAAAATTTTATAAATCCGAAAAGCAAATTTTGTAAAAAAACAAACAAAACAAAACAAAAAAAATAATCCAAATGGTTGATTTCATTTTTCTGTAGCTGCTTGCGTAGCATCTTTTGACCCACAGTTTTACTTCCATAGAAATGTGTATAAGGACTACCNAAAAAAAAAAAAAAAGAAAGAAAACAAACCTTAACACTGCAGTCTCTGCTGGTCTAACGTTGTTATTACAACTGTATAGGTTTAAAGCACCAATTTTATTTTAAAATACATTCTTCCAGTCATTAAGCACCCATTTCCTGACCAAAGTGTCCCTCTCTCACCCCCTGCAGGAGAAGGAAAAGAAGTACATGCTTCCAGTGGATAACCTAAAGCTGCGAGATGTGGAAAAGGGTTTCATGTCCAGCAAGCACATTTTTGCTCTCTTCAACACTGAACAGAGGTGGCGTTACCCACACATACTTTTCCTACACACTGAGGCTTAAGTAAAAATGTATGAGATTATTCACATGCAAGGTTTGGACTTATGACTCAAGGATAATGCAGGGAGGAGTGCTACTTTAACATGCATTTGTTTTGACAAACCAACCAATAAGGTTATGTCATCTGGCACAACCAGGAAACTAAAGCTATTTCTACAAACGTTGTGCCGAGGTTATGACTTTGTTAGTGTAAGCACGGACATCTTGGATTACAAAATGATTAGATTAGATTAGATGAGCTTTATTGATCTCACAGTGGAGAAACTCACTGGTCACATATTGGCATAGTAAGAAGAGTAAAGAAGGTGCAAACAAGGAGGAAAAAGGTGCATTAAGAATAGACAATATATATACAGTATATCAGGGTATATACAGTATATCAAGATAAATAAGGATTAAGGTGCAAGTGTACATCTATCACACACAAGAAAATAAAAATAAGAAATAAGGATGGCTTATATACAGGTGGATTGACTTTTACATTAAAGGTAGGTGCAGTAGGTAAATGCAGTCTCACACTTTGGATTACCTCCAATAACGATGACGTTTTTTACATCCCTCATTATTGTATTGGCTGCTCTAAAATTGGTTTAGAAATAGCAGAAAGGATTTGTCTTTTTTTTTAAACAAATTTAGCATCATTTAAATGGAAATAAACTTGTTTTTTACAGCTATGTATTTTTTGCCAATGCGCAGAACAGAGGACCCAGTATTCAGGCAATACACACAATGGGATTATTAAAAAGTTCAGTTTAAAAGTTCAGTCCAAAGCCTGAGAAACACGTAGGATCCAGCCAGTAGGCTTGCAACAAGATGCGGCGGATGCCGCCCATAGTGTCCCAGACGCTGCAGAACGGGAGAACATGGAGGAGTCTGAAGACGGGTCAGGCAAACTGATCAGAACAGGAACCCCCAGGCTCAGAGGTCCAGGAGTCCAAAGGCAATTCAGGCAAACCATTCAGATGGGAACAGGCAGGCTCAGTGGTTGAGAGGCAGAACAGGATCAGGTAATCAGAAACACTAAGTTAATGCTAAAACCCTCTCACCAGACAGACTTAGTGCTTGAGAGGCAGAACAGGTCAGGATAGAGAAATCAGAAACACCAAGGAACTCTAAAAACACACTCACCAATGGCTAGAGAGAACAAGAATAATCTGGCCCTGATGACTGGATGCAAGCACCTTAAATAGAGGCAGGAGTAGGTGGATCAGATGAGAGGTTATAAGAAACCAGGGAGAGTTAGACAGGTGAAAGGACTGAGAAATTAAGCCAGTCATAAGTGCCAAGATCATGACATTTTTTGCAAAGCGGCAATTTATATGACAAGGAGAAAAAATGTCCTCATAACAAATTAGTGACAAAGGATGTCAAAAAAAAAATTCAAAAATTTTATAAATCCGAAAAGCAAATTTTGTAAAAAAACAAACAAAACAAAACAAAAAAAATAATCCAAATGGTTGATTTCATTTTTCTGTAGCTGCTTGCGTAGCATCTTTTGACCCACAGTTTTACTTCCATAGAAATGTGTATAAGGACTACCGTCAACTGGAGCTGGCCTGTGAGAGCCAGGAAGATGTTGATGCATGGAAGGCCTCCTTCCTCAGAGCTGGAGTTTATCCTGAGCGAGTAACCGTGAGCATATCTTTTTATTTATTGACTTATTGATTTATTGATGGCATGAATTAAATCCTAGATATCCCTTAAAACATACAGCATTTGTACAAATACAGTCTCGTAAAAATATGTATCAGTTTCATTGTCGGTTTTATTGTTGCCATGACCTAAATGTTGTCTGTCCTTTTTAATGTCTTTGCATTGGTGTTGTGCTCCACGTAGGAGAAGGAAGGAAAGGTACGGCATTCTCTCCACCCTTTTTTTTTCAACAATTAGAAAACATTTTTAAGAGAATTGGTCAACTTTTTATTCATTCAATTTGTTAAACTGGCAGTAATCAGTAATCTTAAGTATTAATGAGGACATTTCACATACATTCTAGATATAAAAATCAGGACATTAAAAACAGTTATCTGTTTTGTTAAATTAATTTATATACAATAAGTTTCTTCCTAAGTTATTTAAATGTTCAAAACAACTAATGAAAATAAAAGACTGTAATCTTAAATGGTACAGAGCTCCAATAAAAGTTCCTCTTCAAATATTCACATGTTTGAGGCATTTTAGGGAATTATGAGAATTATGAATTCTCCCAAGGATTTTCATCAAAAATGGTTACTTATTATATGGGATTTATTGGTGTGTTTTTTTCAACATTTTACTCAGTCAGTGTCCTAGCTGAGTTATGTGAATATTTAAGGTCACCATGTTTCCTGTTAGTCATCTCTAATCTGTTTCCAAAGAGTGATGGAGGTGATGAAAATGGCTCGGACAACTTCATGCACAGCATGGACCCTCAGTTAGAGCGGCAGGTGGAGACAATTCGCAACCTGGTGGACTCGTACATGGCAATCGTCAACAAAACCGTGCGCGACCTGATCCCAAAGACAGTGATGCATCTCATGATTAACAATGTGAGTCACCTGGGGAAAAAAGGAAAGAAACTAATTTAGATGTGGCAGATAAAATACATACTTTGTTTTGTTTTGTAGACAAAAGACTTCATAAATGCTGAGCTCCTGGCTCAGCTTTACTCATGCGGTGACCAGAACACTCTGATGGAGGAGTCTCAGGAGCAGGCGCAGCGGCGTGATGAGATGCTGAAGATGTATCACGCCCTGCGGGAGGCGCTGAGCATCATTGGCGATATCAGTACGACCACTGTGAGCACATCTATGCCACCTCCTGTGGATGACTCTTGGCTGGCCGTCCAACGGAGCGGTTCTGGAGGAAGGTATATCATGAATAGATGAACTTAGAGGTAAAGGGTGGCCTCAAAAAAACACAACTTTAAAAACTCTGATATCCAACAATAAGATAATTTTTCTGATTGGCTCATTTTTTTGGCAAAGGAAACAAGAAATTAAAATTAAAATAATTAATTTCTTCCAGTAAAAAACAAACAAGAATATTAGAACAACCTGAAAAGTTTAAATTAATTATCCAGATAACTTTTCTTGGCATTTTAACCATTTCGGTTTTAAGAATCTTTATCATTTAATCATCTTTAAACTAATCCCAATTTGTAGGCAGGTGTGACAGACACTTTATTCTATCCTCCATCAGATCCCCAGCAACCAGTCCAACTCCTAACCGCAGGGCTCCACCAGGTCCTCCAGCTCGCCCAGGCTCCCGTGGACCCCCGCCTGGGCCTCCTCCTGCTGGGGGACCCCCTTTACCATCTCGCCCCGGGGCATCCCCAGATCCTCACAGCGGCCCACCGCCCAGTGTGCCCTCTCGACCTAACCGTGCGCCCCCCAGTGTGCCAAGGTGAGTAAAACCAGGAGAAACCCTTTAAAACCAGCAAAGCTCTTGAAATGGAAACATGTAGCAAATTTCAGAAGCAATTTAAATATTCAAACCATACTTTATGATATTTCATGTCAGGGGAATGTGAAGATGCCTGGATGAAGGGAAAAAGGAGGTAAATGGAACTAGATTGTAATAGAGAGTAGCTGGTTAGAAGATTGCTAGAAATCCTGAAATAGATCAAATCAAAGTGGTATCAACTAGATTTTATTCCCCTTGTTTTTATAATTAGGTGAACATCTGACTTCTTTTTGGTGTCTCGCACTAAACATATGACATACATTATTTTTTCATTAACTTCAACTCTCAAGCATCTCATTATTTTTACCCATCCTGCATCCCAATAGTAAATTGACTCTATGCATCTCTGCTGCTGTTATCCTTGTATATTTCTTTGCTCTCTATCCTTTTGTGTTTTATAAGCTAAAGTCAGAAGCTTGAGTCTCTGTGTAAAGCTCTCTTTGGAAAAAAAACAAAACAAAATTAAACCAATTTTGCAAATAAATTAAATTATCTCACTATGGCTATTAAGCACAAACGTATTGCTAAAGAGAGCTGAGCACATGCAACACTGGCCTTCCACCTTCACTGTAACTGTTTGCACTTCTTCTGTGTCCCCCCTGCTCCTCTCTCTCTTTCCCCCTCTTTCCCCACTACATTTCTGTTACACACGTCACTATTGTTCCTTCTGCAGAATCACTATCACTGACCAATGAGGACTAGCTATTTTTTTTTTAGGTATGTTGGATATTGTGTGCCACTGTGGTCCTCATCATGACCAGAATCCTCTAAAACACCTTGGATTCCATCTTTTTGTTGCATGACATTTATCTTTGTAATCGTTGTCCTCTTATAACAATGCATGCCTGCTTTTTGTAGGGTTTTTTTTGTGCACAGGAACAATTGAATAATTTGTTTTAAAGATCCATCACTTTTGGTTGTAACATTCCACCGGTCCTTTGGTACGTCTCTGTTGGTTTTAGAAAACTGAGCTGTATTTAGCTGGATATGCAGGGGCAGCCTCTTCATTTGCCCTCACATTTAGGCCTAAATGGTGTGCTTTGTTTCCACATTGACAGAGTCTGATAACTCTGTAATGTTGGTAGTACTTACATGTGTTGTCATGTCAAAATCACAAAATAAAGTTTTGTGAAAATGAATGTACAGCCATTTAAACTTTCCACATTTTGTCACGTTACAACCCCAAACTTCTGTTTTATGGACATTTGATGTGATGGATCAACACAATTGTTGAGTAGAAAGTAGTTATATAGATGACAACTTGAAAATCTAGATGTATTTATTTTTAATTTTGTGTTTATCACTTTTACCCATCTAGAGACTAGATATGTCCATTCTTCATATTGGAGGGAGAGCATCTGTGAGCATCAGAGTTAACACCTTGCGTCTGGTTTTCCATTGGTTTTAGGGCTGAAATTTGGATAATTTTAACACATGGATATGAAAGAAAGATCCCCCAAATCTTTCAGCCTCTCCTGTTACTGCTAAAATGAAATCCACACAGCATGATGCAGCCACTCTATGTTGACAGATGCCGTTATGTGTTCAGGGTTAGCTTTTCATAACAGTTCAGTTTTGGTGTCCTTTCTTTTAGCACATGCTTTCTTCTCGTCACTGCATGGGACTGCACAGCTAATGTCAATAGGTTTTCTTAGTTAAGATGTGAATCTTAGCTGCTCCTCCAGAGTTAACTTTGGTCTCTTGGCAGCACGGTGGACAGCTGTTTTTGGTCGGGGAAATGATCCATACTTTTTATTAGAACAGCTGAATTAAAAAAGAGCAGAAATTCGATACAATACAGGCTTAATATTTTTTTTTATTTTTATTAAGTGCTTAATAAAAGCCTCAGCTTCTACTTGACAGTTATGTTCTTTGTTCTGGTCGTCACAGCAAGTTTTACAAATATTTGAATAAAAGTCACGGTTGTAGCAGCACAAAATGCAACATAGTCGAAGGGGAGTGAAAGCTGTTGATGGTTGTGTGGGTCAGTAAAGGTTTTGTGCTTTTATACATCTGTTGTCCATTCAAAAATGGACATTGGGTGCCTATTTAAAAAAAACAAAGCAACAAAACAATAAAGCCCCCTTCCTGTAGAATAATCTGACCTTTCTTCTTGTCATCATGTCTCTGTTTGTCCATGCCAGTCGGAGACCCCCGCCTTCTCCAACACACTAGACCTCAGAGTTCCTTCCTCCCTCCTTCATCTGTCGTTTCCCACCCTCTGGATGAGAGTTGCTACGGACAACAGCGCCACCTTTCTGTCGTCTCCTGACCCTCCCGCCTCTCCACTACACCCCCTCTTACCCTGTACCTCTGTTTCCACACAGAGAAGTGAAATACTTGAAAGCATGACTTACATACAAGTTTGTTCCTCATAATTTAACTATAGACACCATGAGGTGAACCATATTAGACAACTGAATCAATGTATTGTATATCCAAGGAAATTCATGGCATAATGTTTCCATCTTCTTATATCTAGAGGGGCAAACATTTGCAAAGTAAGCATGAAGCTAAGCCTGATCATTTTTCCTGAATTAGCATTGGTTTACTCATGTTTTTTAAAAGAAATGCTTCACCTGAAAAATGTTTTGAACAGGGTAACATATAGAAATAAAACAGCAGCAGAATCCTTTTTCAGGATATAGAAGTACCAGGTAACTTGTTCAACATAGATATTATATTAGTGAGCATGTAGATGTTCTGATCTTGTTAAATCTTCATTTAATCTCAAGAGAAAAAATTGTTATCTCTGCAAAATTCACAACTCGGTGGTGCAAAATGAATTCAGGCTAGATTGTTTTTGGTTTATTGCTATCTTAAGCTTTTAATTTGTACTCAAGCGAGGAAACAATCTCAGTGTGTTTTCTATAGTCTCTTTCACCTTTTCTCCTGGATTTCTCTCTTTTAATGTTAAGGGAAGTTTTCTTTGACCTCCATTCTGCCAAATAAGCTCTGGTTTCACACCTTATGTCCCATGAACAGTTGATGAAACAAGTCTCCTAAAAAGCATCCAGCCACTGTTCAGCTTTTAAATTAAGCATTGGTAGTCTCCATTATTCCTTTCTCTTTTTTAAAGCTAATCCGTCCTTTCCACCATCCAAAACTGGAAAAAGGACAGCACCACCTATTCAACACTTTTCACTCAGATGAAGAAGAGGATGACCTCTGGATTCTTCAGTCTCAAAAAACTAAATGGAAAAAAGCTTCTTCGTCTTTCCCTTCTATCGTGTTTTTCTCTCCTCCACTGCTGTAAAACAGAAGGCAGAAACATCTAATGGACCCTCTGATTACTTATTTAGCCAGTTGCAACCTTCAGTCTAAGTGTTGTTCCCATCAAACATCATTACTGCATCCTCTTAAACTGCTGTGCTTTCAAACAACCTATGCAAAAAAAAAAAACCAGGGCTTTTCAGTCCTTTAATGACAAATCCTTCTTATATACCTGCTTTTCCTTTCTTTGTTCCTCTCCTTATTAAGACGTCATTGATGCTGCTTAATTCTGTAGAGGCGGTGTGTTTATGCACCCTTTGTCAAATGCAATCGCAAACTTCAGTGTGTTTTATTGGAATTACATCACAAGGACCATTTTAAGTTATTTAGGGGTAAAGCATCCCCTCAGTATGATTCCACCAACACCATGTTTCAAGGTGTTCATGTTTTTTCACCTGATGTGTCATCTTGCCACAACTTTTAATTCATGTCGAATCTGACCAGAACATCTTGTCCTAAATGTTTGCTTTGTCTCCTACATGACATCCCCATCACTGGTTCTTAGGAGCTGAATTCTTACATGTTTTAGGGGTTTTCCTGCTGCTGCTTCTGTTTCCCTTGATGGCATGCTATTGAGATAATGCAATCACTGAAATTAGTGCAGGAACAAAACAGAGAAACATACAATAGCAAAGAAATGCTCTAATTCACAGTGGGGAATTGAGGCGTGTCAGTGGCAAAGCAAATTCCAGATGAGATCATACAGCTACAGGCAAGGCTAAAGAAAAAAAAGAAAAATAACTACATTTTAAAGAAGTTGAAAAATGGACTGTACAGCAAAGGGTAAAAAAAAAATCCCAGGAAAGTACAACACTGACAAATATTATTACAAAAAATGCGATTCTCAGGGAAAAAAAACAGCACCCTTTTTAAAGAAATAAATGACTGTGCATATAACAGTATGGATATAGAAAACTCTTATAGAGCAGGTAGAAACTAAACAAATATAAGAATTAATAAGCACAGATCAGATCAGAACGGTGAGGCTAACACTCACTTGGAATGGAGATTATAAAATTTAACAGCAGCCGGGAAGAATCTGCGGCAGTGCCTTTTTGGGCACCTAGGGTACAGTAGTTTAAAAACATTACATTCTGGGCCATAAAGACAGGATTTTGAGAAATGTTGCCCTACATTGCTTGGGATAAACTGGAAACTGAACTTCTTACAGCTATCTTTTTGCCTCTCTTTCATGAAAGCCAGATTTTTAAAGTCTACGACTAGAACATCCCAAACAAATTATCCTATCTAAACAGTTTCCCTAGAATTCAATTTCATCGAGATGTATTTAATTAAATACGAATGCCACACTCTAATTTAATATTTGTAGAAAAGGTTTGAAAACCATTTTTGCTTTTTTATTGGTTCAACTCATAGAATCCCATTAAAATAAACTGAAGGTTGTGATTGCACTCCAATAAAAACAGACTCAAGAGGGCTGAATACTTTTGAAAGTCTACTAGTATAACAGTACAGGTGGTTCTGTGGATCTCACCAGTCCCACAAGAAACCAGAAATGTTGAATCCACAAAAATATACTTTTTAGCCTGAGTAGTTTCTTTAGACTGTTAGTCTCAACACATTGTGTTTTGTAAATAGAAAGGATAGCCATTTACCTCCAATTCAGTTTATCCAGTTATGTCCAATGTTTTAATAAACAGGAAAATACCTGAAGGTTTATTCTACTTGATCATATTCTTCTTCTCCTTTTTTTCTGCTCTATTTTCTCTCAGTGGTCACGGGGGTGAGTGAGAACATGAACTATCCCAGTCTATGCATAAACGTACCACTCCTTGTGTTGAGCCTCACATTGCTGAGCACAAACCACCTTTTCATTTCTTCTTTACCCACCACTGACCACTGCTGTCAGTGTTTCATGTTGTATTTTGATCCCTGGAAACGACCCACTAGCCTTACAAGAAAAATCCTCATTTTCACCCTGAGATCATTGTTTAAATCATTACTACTAAAGGAAAAAACACTACACCTGTCTGTGCATCCTTGATCTCCACATCTGCAAAGCCTGCATATCAAATCATATCTTATTTATCTAAGTTAAAAGTTTATTTCTTAATGTGTTAATATATGTACATGTGGTGCATCTGATTAGATTATATATTCCTTTTTGTTTAGATTATTTACCGTAGTTTGCATTGTGTGAAGCATCTGAATATTGAACTAAAGCAAGTAAGCATAATGAAATACTTGAAAAGCTAAAAGGAAAATAAAAATATTGTGCTGTAAATGGATGGTTGCAGGTTGTTTGATACTTTTGCATGTATCAGGGAGGGGTGTATTTGTTTCATGTTTCTTTTCCTTTGAGTTCATAAAGTCAAATTTGCGATGTGATTGTGTGAACTTCCACTGAGGAAAAATCTTGCCTCTCACATCTGCTGATGTGGAAGAAGCTGTAACATTAAAACACAATAAAGACCTCTGTGTGCTGTAATGTTTGCTCTTTTCTTTTTTACCTTAAAAAAATGTAAAAACATGCAGGTTAACTTATTTGGCACTTTAGTTAAATTATTACGAAGCTATTCATAGTAAAAACAGAACAAAATTAAATTAGTTAGATTTGCATTAGGAAAAATCAAATGATCAAATATTGATATGAATTTAATTCAGAAAACATTTAGGTTGTGAATAATTTTAAGTTTCATTTTTTGCTTTTTAAAATAAAACCCACACAAGCATATTTTAACATGACATTCTTCAAAGATGTGCCTTTAGGAAACATTTCCAAAAGGATTTAGAACAGTGGCGCGCACAGACATTTTTGGGATTAGGTGCTCAGGTTGGAAAAGGGGCACCTTAAATGTCGCATGAAGCCCCCAAAAGCCAAACACCGTCTGATGCTGCTGTTTTAACGATCCTCCGCAGTCCATAGATAGAAATGCCACATTGGTGTCACTTAAATACCAATTCAAATCTGCTAATATAAAGCCCAGGATTCCAGAATAACTTTAACTTTTTTTGGGTATTTATGACAATTTACAAATAATATAAGATTTACATTTAAAATATGAAAAAAACCTAACTATTTTTTTTTATTTCAAGTGCATAATATATAATAATCTTTTTTAAGATAAAAAAATTTCATTCCACTGACAAATCATCTTCCCTGTTCAGATTAGGGCCAAATAGTTATTTTCAGAAAATGTTACATATTTTCAGGTCATTTTTTTTGTAGGCAAAGAGAAACAAAGAAATTGGAAATGCAGCTTTATCTACACGCCCCACTTTCACTAAATAGAATTGTATTAAAGTTATTTTTACAAATTGTAATCATTTAGTCTTATGTTTGCTTTTAAATGAAATGTTTAACAGACAAAAGGTAACCCCTGTGCTGTAGTTGTATAAAAAAGGCAAAAAGATGTCATCAGGGAGTCCCTGACTTGGACCATTATAGCAAATCAATAATTACATCTCAGATACTTTAAAGGTATTGTGGAGGATTTTCACATATTTTTGAAATGACCTGCCCTCTCCACTTAAAAAAAAAAAAAAATATGCACATGCACATGCACAACCCTGTACCTGCTCCTGAGAGGGAACGCCATTTAAATGTGTGCAGGAGCATGCACGAGCCCATATCTCCTCATGCACGCTCTGTTTAAAAGTTCTCATAGCTTCGCTCTAACCCCCAAATCCCTCAATCACTAAATAGAGCGGGGACTACTGTATATAGCTGACTTTATAGCCAAATCAGTTTACTGACCGTTCAGACCGATGATCACTACTTTTTGCTACCCGTTGGTCATAGAACTCCTCCTCCAATGTGCGGTGCCTGCGCCATCTTTATTAGTCGCCACTGTCGGGTAGCGACAATCTTTGGCGACAACGGGCAGCTGTGAAAGCAAATCTCATAATGCTTTGCGAGGAGGTCTCTCCACGCAAAGCATTCTGAGTTATATCTGGCTCTTCTGAGGCCCTTTTCTTCTTATTCACTTTGTAGACACTTTTTCTCTTACAATCCTCTGCCATTTTCAAAGAACCGCTGTGAGAAAGGTGAGCTTCAATGACTGTCTGAAACTGTAGCTCACCACAGATATGCGGCTGAAAGTGCGCATGCACAGAAAAAGATAGCTAACTGGGGCTGAGCACGTTGGACGGCCTTACCTAAACATATCACCAGAATGATTGACAATTAGGAGGACCACTTATTTAGATGATCCACCCAGAAAAGGAAAATCCTCTGCTGTACCTTTAAGTTACAGAGTTGCCTTTTAAATCGCTACTTGGTGCCTGGTAGAGGCGATGTAAGATGTTATGCTGTGAACTTTTGAACTTGGTGAAATAACGCTTGTTTAGTTACCCGGACACTTAGCTAGCACATTACCAGGGTAAGGTTCTATTGTGGTGTTACATGATGTATGTGCATAGAGCATAATTACAAAAATGTAGATTTCGGGTGTGATAGGCTTTGAAATTCATAAATGGTATTTTGGGCCAAAGACAAGAAAAAAAAGTAAAAAAAAAACAAAAAAAGGAGGGCACTCTTTTGTCCAGAGGGGAAAAGGGCAGGTGCTCTAGCACCACCTAGTCTATCTGTGCATATTTCTGATTTAGAAAAAAATATATATATTTGTCCCACCAGAAATATTTTTGATGTTGTAAAAGAAGCAAGAGCTATTTAGTGTTTTTAAATGTTATTTTATTATTTGCACATATCTAATTCAGAACAATTTGGACAATCTCAACAAAAAGTCCAGACAGCCTGAGTTGCTCAATCAGTTTTATTCGGGAAAGTATTGAGAGAGAACAGCTTGTGTTGAAGCAGCACTCAAATCAGCTTTGCTCTGCGATCCTTCATCCTAAACTCACTTCAAGTTTATAATAAAACTGATTAGATGACATACTAACTTAATCCAAATAAATATAGTTTATTGTATAATTGATCTTTGTAATAAACCACAGCCAGTCAGTAACTGTCAACATCTGTACTCTGCACCAACATACATACCATCCATACAGCCAGTTATTGAGGCAAAGCAGATCCCCCCGCATCAGGCAAAATGAATATACAATATATTACACAGTTACAGTATTTACACAACACCCCTTTTACAGTAAAGACAGTAAATGTTTTACTTGGTGTTAACCTTAAACAGTAAATTAGGAATTTATTTTATCCACACTGCTGATTTTACACAGCTTGAAAAGAAAGCAGGTTTGGTTTTGATTTGTTTTCTCAGTCTGACAAAAAAAAAAAAGTTTTTGGAAAAAAAAAAAGGGGAATTTTTTAAACCTTCCAAGGGGGAAAAAAAAAAGGAATTTTAATGGGTTAAGAGTAAAAGGTGCTTAAAAGATGGTTGTAATTTACTGTGGGCGCTTCTTATATTTTCTGTAACCCAGTTTTTAGATTACTGATCTTTTTTTTTTTTTTGTTCAGTGTGCAAAAAGTGACAAATTCTGCGCAACTACTTTATGGTCTGATTCTTTATACATTACATTTGATTCCAATTTAAAACAAAAATACCCTAAAAGAAATAAAGAAAATCACAAGCTATTAGCCAGACTGTGAAAATGTGAACCCTACTTTCACAAGGATTGCATATTTCCTCTTTACCCAACTGGTCCAGAAATTGAGTAAAATAACTTTTTTTAAGGTAAAGGTTCCTTTAAGCTGTTTTATCTAAACCCATGTCAATAATCCAAGTCCACCAGAGAAGACACTGACAACTATAATCAGGGGAATCCTCAGCATGAGTGTGAAGCTTCATAGGACCCCCACCACACTGAAACTATGTCCCACTATAACCCCACAGGGGGCAATGGGAAGTTTTGTACAGTTTTAGTGCAATCATATTTGTATAATCTGACAAAACTTTACAAAAAAAAAAAAAAAGAAGAGATGCACTTTTGGCTAGGAAAATGAAATCCGCATTCCAAGCAAAAACTCACCCATTCCAGTTGTTAAAGGTGTTTATCGAGTCATCTGATATGTTAATCAACACATAAACGTAACAGAAAATAACAGGCTCTGAAGAATAGTGTCCCAAACATTTAGACCCCATGAAAATGTTTTAGTTCTCGACGAGAAGTTGAGGAAGAGAAGGGAGTGGCAGGAATGTGAAAGATGCCTGTGGTGGAACAAACCAATAGGCTAAATACACATGCTGTGATATATCAGTGTCTATCAAAGTAAAACCAATTCAAAGAAACATTTTGGGAATAAAGGTGCTGCACAGCAAGCCAAGCTTGAAGTGACAGCTTTGAACACTTGTGTGTTCAACACTTTTAAATCAACTCTTATATTTTTAAACTTCATGGGGTCTTTCAATTGCATCTATGCCCATATTTTATAGAATCATTCAGCAGTTTGTAATGCCGTTGACTTCTCTCAGTCTAATCACATGTTTAAAACAACACAAAAAAAAAAAATCACAAGTATTAATATAATAATGCAATGTACAAACAAGAGTCATTTTCAGTGTTTAAAGTAGGAAACAAATGATGTAGTTTTAGAAATGGTACCAATCAGGAACGCCCTTTTCACCTTCCTGAACTTCACTGTGTAACCTAGCAAGCTCATCACTTCACAGCTGAACGGGACATAAAGTTTCCTGTGCAACGATCTACTTAACCTCTCCCTGCAGTTTCTATGAATCCAGCCAACCTGCTGTCCTTTTCTCTGCACCTTTCTCCAAGGATTTAAATACTCAGGGTTATTACATTCAAAGCCGATGCTCTTTTTGGCATGTGTACAGTGAATCCTAAATATGGGCACAACAGCAGCTCATCTTTAGTAGATAGTTAAGTGCTGTACCAGAAAAAAAGGCAGAATGTCTGGCCCTGATATTGCACGAATGAGATGAGTGTGTGTGTGTGGGACACAACAAAATGAGAAAAAACAAACAAAGAGGAGCTATTTCAGTGGAACTGGGTCAGCCTTCTATCAACGACCAGATTTTAAAGTGTCAAACTTCTTAAGATGTGTAAATATGTTCATCAAGCTACAAAGACTAAAGCCTCACACCACCAGGATCTTCACTTCATCCTGTTCGTCGGGCCGATAAAAGAAAGGGATGCAGGGGTTTTCTCCTAGGAAGGGCGGGGCTCGTGGAGCTCCTTGGGGGTTCTGGATCTCCTGGAGAAGCTGCATTATTTGTTGGGCTGTGCCGTCCTCTCTGGGCACCAGGGGTTTGGTGTCAGTCTGAGCAGAAGTAGATGGTAATGTTTGGGATGGAGAAGCTTCCAGGCGGTGTAGAGACTCTGATTGTGGGCTGATTTCTATGGCTTCTGCTGTCAAAAAAAACAATTTAAGTTTAGATGATGAAGTTGATCAGAACACACATCAAATAAAAACATAGATTGAATTTAACCTAAGCTGGTTCTCACCAGACAGTCTGGACATCTCAAATCAAAGTACCAATAAAGAGTTTCGAAAGCAAAGATAATTAAGAAGTAAAGGAATTATTTTCAACAGGAGGAAGTACTGTCTGTTCAGGATAATGCAACAAAAATATATGCTGCTAATATTACTCCCTTTATATTTTGTCATTTTGTAATGCAGTTTAAGTAACAAAAAGCAGCTGTATAAAAAATAAAAAAAATAAAATTGCATCTTGAGGATCAGGGTAGTTACTGAAGAAGCAAACTGACCTAAAGTCAACTCCATTACATCACAAGGATGCTGTAAATACTACAGCCAAGCTGCTGTTTTAGCCTTGGAACACATTTCATTTGGGAATATGGACACACAGAAAAAGAAAGCATCTACATTCTTGGACCATTTAGATTTTCATTTATGAGCAACAATACGGTATTGTTTAATTATAATGAGTTAAAACATTCATAATCAGGTGAAGTGATGTGTGGTTACACATCGGTTACCCCCACTGAGCAAGAAATTGCAAAGTTACTGCTACTGCATTCATTTATGATTTGGTTCATCTTGAGCTTACCTTCTCCATCAACAGCATTTAGCTCATGGTTATTAGCTTGCAGCTGCAAGGATGAATGCTCCCCTCCAACAGGAAGCAGGTCAGGGTTCGCCGTTCCCATGCTGGCTACAGCTCCGGTGTAACGACTGTACCAGTCGTTCCTCTCGGCCACAAGCCTCATGACCAGATCCTGAAGCTCTGCCAGTTTGGCCTGATGGCAAAAATGAGACAAAACATTACAGAAAAAAAAAAATCAGTATGTTGCAAAGATATTGCATCTCTACTACTAACAGGGTTGAATTCATTTTGATAAAAGATGAGCTCCTGCTTTTAATTCTAAAGTACAGTTGTTGACCTTTAAAAATGTCTTCAGGCATTTCTATGCTGTTTTGTTGTAGTTAAAGGTTTATATATCTGATATTTTATATCAGAATATGTGTGAATACAGAACCTTCATCTCCTCCTTGTCCTGGGCCAGCATGTTGATATACTGCTCCTTCTCCTGGTGCTTCTGCTTCATTATGGCACGCTGACTTTGGTACAAGGCAATGTATTCGCCTTCATAGTAGAAATGATCAAAAATAAATAAATAAATTCATGAACCATAACTATTTCATAGGAAAATAATTAAAGTGCTTACCAATAGTGTCGGTCTCCCCAGAGAGTTGGATGCAGCGGTGCTCCAGCTCCTCCACCCGCTCCTTCAGGTCAGCTTTCTCCTGCATGAGGGACGTGAACCGCTGCTGCAGCTTCTCCATGGCCGCTTGCAGCGCCTGATGAACCTCAACCGGCACGCCTCCTTCTGTTGAACAATCTGCACAATGGATATTGAAAGTTTACACATTGACCAAACATAGCATCATATAACATCATGAGAAAACCAGCAGGTGAAATCAATTCCAGAAAGACTTAACATGGTCCTTCAATAAAAAAAAAAAGCAGAGCCTAATCTGTAGACCATTCTGTTGTGCTGACCTGAATGCTCATGACTGTGTTGGTCCTGCCTCTCATTATGCTGATGGTCATCCTCATGAGCAGCTCTGTAGTTGTGTTGTTGCTGCTCAAGCCTAAAAGCCACTGATGCCTGCTGCCGGGCTGCCATGTGCAGCCTGTGCTCCTCCTCCAGCTGCCTTCTAGCTTCATCCCGCTCTGCTTCTAACTGAGACAAAGCCCCACGGATAAAATCCTCCTGTTGGAACAATGGAAAAGTGTGGAAAACAGGACATCATTACATCATCACACCATATCAATCAGGCTAGGCACCGAATAACTTTGATCTTTTTACCTACCATCTCTTTCTGGCTCTCAAAGTCCTCTGGGATAACTATGGAAGAGGACTTTATGGGACTGTCCTTCACTGACTGGCTTTCCACACCATCTCCTAAAGAAGACAATAGAGCAGAACAATTCCAACAACTTAGTATAAATTTACCATATTTTATGTCAAAGTCAGTTTCAACCGTCTGCCTCTCATTTGTGTGAAGCAGCAGATTTAGATCAGATGATCACCTTTAAAGAAATTGCACTACCTAGTTTATAGGGGGTCAAATACTCATCTAAAATCCTGCACCACAAATATTAAATGAATTTCTTCCATTTTTCAACCTAATGCAATGGTGACTAAAAGCAAGACACCAGCTTTTAGGAGTGTTTACAAAGGTAGACATATACAGAAAAAATAAGTTTGAAATGCCTCAGATGCTCCATGAAATTTTTTTTTTTTTTTGTAATTAAAGTTTTTATTTTGTTTTATGAACATATAACAAGAACAACAAACAAAACAACAACAACAAAAAAAAAAACAAAACAAAACCAGTCAGGTAAACATTGTTGATTGTAAAGCGGCGTTCACATCCATCACACGTTGTCCTGGTTTCCACCCAATTAAATACAGACTGGACACCTAATTAAGTCCCGTTTAGCTTGACCGGTCCTGGTCTTTTCCAGGTTCAGATCAGAATTTGGTACTCCTTAATTTAGTATGTTTATGTGTAAATGCGAACGCAACCTAAATGTTGTTCCAAGTTATCACTGTTGCAATGTAGTAGAAACATAGGCACTAAAACTGTCCCATTCTTCTGTTACAGCCTCAGAGTAGTTGTTCAGTCTTCCAAGCATTTTCTCACAGGCTGTATTTTCAGTCATTCTCTCTCTCCATGTCTTGAAAGCTGCAGTCTGTGGTATCCTCCATAGAGTCAAAATGAGACGGGCACAGGTAACAAATCCAGTGTTCAGTACTCTGAAAGCTGCTTTATGGACACCTGGGACCAAACCTCTGTCCCCCAACAGGCACAGTCTTGGTGAAATGGGCAGTTTACTCTTTAACCATCCCTCCATGTATTTTATAACACTATTCCATATTGGAGAAATCAGCGGACATTCCCACAAAGTATGCAGCAATGTGCCTCTTGCTCTTTGGCATTTCCAGCATAAGTCATCTTTGCTAATACCCATCTTATGCAGTCTTACTGGTGTAAGATAATACCTGTTCAAAATTTTATATTGAATAAATTTCCCTTTGGCCTCTCTTATATAATGCCCGCTTTCAGAAACAATAGATTCCCATATTCCATCTTCAAAAGTGCAACCCAGATCTCTTTCCCACACTACTTTAAGACTTTTACTTGTATTGTTTTTAACCCATGGACATATGTTATACCATTTTGATGCTCATGAAATTTTTAACCAGGCATACACTGCGATATTTTGCCCTTTTCAGGGCGACTTTCCAGTCATGCGAGAATTTTCCGATTGGGCCGACTTTCAGCCTAATCATGTGTTGTATAGTGTAAAGGGGGTAACGAGGGGCGGTCAGCTTCTCGCGACCACTTCCCGATCAGGATTCCTGACCGTCGTGGGCAAATTGCTCAGTGATCATCTGCAAAGAAGGATTCTTGTTTTCCTTCTTCCTCTCAGATGTAAACACAAAAGCATGGCGGTGGTGCGAGTGAAATGGAAATCTTTCTGTAAAATTGAGAGACTGTCGTAACTACGTGTGCTCAGCAATGTCTTTGTCCAATTACGTCGTCGCCTTTTCTTTTTAGGACTTTCAGCACAAAATTGCACAAATTGCCAAGGCAGCGCAGTTCACTCTAGTGAGCTTCATATCCCTGTTCTACTGATTTGGCTTCTGGATAGACGAGTCAGAGTAGTGGCATCTCACTGTGGAGCAGAGTCCGATGTGGTTTTTAGACGTACAGTGTGAGCAGGTAGCTCGCATTAGAGCGTCATTGTGCACATACATTATGAGCTGTGAACAGTGTGAGCTGTAGCTGTGTGCAACGATTGAAAAAAAAATTGCACAGTGTATGCCTGACTTAAGTTTAACAAGATTATTTGTTCCAATGTTCTGAAACAAAGTCATTGTGGAATCTGAAATATGCATGGGATTATCATCCTATTGAAGGTTCCAGCATTTTCTTTCCGGATTTCAAGAAGAAACTTGAGATGAAAAAAAAACATCAAAGATGTGTAACAAAAAATTAATACAGAAAATACAAAACCCTTACCCTGGTCTCTAGATGTTGTGAGAAGTGCTGAACTATTAATCAACTCTTTTATCTCGGTCTTCAGCTGCTCATTGTCTCTAACCAGCTGAGCCAAATGTTCCTACAAAAAGAGACAGAAGGTAACTTAAAACAACGAAAAAGCTTCTTACCGTTTGTGCAACAGGAAAAGACATAAGGCACGGACATGAATTAAATCTGGCATTAAGTACAAGCTGTGTTTATAAGTCACAGTTTTAAACACGACATATTTTTAGACATATTTAGCATTTTATGTATCAGTTTAGCCTCTCAACTAAAAGCAGCTATTTATAAATCAAATAAAATCCTGCTTTGTATAACGTCTGGCTACCGACCGAGTAAAATCATTCGGGAGGATGCCGTGTCCGTACACACCTCTGCTTGTTTGAGCTGATTCTGGCTGACGTCCAGCTGTGCACGGCCATGACTTTCATCATGCTGCAGCCGGTCCATGAGCTGGGTCTGCTGCAGATACTGTTGGTGGAGCTGTTCCCTCTCTGCAGCGAGGGCTTGGTAGGCAGCATAGTACTGCTGCAGATGGGCCACCACCTGGTCCCTCTGCTCTATCGCGCCCTGAGTCTCCTGGCATTTCAGCTCCAGCTGGAGGCGACAACAGACAAATGGACATTAATGCATAAAGCAGCCAATTATTATCGTCCTAGTAAAACCATTTAATTCAATGCTAGAAAATTTTGTAATTTTTTATTTTAAAATATGTTTGCTAAAAGAAAAAAATGTATAACTGATGAAATATTGGCACGCAGACAAAAAAAACTTTTGTATTTTCTAACTGCTGTTAAATGCAAAGAAGAATTTGAAAACTCATTTTTCTTTTAAACATTCCAATTTTACCTTGCATTCTTATATTATTTACCATCATGTGTAGAAATATATTAAGTGGTTATTCCAATAAACCAAAACATTATCAGCATTAAAACGATCAAAATCTTTCAATTAATTTTACAATACATTTCAAATGTGACCTAGTAGTTTTATCCTCAATGAAAACAAGAAAAGCAAAGATGGTTTCTTTTTTTTTTTTTTT
>NW_015150476.1:1842182-1873843 GCF_000732505.1 Cyprinodon variegatus | reverse complement strand
CTTGCTGATTGAGCCAGCATATGGCTGACGTCTCAGAGTATCCTAAAACTCTGGCATACACTGAAATTTCTATGCTTTTTTTTTCAATTTTAGGCGTTTAAATAGAGTATTCATAATGAGTCCAGAACTTATGTCCAACGACAGCCTAACTTACGCTTAACCCACGACAGCGTAATGCCCATGAAATGTCACAAACCAGTATCCTTAGTGGACAGCATTGCGTCCGGAGTCGCCTGGACTTGCCCAGTCTGCATAAAAAGATTAATTTGATCACCAAAAAATAAAAAGAAAGAAGATTTGCAGTTGCAGCCGATTCAGCGTTATGTCTGCTAGGAAATTTGTTGGTCTTGGCCGTGGGGGTGAATGTAGGGAGGATCCATCACACACACCTTCTCGCTCACCCTATGATTGGGATGCAATCTTGAGGAGAACTGACGGTTTCCTCCTGTGAATCCTCTTTTATACAAAAATGCTGCCAAGATGCCATACAGTACAGTAGCTGTAAGTTGGACACACCTTCAGCAGTCGTCTGGAATATGTCAAATACGTTGATATGCGTTGGAGATAAGTTCTTGATAAGTTATGCATCAGTAATGCACAGGTTACTCATAGGTTTTGGATAAACTAGACGCCACAGCTTATAAGTAACTTACCTGTAACTTCTGTCCACGTATGCCATACGCTGGCGTCGACATACGGTGAACAGAGAAGTTTTTTATTTCTCGACGTACTCGCCGTATGTCGATGCGTTCCAGCGTGCTTCACCTTGTTCATAACTTATACAAAACGTACCCATAACTTATCAAACGTATGCCAGTGTTTTTGCAAGATTTTCCGTATGTCAGGCATATGCTGGTCCAAATTGTCAAGGTGTGACAGGGGCTTTAGGTATTGGTGCGATGTTACCTGCTCCTTGATATTGTGCAGTTCCTCCTGTAGTTCCCCCATCCTGCGTGCCAGCTCCTTTTTAACATGTTGCTCCGACTGGATTGCAGTGGTCAGCTCCATGTTCTCATTAGTCTGTCATAATGATGGAGTAACCAGAAACTTGGCTTTAAAATAAACTCTCAGTCACTTTTATGAAGTACTTAGGTTATAAATGGGCTTCATTAGCTTCAGTTTTTATAAAGCAATAGAGAAAACAAAGACACACATGAGAACACACTTAGCCCAAAGGGAAACAAACCAAGATGATAAAGTGAGCAGAAACAATAAGCTTAGTGAAACAGATTAGTAGAAATTTGGCCTCACTAGTTTAACAAAGCCATTTTGTAGCTCAGCCAGCTGGTCTTTCAGTGTCCGGTTCTGGGTGAGGGCCCGGCTAATCGTGGCCTTGTCTGACTGAACGTCCTCCAACATGCGACGGCGGTCCTCCTCCTCCTGAACTTGGCTTTGCATCTGCCGCTCCAACTCTCCCAGTCGTGCTTCTTGCTCTGAACAAAGGCGACTTAGCTGCTCATTATCTCGAAGCTGGAGGAGACATTTCAAGAAGAAAAAGAAAAGATTTTGGTATAAGAAACATCTAATTTGACTTGAAGAATATGAACAAACCCATGTTAAGATGTTTAGACAACAGAATACATACCTGTGCCTGGTACTGTTCAATAATTGCATCTTTCTGCTGTTGTAAACTACTCAGTGCCTCCTGCAGAGCTACCTCTCCCTCTGATGGTCCTGACGGCTGAGGCTCTGTGTTCTCTTGGGCTTCCTTCTCCACCGACAATAATGCTGTAAGCGAAAAAACAGTCATATTTCTGTGTATATATATTTTTTTTAGTAAAGTACTGAGAAAAGAAGCTGTGTAAATGTCTCACCTGCAGTATTTTTTAGCTCTTCAATGCTGGCCTCCAGCTCTTGGACCCTGTTGATGTTTCTGTCTCTCTCTTCTGCCACTAATGAGACCTTCAAGCACAGAAAGTTAAGAAACATTAGAAATAGTTACGTTTTCAATATTACAGCCAAACATATTTTATAGTACCTGTGCGAGCAGCTGCTCAGTCTTGTCCTTCCACACACGGCCCTCTTCCTGGATTCGTTCCACATAACAATCTCTTTCTGTCTTGAGCTGACCTATAGACTCCTGAAGCTGCAACAACAGAGATATAATAAGTAAGCTTCAGCTGAAAAAACTCAAAGTTCACCTTTATGTTTTAAGGATCATGTTTAGAATGCCACAAAAAAGGATCAAGACAATTTGTTTTTGCCGATTTACTGTCATCTATCATGAGTGGTAGCTTTAGATTAATCTCCAAATCTCTAAGAAATATTGAAAGAATTATATTATTTAAAAAATGCTACTCATGGCCTGTACTTGTATAGCGCTTTTTCAAGTCAGGAGACTTGACCAAAGCGTTTTACACGACATTCAGTCATTCACCCATTCATGCACACACTCACACACTGATGGTGGCAAGCTACATTGTAGCTACAGCTGCCCTGGGGCTCACTGACAGAAGTGAGGCTTCCATACACTGGCACCACCTCTGACCACCATCAGGAGACAATGCAGGTAAAGCGTATTTCCCAAGGACACAATGACACTGAAACCCGGGGCTCGGGCTTGAACCGTCAACCCTTTGATTTCAGGGCAAACTCATGCCATATGAAGTCTTTAGTCTGTTCATAACCCCCCCCCACTCCAGCTTCACTCCATGAATAAATAATAAAAAATAAAAACTCTAAGCACAAATATTCCTCAGATTCCTGATTCAAGTTCTATTCTTTATTTCTGTTGTAGATGTTAAAAACGAATTCACTGAATTTGAGTTCAAAACTTGATACCAAATTAACACAGCCTCGCAGGTGTGAGTAACAATGATCATGGGCTTAATGTTTCATAACAAACATGCTAGAAAATGGCGCTTCAAACCTGGTGATTGCGTGACTCCAGTTGCTGCTTTTCCTCCAGCAGTGACTCGAATTTTTGGTTGAAAGTCGGGGAATCTGACTGGCTAGAGTACTAGAGAGAAACAAAAAACACATTTTTCATTTCAATGTAAACAAATAAAAAAATGTGTTTATAATATGATTGAACATCATAATCTCAATAATGAAAAGCAAAAATAAGAGGGAGACATGTTTGAAGAACATAGTATTGAGTCTGTACCTGTTGCAACATGAGGTCAGCCATCTCCAGCCTCTTGTGAAGATCATCTACCTCCAGCCTCATCGCAGCATTATCGTGCGTAATCCGCCTTATCTGTTCGGACAGCTCTGAACTCTGCTGCTTTGACTCCTCACTTAAATTACTGTCAACACACAAACGCACCTTTTATTTAACTTAGCTGATACTTTCAGGACTTGCGATGCCTGCATACCTCTGTTTATTACAAAAGGAAAATTAGCTGATTGCAGTTGAAGGTCTTAAAAATTGAATCAAAAACCTTTTAAAAAAAGGTCAGAAAATATCTAAAGGTTTAAATTCACAGCAAAAAATATGTTATGTGCTCAGATAAACTAAGATAAAATAACTTACTTGAGTCTCAGCACCTCTAGCCTCAAGTTGTCTCTTTCTTTTTCAAGCTCTTTGTTTTGCTGAAGATAAAAAAAAAAAACACATTTAGGACTGAAGTATGTCTTTTCACATGTATAGTATCAAACAGAAATGAAAAAAATTTAGCATAAAAAGTACAGTTTATTAGTTGGTTTACAATAAAGTATGTTACCCTCTCAAACTGCTTCTGTTGTGTGGAGACACTAGAGAGAGTTCGCTCCAGCTCTGAAACTCTCTGCCTGGTTGTCTGCAGACGGTTATTGAGCTCCTCTGCTTCAGCTACACACACCGGGTCATAGCACATCATTACATGCATGAAAACATGGTGAACTTAAGTCTTTCCAAATTAACTTATTATGCAGACCTACCTGTTTTTTGCCGTGCGGCCTGTTGTGTGTACTGTAGGGCTGTTTGTAATTCTGATTTCTCTGACACTAGTATCCCAATAGTTTGGATATGAACCTTGAAGAGGACAAACGAACAAAGAAAAGATTTCTTATTGAAAGGGACAACAGAATATCAAGACAAAAATATTTGTTCAGGAAAATTCATACACAGGTGATAACTTAATACTTTAAAGGGCAAAAAGATAATAAATCTGAAAAAACAAAAGTATCACATAGAAGAAAAACATGAAATAGTTTTTACACATTTAATTCTGAGCAGTGATGAAGAGAGGATTTTGGATTACATTACCCTTTATTCATGAAAAATTTAGACCATATAGTTGTGCCCCCATTTTTTTCCTGTTGCTCATAAAGAATGCTTGAAAGGAAAAAAAAAACAAAAAAAGAGACCTATTTATCTCTTTACCTGTAACTGCTCCCGCATTGCTCCTTGCTCCTTTGAAAACTTCTGTTCGAATTCCTTTCGTTCCTACAGCCCGGAAATGACAAAATGCATGACTGACCAAGGAAAAAAAAAAAAAAAAAAAAAAAGATAATAGATAAAGCTCATAAAAAGGAAGAAAGAAAAAAAAAAAACCCTCAAACCTTTTGCAGCTGATCTGTGAGCTCCTGAGTTTGATGTACCTGTTAAATCAACATAGTATAAATTGGGATTAGAAATAAAACTTATGAAAAAAAAAAATAGCTCCAACATTAGTACAGTATTTTATATAATAAAGCATGGTTAAATTCTGAAGAGGAGTTTACATGCTGGCAACAAAAAAGCTATGGAAAGGAGAAAAATAGACCTGGTTGGTAATGTGTAAATATTTCCTGTTTGCCTAAAGTTTTAAGGTTATTGATGTAAGGGCACTAAACTTGCTAAATGACCCTTAAACACCATGCATCTTCTACCTGAGTGATAAAAGACCTATTCCAATATGCATCCTAAAGACTGCTTTCTGGATAAATGCCAATCCACCTGAGTAATGGAGAAAAGTTAAAAGATAAGTATGGTGGCCTGGTGGTTATGATAGCATGCAAAGTGCATTACAATGCATAGAGTAATGCAAATAACTGAAAGTGAGGGTGGGGGGAACACGATGCGAAAGAAAGGACACAGGTATGCATAAACACAGCTTCTTACCAGCTGCTCTAGCTTGGTATTGAGCTGAGAGTTTGTTAGCTTGCTAGATTCCAGGGCGGCTGCCAGCTCCTGGTTCCGACTCTATCACGTGCACACATGCATCCGGGAAAAAAATAAACAAAAAGCCACGGATAAGGTGAAGGAACAAAAGTCAAACAGAACAGAGGGGAGGAAGATATATATTCAAATGTGAATTATAAACATGGAGAAAAAATAATATAACTGCTAAAAATGGCGTGTAATATGCAATCAATGACGGAAAATGGGACATAATTAAAATAAAAGACTAGTTTTAAAGTACCTAATTAAACCAGACCTGGAGAGAGTAAATTCAAATCCTAATCAGAAATTTGTGAAAGTGGATTTAAAATGTACAAAACAGATTTCTGATGTAAAACAAAAAAACGTATTGCACCTTACCTCCAGTTCTACCGAAGGTACGGTCTCCCCGTTTATATAGGGGGCAGATGTTGACTGCAATGACAAGGAAATTGTAATTAATTGTGGCATCAAACTCAAACATGATCACATGCTTTAAATATCTGTGATATAAAAGACAATAAGGGGATAAAATATATCTTTTCCAATTTATTCAGTCTCTGCAGTCAGTTTGTTGTCCTTTCTTTGAACTGGAAGAACTTAGCGTAAATGCATCATGTTGTTACTGTTGACTTTCCAGATGCAAACATATTTAGTGAAGATGCTTTAAATCTGATAAACACACCAGGTGATGGAGACAGTGTGCCTTTGAGAAGGACTAACAGAGCTGAAACTGCTTCCATTGCATTCTTGCAAACAATAGATGCAACACACACATACACAGTGGCTCAAAATGTAGACTGGCAGGGTGTTTTGTTTGAAGCCTAACACAGCATGACAATGTATTAAACAGAAAGAGTGAGGGACAGACAGACGCAGGATGACTGGCCATAATAACGTACCTCAGAGACCAGGCCATTTAGCTGCTGCGAGATCTGCCGCAGGCTCTCT
Organism: Cyprinodon variegatus; assembly: GCF_000732505.1. Lineage (NCBI taxonomy): Eukaryota > Metazoa > Chordata > Actinopteri > Cyprinodontiformes > Cyprinodontidae > Cyprinodon > Cyprinodon variegatus. The sequence continues at coordinate 1,867,827 of NW_015150476.1, read as the reverse complement.
GTGGAAGACAATGGTCTGCAAAACATATGCCAGATGAGGCAAATTAGAAACGTTCTTGTTTTAAGCTACAAGCAGCAATAAGGATGCACTTTAAATGAGAGAGAAGGGTAAAATCAGCATTACACAGATGTATCAGTGTTAAAAAAGTAAGAAATATATTCTACAGGTACACCCAAAAATGATGGGAATTAAGGTAAACAAAAACGGTTTTGCTGTATTTCAGAATTTAGCAAAATAAAAGGTAAAACTCAACCGTCTACATCAAATGCAAAAGTAAACAATCTTTCCCCCTTTTTGAAGGTTAAACCAAAAATAGAATAGTCCTGAGGAAGGTATGCTAAATCTATTTAACAAGGCTGAATAAAAAGGTGTATGTATTTTAGAAACCTAAAATAACTCACCTATTTTCCTCCTTTAAATTACGATTACCATTGGTATCAGAGAAATCCTGTGCATAGAAAGATTTAAAACAGAGAGGAATCACAAAAAAAGCACTTCATGTGTAATTTTCTATTCTAATGCAAGAAACCAGAACTCCTGACAGGAACACGAATCCTTTGGCTGATAATGTTTTATGTTAACTTGTCATATAATGGAAGCTTAGATGTGGTTTAAACAGTAAAGACAAAAGCGTGCAGACAGAGAACAAGACACACCTGCAGCTCAGTGTTGTGACTGACGAACTCAGAGTTAGTAGCATTAGCGCTAGCAGAGTTAGACACAGGTGAGCCACGGCCAGACTCGCTGTGCGGCTCCTCCAGCAGCTGAGGAACAGGAGACCCCGCGGCCTCCATGTCAGCAAACATCTGAGGTAAGACATACACAAAAGTAGCAGCTGTTTTATTCTAAGGGAAAAATCTGTAAGAGGCAACAGAAAAAATAACAATAATCTAAAATCTAGCATGTAAATACAGGTTTAGGTCTATTTAATAAAAAATAATTTAGAGGGGTGTAAAACTAAACATGGGTGCGTTAAACTGTTTCATGATGTCATGTTTAGTTTGGTCCAGGCGTGCACCGCTTATACCCTAAAAATAAACATATTTTATCCAGCGAGACAGAATTAATGTTCCTAACAATGTTTTTAAGGAAGGACATGATTAACTCTTGCAGGCGTGATTAACAGCATTTCCGTTTTTAAGACCCTCCCACCTATTTAGCTTCTCTTGCCAGGGAACGTTATGACTTAGTGGTTTAAATTAACTTTAGGGAAACACAAAGGGCCAAAGTTGTCTGTCGACATTTTTTCAATGATGCTGGGTATGCAGCAGGCAACACGTCTAACTTGTTAACACGCTCAAAACGACATCATGCAAATGTGAATGTCTCTCATAAAGGGAAGAAGGAAATCAGTTTGGTGTGAAGCCTGATAACAGCAGCATTTAAACAAACTTTAGCTGGTAATTCAGATCTTAACAAAGCAATAGTACAGAATAAAGGAGTTAAACTACACTAACAATGTGTAATACAGGTTATTTATTGCAAGAAGTGCAGTTTATTTGAAATATTACCCAAATTAGTTGCTTTTTTATACAAATACTGTATTGTCTACTTGGCATATTTTAAAAACAAACAGTTTTAAGTCTTTATCTTCATTATTATTTGTATAGAAAACTAAGCAATCAAAGCCCTCCTTGAAAATAAAATTTGACTGCAGCATACTGTTACACCCCTGGTAGTTACCAATAAATGTCTAACCCTATTGTGCAAATATTTAAAGTTAATGTGTCATGTATTTAAGTTGATTGAAATAAGCATTTTATTTTTTTTTGTCCAGACCTGCCATAAACATTCCTTTATAGGAATCAGGCAAAGAATGTGTAGCTGCCAACCAGTGACACCAAACAAAGTAAGGTTAACATTTCTGAAAGCACTGAAATACAATGAGAAAAGAGTCCTGCATACTCCACATACTAAACTGTTTCAAATGTTTATTAAGAACATTAAGTTGTGTTTAAAGTCCTGGAGTTCAAGCAAACTTACGCACATTCTTGACCAGCAATATATAAAAAAGATTTTTACAGCAAGGCATGCAGAGGTGAGGAAGGAAATAATAAAGCAGAAACAGAGGGACAGAGCCTCACCTGATAGTTGCCATTAGGTGGGATGACTATGCCATTGCTTTGACTAAGGGCTTTCAGAATACTGTCAAACTACAGCAGGAAGAAACAGCAACAGAGAGACAGAGAGAAATTACAGGGCAGAGGGCAATTCAGAAGGTGACAGAAAAACAAAAAACAGAAGCATCTAACACGGAAGGAAGAGCTGCAGAATGTGAAGCAAATATAAATAGACTCATGCGAAAGAAGAAGATATGTTGCCAAAATCATCATTTGCAGTCACAATAAAGTCTAAATTACATTGGAATTAAACTGAATAAATTTGATTTCTCTTCTTTCTTTTTAACATGAATTCTACACATTAAAATTGATCTTAATTTGGGTAAACAACTTACAATTATGATAATCTTAGACTTTCTCAATCTACAATAATTATCCTCATAGAAGGAATAGCAAACAGGGTATGAAAGCAGCGGCAGTAATGAAACAAAGCAGAGTCAGTAATCAACAGGAAGAAGTAACATATGAACAGAGAGAAGACCAGACTGAAGTCTTCTCTCCATGTAAAATATGATGCAAAGGTAGAGATTATTACTTTACAAATGTTTCCAACCCATTCAGAGTAATGGGAATATCTTTGACTGCTGCAGAGTCAAGTCAGTGTTATTGTAACAGTGAGAAGTACAGCGACAGCTGTCTAAAGAAGGGGTGTGAAGGCAGGTCAAATGTCATGACGTAAAGCCCCGTTATGTCTACGTGCTAACTGAAAGCACGTCCTCAATCGCCTTATTAATCTGAGACCTTTAAATTGGAAAGCAGCTTGACTTAAATGTTTGGTAGCAACACACTGTTTTATTTACACTTTAAAGAAAAACAATAATGAGTTTACAATAAGTAACTGTTATAGTTACCAAGGTTGTTAGAGGCAGTGTTTAAAGTTTGATAATTGTATGAGACTCAACAGGCAGATAAAGGATGAAATGTTTATTTTGTCAATTGATTAAACTGTCTATTTTTGTATTATCTCATTAATAATACGAGTGCAAAAGCTGCCTTTTATTCAGAATTAAAGCCAAGTGAAGCTAAAGCTCTGCCACCTGTGCAGTTATGGATAGAGCTTATTCACAGGCAGAAAAAGTCTTTTCATACTCAATCATTATTTGTGTGTGTTTTTTTTTTTTTTTACTTCAGTATAATCACTGATCTGAATGGGTTGCCCTTTCAGCCAATGGCATGTCTGTATATCTCTAGTTAGCTACATGATTACTGAAATCAGCTGACAATTATTTCAGTAATGTGAGCTGCACAGTGAAGCAGAGGGAAGCACTGTAGCCTTGCAGCAAGCCGGGTTCTGGGTTTGATTCCCTGCCAACTTCTGCATGGAGTTCGCATGTTCTCCCCGTGCATGTGTAGGTTCTCTCCGGGTACTCCGGCTTCCTCCCAGTTTTAAAACATGACTGTCTAAATTGTCCTGAGATACTAGTGTGTCTGCGCATGGTTGTACGTCTCTGTGCTGCCCTGAAACTGGCTGGCGACCTATCCAGGGTGTACCCCGCCTTTTGCCCATAGATTCACTGAGAGAGACACTGGCCCAACCGCGACCCCGATGGAATAAGCTGAAGAAAATGGATGGATGGATATTTCACTAGTTCACTATTATTCTTTACACAATTAGCTACATAAGAAATGTGGACATGAATCAATGAATGTTTCAGCATATTTAAGAGCAGGTTTATCTTTTTTATCATCTAAATATTAAGTATACACTACTATAGTGTACGACTATACACTATAGAGTATATAACATTACCAATTATGTAAAAAATGTGGTAATGTAACATTTGCTTAACTTTATTGCGAAATCCGCGACATAGCTCTGCATTGGGCTACTTAATTTGTATTCAACATACAATGTAGGAAAAAAATTGTGTTACCAAACACCAATGGTTGAGTTCCACTAAAAGCAATTTACAGCGGTTTGTTTGGCCACATCCTCATGCTGTAGGACGCTTGACATTTTGCTAGGAGTTTGCATGGAGGGCAGCAATGCTCCACCTTCTTCCCTTCATGGCGTCATCACATATAAGGAGTTTCTTGGTGCTTGCTGGTATCAGATCAGCATTGCGTAACTGGATTTTTATCAAGTGCTTCACAGTGCATTACAGCTGGATAACATCCATGGTAGTTCCGTCTGACCTGGACCCAAAACGGTTATGCTGCTCCAGGGGAGGACCGCCAGGACAACAAAGGTATGGTAAGAACGCGTTCTGGAGCTGAGGCTAAGGGAGGATGGTCGAAGAGTGGACAAGGGTACCTGTGCATAGGAAACTCTCTTAGCTGTAATCACCCTAACCCTGAAATTCAACATCCTTCGTCACCACCCTGCTGCGCCCCAGACCGTCTGAACAAAGCAAAGCCTACAACCTCTGCTGTTCCTCCCGTCTTGCTCTGCTCCGATTTCTTCGGAGTTTTAAGGAGAGCATGCGCAATAATTAATTAATTTAATATGACATTAAAAAATCTCCCTCAGCATCCAGCATTTGTGCAGTTTCTTTCCAGATATTTTTTTGTTGTGGATTTTTGTAACAGGGATAACTAGGATCATGTTTTGTATGAACTATTTTTGTCTTCATCGATGCATGCAATAAGAAGTTTCTTTTGAAGTTGTGAGGTGTGCTCTTAGAAGTTTTGAATGGATTTGATTAAACTTTTAAGCCTCTCGGTATAAACTAAATAATTTGATGGAGACGAGAAATCTACTTCCTGGTATGAGGAAGTACCAATAGTCTGCATCCAGTCATTTAATTAAACGCTCTTAGTTTTTGGGAATAAATGAATTGTGCTCTAATTTTTAGTTACCAATCTTTCATTACCATATTTTAATTTGACAAACTGGATCTTCTCGCCATTCTTTTTCCTATTTGGTGCGATTGCAGATCTTAAACTGCCCGAAGCGAAGCGGAGCAAAAAACAGCTCGGCTCCGAGGACAGTAACGTGTAGAGGATGTGGAACAGCTCTCATTGATTAACACGACAGACAAGAACGCCGCACAACGTACGTGAGCTGAGCGCTGACGGAGTATGTGGAATCTGGGGGTTTGCGTGCCACTTGCTTGGCCAGAAGCGCGTTCTCTGCATCACTGCGCTCCTGAACATGCCTCTACATAAGGATAACACGTAAATCTAATGCTCCGTTCGTGTCATTTGCGTTCTGTGTGAACACACCGTAACAAAGCAATATACATGTTCTCAGAACACACTTCAATCTTAAATACAGTCTTAGAGAGCAATCTAATATAACAACCATGAATAGAAAACCTGGGACAAACTCACATTGTCTGGAGAATCTCTGTCTGCTGAAGGTGCATCAAGTTGGTTCAATTCCTTCACCTTGCGTTTCTTCTTGGTTCCTGCTCCACTTCCTCCTCCTCCCTTTTCTCCTCCCACCGAAGCAGGGGAGCTCTTCTGTTGAAACTCCTTCAGCTGAGCAACAAACCAGTAAAACAAACAGGATGTAGAAAGAGGCTTTAACCATCTCCATGTTTGCAAAATGCTGTAATTCCTTTAGAAAGATTATACTTAATGCCATTTTTATAATGAAAATAGAGCATGTAGGGTGTGTCAGGCTCAATACACATTTCTAGACACTAAATTGCAGAAAAAATATATAATCTATAATGAGGTAAGTGAGAGATCTAACACTTAACCTCCTGAAGTTGTTTCCCTAAAGCCAACAACTAATGAGCAGGTTTATCAAGTTAAATTTTGTCCAACATGAAGAGGTGATTAACTTAACTTTCATAACTATACTAATGCAACATCAAGCTAAATTAGCTGAAAAAAACCCCATCAGGTCTAGAAAAAAACAAAAAAACCAGACAATATCTCAAATATGAACGAGAAAAAGAGAACATTTTAGACACGTGGCGTTGAAAACTGTTACAGGAAATTAAAAAGTAATCAAGAAACTTTAAAAGAGCTTTTAAATTTAAACAAAAAAAAAAAACTTATTTAGATGCGTGGGCTAAAAACTCAATTTTGACGAATACAGCCATTAAGTTTGGTCCAGTTTTCATATAAAATTCCAAAATAGCCTCTGTCTGGAAGGAGAAGAGGGGTGTCAGCTGTCAAAACAGTCTCCTTCATCCCACCCAGTTCACTATGCTACCAACCAAGCTAATTTCATAGATTCCTCTACTTTCTGGAAACGAGTGTTAGTAGCTTAATTTCTAAATCTGATATTTCAGCGAACATATCATAAAGCTGCCCTTCTAATATGTTACGGCATACGTAGCCAAACATCCATATGATTCTGATCCTGTTTGCTAACGTTAGCTCCTTAGCACATTAAAAATCGTCAATCAATCTGTCTACGGTAGTCAGTGGATACTGGAAAAACGTTTGGTAAACACCCGAGTTACTCATTTAGGCATACAGTTTAACAATATATCGTAAATACATTTTTCAACTAAGAATGTTGTACATAATCTGGGAAGGGTAATGCTATCAATAGAGGCCAAAAGACAGGCACCGGTTTTTCCTGCTCAGTGAACCCGCGATAAGAGCGCGAGAGGAGGAGGGAGCCACAGCGGAGAGGTCGGACGACGTGTAATGACAACAGCCGTGCTCAGTCAAGGAATTTATAATACCGCGAATATAAACACGTTTGAACTAAACTTAAGGATGCAACATTGGAGAAGTAAACAGCGTGACATTCAGCAGAGTCACTTTACCTTTTTCTTAGCTGCAGCGAGTTTAGTTTGCCTACTCTGGTCGGCCATCCTGCTGCTTCGGTGGTCAAGCGACCGAACCACGTCATCAATAGGTGCTTCTACCAGTAGGGGGCGCAAGGGTCATATTTACCCTGGATAGAGTCAAACATTAATCATTTTAGTTTAGTGTTAAATTATTGTCCTTCTTTCATTCTCTTTTAAATGAAACTTTAAGATTCTAACCGCTAATATTTCCATGAGGCGTATAGGTTCCAGCTTAAAGGAAAAATACCAGTCGTAGTTAGGATAGGATTGGGTTTTAAAACAATAATAACTGTTAACGTACACTCAAAAGGTCACGGATTATCTGTATTGTTTTTGTTTATTTTAGAAAATCAACGACAAAAAAAGTCTAAAAGTGAAAGTGGTCTATGACTGAAATGCAAGAAACTGAAAAAGGACAGTTTCACTTCCTGCTTACATTCCTAGACTACAGCAATATAGCTCCCCCTAGCGTTGAAAATAATTATCCACCTCCTGTAATTTACATCTGGAGAGGAAAAAGGAAGAGAAAATCATCAATGTATTTATGTAACAACAGCTTTGTGTAAACCTATTGGCACATTAGTTTCCCATTATTTACATTGGAATGTACAATTCTATTATGTTGAAATTCTAATAAAAGAGCTAAATCCAAAAGACATTTTCCATTTATTTATTTTTTTCTGTTATCCATAAGTAAGCGGACCTTTATCATTTTAAAAATAATATATGAGGCTAATGATGTTTTTTTTATTTTCAAACATTAGCATAAATACTGATTCTGTTTTAAAGCAAGCTACTTATACTGAAGCTGTCATTTTTTTGGACACTCGCTTTTAAATATATTTAGGCTTTTATTTTTCAAAGAGATTTTGTGTGGAAATTACTTAAAAAATTTGTATCACCTATTAATTAGAGAAGGTAGAAAGACAAATCATAGTTTATAGTGAAGTTATAGAACTGCTTACCAAGTCATCCTAAATTAAGAGCTTATGAAAAAATGTTTTTTATATTCATTCGTACATTATAAAATAAACCTAATTCTGCCAGCAAGGTTCAAGTTGTATCATATTCAAAGAAATGGAATCGTTCATTTGGAGCTTCTTGATTTAAGGCTTTTATAACAACACAGATACCATTTGAACCTAATTAATTATGAACATCTGCATTGATTGACCTTTTTACTTTATAGACTTCCTAAACTGGATCTTGGTTGTATTGATATTCTGTAGTTTTCATGGTGTTTCTAGAACTTTCTTGAAGTATCCACTACAATCCTAGATCCATAGGACAAACATTATTTCGTAAATGTACACATTTGTGTTTTTTCCAGTTAAAAAAGGCAAAAAGGTGCTATTTTAAAATGACTTTAGGCCCTCTATACTAACTGGCTAATTTTAATGTGATGGTCTAAATGGTTTGATGGTTAAAAAGTATGTTTGTTGGAGTATTAATTTGAAAATATGTGCAGTCCTTATTCAGAAACCCCAAAGTGAAAACATAAATCATCCTTTCAATAAAATGTCCCTGGTGAAGCATTTGCCCTTAGTCATATACAGGAATTTGGGGTATTAATACACAGTCATTAATTCATTGTTGTGATGCTATAACAGCATCCACATCAGCTGTCTTCAAATTGTAGCTTTATGTGGGATCATTTAGTAAATACGGATAGTTAACAAGGACAGTGCTGCAAGAAACTTCAAAATGTATGAAACATAAAGATCAGATGCCTCTTTGCAGAGCTGTAGAGTGGCGTGTCGTTGCACCAACTGCTTTGAGGTTTCTTTCCGACTGTCAGCCAATCAGCGTCGGCGCAGCGGTGGACGTGCAGATGACGTTGCCTCAAACCGATGTGTACAAATCAGCGTCGGACAGCGTGCTCGATGTAGCCAATCAGCCCCTTCCAGCGAACGGTCGCTTAGCCAATCCCAGAGCTCCACGACAGGAAAGCAATAACGGCTTATATATGGAGACCGCACACTTCTCCAAGCATCATTCTACACACCGAGGATAAAGCAGAAGATACGCAGCTCACTCAGCTAGAGGTTGACTGGTTCTCTTCTCCACCGAGGCCTTTATATTACTGACAGCGCTGTAGTAACGGTATGTACATGGAAATTACACATACGCTGATATATACACTAATATTTCGTGTTTCAAACGGCACTAATTGGGAATAAATTTTTTTTTTTGTCTTTTATTGGAATGGGGTTTCAGTTTGCCTTTAAATCTTTTATCCTATTTTGTTCTTTTGTGTTTGCTATTGAGCAGCAAATATCTGTTCAAATTAGCTTAAAATTTGGGCATTATTTATCCAATATATAACAATTTCATTACATCCTTTTCCTATGTGTCTTTTTCTCAAAATGACTGCGTTTCCTGTTTTTTGAGAGAGTTGGAAATTACAGCAATTCTATAGATGGGTTAAGGTATAGAAAGTCAACACAATGTATGATGGAAACTGTTTAAAGAGGTTGTTTTGTCTTTGCAGGTTTCTTTCATATCTGTGTGAAGAAAAAGCGAAAGAAAGATGAAGCTAGTGTGGCTTGCAGTGCTTCTGGTCGGCGCTGTGCATGCTGATGATGAGGACAAGAAGGACAGCGTGGGGACTGTGATCGGAATTGACCTGGGAACAACTTACTCATGGTAAATAACTAATTTCAAATTATACCGAAATATTTTTTTTGAACTGCCAAATAAGTGATTGGGGTAACCTTGATTTATGTTTACAGTGTTGGAGTCTTCAAGAATGGACGTGTGGAGATCATCGCCAATGACCAGGGTAACCGCATTACTCCTTCATATGTGGCCTTCACCAGCGAGGGCGAGCGTCTGATTGGTGATGCTGCAAAGAATCAGCTGACCTCTAACCCCGAGAACACAGTCTTTGATGCCAAGAGGCTGATTGGTCGCACATGGGGCGACTCCTCAGTGCAGCAGGATATCAAATACCTGCCATTCAAGGTTGGTACTGATTTCTTTTGTCGTTGCAGTAATGATCAGGAATTGTTTTGATTAGGTTCTGTTCCATAAAGGCCTTTTATTGACGCTCCTTTTCTATTTTAGGTTATTGAGAAGAAGAGTAAGCCTCACATCCAGGTTGACATTGGTGGTGGCCAGATCAAAACTTTTGCCCCTGAGGAGATTTCCGCTATGGTGCTGACCAAGATGAAGGAGACTGCTGAGGCTTATCTTGGCAAAAAGGTAAGAAACCTTCCCAAGGACCTCTTGAATTTAAATCTTAAATGTACATCTGAACCATACTAAACTGTTTCTTTCATGCTCAGGTTACACATGCTGTGGTCACTGTTCCTGCCTACTTTAATGATGCTCAGCGCCAGGCTACTAAGGATGCTGGAACCATTGCTGGTTTGAATGTCATGAGAATCATCAATGAGCCGTAAGTATTAATATGGCAAGAAGTTTACAGAAACACTTTTTATTTATCCTTTCAATTAACCTGTTATTTGTTTCCCTTTAAATTTAGAACTGCTGCTGCTATCGCTTATGGCCTGGATAAGAGGGACGGAGAGAAGAACATCCTCGTGTTTGATCTGGGCGGCGGCACCTTTGACGTTTCCCTTCTTACCATTGACAATGGTGTGTTCGAAGTGGTAGCCACCAACGGAGACACCCATCTGGGAGGTGAGGACTTCGACCAGCGTGTCATGGAGCACTTCATCAAGCTGTACAAGAAGAAAACTGGCAAGGATGTGCGCAAAGACAATCGCGCTGTGCAGAAGCTCCGTCGTGAGGTTGAGAAGGCAAAGAGGGCTCTGTCTGCCCAGCACCAGGCTCGTATTGAGATCGAGTCCTTCTTTGAGGGAGAAGACTTCTCAGAAACCCTGACCCGTGCCAAGTTTGAAGAGCTGAATATGGTAGGTTCAGCTTTTTTTTTTTTTTTTTTTTTTAAACTTTACAATGTTGCAATCAGCTTTTTGAGGGGAAAAAAAATTAACTGTTTTGTTTTTTATTTCCCCAAAATCCAGGACCTGTTCCGTGCTACAATGAAGCCTGTACAAAAAGTTCTTGAAGATTCAGACCTGAAGAAGCCTGATATTGATGAGATTGTCCTTGTTGGAGGCTCAACTCGTATCCCTAAGATCCAGCAGCTGGTGAAGGAGTTCTTCAACGGTAAAGAGCCATCCAGGGGCATCAATCCTGATGAGGCCGTGGCGTACGGAGCTGCTGTCCAGGCTGGAGTGCTTTCTGGAGAAGAGGACACTGGTAAGCTTACTTCACTACACTGAAATTGCTAAATTTGATGCTATTGAGCTTTTTCTAATCCTTTGCTAAATATCTACCTGCAGGAGAAGTGGTCCTTCTGGATGTCTGCCCCCTGACTCTTGGTATTGAGACTGTTGGAGGAGTCATGACCAAGCTGATCCCCAGGAACACTGTGGTGCCAACTAAGAAGTCCCAGATCTTCTCTACAGCTTCAGATAACCAGCCAACTGTCACAATTAAAGTTTATGAAGGTAAGAATTGGACACTCCAAATGCTTGTTTGAAATTTTAAAGTATGTGAAATAAAATATTGCAAAAGCCTTATCATATTTTTTATTTTATTTTTTTTTTATTTTTTTTTTTTTAGGTGAGCGTCCTCTCACAAAAGACAACCACCTGCTGGGCACCTTCGACCTGACTGGCATCCCCCCTGCCCCCCGTGGAGTTCCTCAAATTGAAGTCACCTTCGAAATTGATGTCAATGGCATTCTGCGCGTTACTGCTGAAGACAAGGGAACGGGCAACAAGAACAAGATCACCATCACAAACGACCAGAACCGCCTGACACCTGAAGATATTGAGCGAATGGTGAACGATGCCGAGCGCTTTGCCGATGAAGACAAGAAGCTGAAGGAGAGGATCGACGCCCGCAATGAGCTGGAGAGCTACGCCTACTCTCTGAAGAACCAAATCGGTGACAAGGAGAAGCTTGGAGGCAAACTGTCAGATGACGACAAGGAGGCCATTGAGAAGGCGGTTGAGGAGAAGATTGAGTGGATGGAGTCCCACCAAGATGCTGACTTAGAAGATTTCCAGGCCAAAAAGAAGGAGCTGGAGGAAGTTGTTCAGCCAATCATCAGCAAGCTCTACGGTAGTGCAGGTGGACCTCCACCAGAGGGTGCTGAGGAGCAGGAGAAAGATGAGTTATAGGCAGGCTTGAAGTCTTCAGTTGCCCCCTTCCCTTATGGTGGCATACACTTGAACTGATGGGACTCAATAGAGAGGAGTGGCAGGGTTGGGGTGACGATAACAAGCAAACATGCTGAGTTTTCTGAAAGACTTGAAGGGGGAAAAAAAACTTCAGTGTGAGAAATGTCCTTCGCTGCAAGGCGGAGATTCGTCAGCCCAGATGAGGCTTGTTGCTGCTGTTCTCAGGCAGTCTTGAAGGGGTTTTGTGAAAAGGGGCTTATTTGGGTGGGTGGGAAGATATTGAATAAAACACATGATGGGGTGTCTGTGGGATCAAAGGCTCTGTTCACAGGCAGCGTTCAGTTATTTATTGTACTTCTGGAAAGACACTGAAATAAATGTTTGATACAAACTGTTAACTGTTCTCATGATGCATTCATTTTTATGTTGTAAAAGATTTATTCAAATTAAACATTTTTAAAGACCATATATGGTTTCAGCACCTTATTTTAAGGACTTTATTGTCATGTCAAACTAGGTTGTTTTTTTTTTCTTCCAACTGAACACTTAGCTTTAGCTTAAAAGCTAGCAGTTTAACCAATAAGGTTACACTGGGGTCTTATCCTGAAGTTTAGGCTAGAATCAATGAGTATTTGTCTACAATAGTGTTGAACTTCCTGTAGACATGCGAAAACGTTCAATCCAAACCAGTTATATTAATTTAAAAATGAACCTTGTTTCACTGTATAAAACAATTTTATTTTACAACTGTCACAATACAGTCATTAAAGATGACACCTTGGGTGTCCATTCCTCCAAACACAAATGCTAGATTAATGGTTTCAAAGTCTGAACTGTAGCTATGGGTCCCATCTGCATTCTCGTCCCCATGAGGCTGCCATGGCAACAAACACATGGAATGGTCCAGGCGGTTTGGTGGCAAATCTCCATCAAATTTCATCAGGGTCCATCTCTTCTTCTCTGCAAACATAGAACATTAAATGCATCACAGGAGGAAAATTTGATTTCAAGATGATGGGAAGCTAGCAAAGTGTACCAGTGTTAAATCTGTGCATAGAGTTGATGGCACCATCTGCAGTCATCCCTCCGAATATGTAGATATTGGTTCCCTGTACCACTGCTGAATGAGCTGCTACTCCTGGGGGAATATCTCCTTTTGATTGCACTTTTTCCCACTTCATGAGGCCTTCAAATAAAGATTTCAATTTTAAATTAGTCTGAACTTCCACTGATCATACCAGAGTATATGTTTTTACCTTGGTAAGAGGCTTACCCGTGTCCAGGCAATGCATATCACTGAAGAACCTCTCTCCAGCCATCCCTCCATGAATATAAATCTTTGAGCCAACAGCAGCTATAATGTGTCCATGTCTGGATGCAGGTTGCCTACCTTGTGTTTCTGGCTGAAACCAAGTTGAAGAAACTGGAACACAGGTTTATTCAAGCAGAATTAGCATTAATCTCCATATTTTATAGCACAATGTTAGCCCAACAGTAACTGAGTCCTTTTTGCTTTTGAACACTTAAATCAGTCACAACTGTCTGATTAAAGTAAGACTGGTTCTGAAGTCAAATTAAATTGTTCTCTTCAGATCTTAAAACGGTTAATCCTCTAATTATCAAACTTTAATAATAATTGCTTATAAAAAAAGAAGAATATATAAATACTTGAAAAACTGGCAAGGGGAACAGTAAAAATATTTATTTGTGCTGTAATATTGTAATATTTTATAGGCATACTGGTTCCCCTCTTTTGCAATGACTGGGTGCTGGTAGAGGATCACTGAAAGAAATAAAGTGGCATATTTGCCTTTGAGACACGACTGAACTCTACGTTAGGAGAGAAATGCTTGTTTAAAACCTTCTTTTGTATAGCACTAGTATTTATAAGATCAGATCCACTTTAAAAATATTGATAAATGTCCAAATGGTTGAATCAGAATTGCTGATATAATTTTCACCCTGTGCATCTTAGGAAAAAGTGCCAAAATACAAACGTCTATTGACACTTGGTTCCTTAAACTCCATAAATTGCTCAGAAAGACAATGTTATTGGACTTAGGACCTCTTTTATTTTCTCTCTTCCTATAACATTTGTATAGTGTTTGTCTCACATCAACCTCTTAAGCTATCATGTTTGCTAAACCTCTTCTAATTTACTTCCATGTTGCAATCTGGGGTTATGATCTGTTGTTTTATTATGTCCTTGCAGGCTAAAAATACTCTGATTTTTTCTCTAAAATAAATGTATTTGTGTAAGAAAACAAAAAAATGAAAGTACAAATATTGGTACAGATGTATCATTGTTGTTAGTTGCCAGTTATTGACAGTGCAAGCAAATTAAACAACAAATAGCATATCTTCCTCATGACTATTTTGTTTCTGGTTCAAACTTCAAAAAGGGGGAAAGATAGTTTATTTTGCATTTGATGTAGATAGTTGAGTTTTACTTTTTATTTTGCTAAATTCTGAAATACTGCAAAACCATTTTTTGTTTACCTTAACGACCATCATTTTTGGGTGTACCTGTAGCATATTTGCATCTTTGTAACACTAATACATGGGTGTAATACTGATCTTACCCCTGTCTCTCATTTAAATTGATGTTATGATGATGATTTTATGATGATCAAAGATGTTGAAGAACAGGCTCATTGCATGCTAACCTGTGTCAAACACATGAAGTTTGGTGTCTGAGACGGGTGCAGCGCCTGCCTCCCCACCAGAAAACACATACAGTCTGTCTCCTATACAAGCTGAATTGGTGTGGTACGTCCTTGCACTTGGAGGTTCCCCGTTTGCTTCTACCTTCTTCCATTGAGGCTCCTTGTCTGAAAAAACAAAATAAAACAGCATTTTTATTCTGAAATTAGAAACTGCTGCTGATAAAAAGGGAATTTGAAGAGGATATTACCAGACAGCAGTATTTTCTGGATACATCTACGATTCCCTGTCTGCTGTGCCCCTCCAAACACCCACAGACACTGTGGACAACCTTCAGACACAAAACTGCAGTGTTCATATCGGGCATCTAAACCTTTCCAATCCGGTATGACCCACTCATGATTATCTGGTAAAGAGAAACAAAAATGGAATTTGCAGAAAAATCTGACATGTAGAAATAGTAGAAACTGTAATGTGATCATGTGGTTATGCTTGATATGTAAGAAGTACATCTTAAAAAGTTTCTGTGAATATTTGTACCAAGATTTATAACATATGACTCAGAGAAACTGCCACTGGGGTTGGCTCCACCGACGATTACGATTCTTCCTCTTCCTCCATCTTCAGAGGGAACAAACATGCAGGTATGACCCACACTAACACCTGGAGTGCTTCCACCTGGCATCAATGAATACCTGTCGACAGCAAGAAAATAAAATAAACAATGCTACATTATTAACATTAATAGCACAAATGATCGTTTTAATTATACGCACCAGACTCCATCTTTAGGTTTTTCTAGCGGGTCAAGAACGGGGAGAAACTCCATGGTGCTCAGCGGTGCAGTTTATTCATTCAAACTGTTTTTATTGACTCTTCACGAGATTTCTGTAGCAGGTATTCACAGAAGCTCTTACGTAGAAAGTAGTAAAAACAACAAAATATGACTTTGATTTATTGACCAAAATATGACTTTGATGTAATATTATCTTTCCCTTTCTCTAGACTAAAATTAAACTTTATTTTCAAGCCTTGGAAAACAGCTTCGTTTGTTTAGAAAGCTCGAAGTGGAGACCTGAATAACAGCATTAGCTCTACCGTAGCTTAGCATGTGTAGCACTTCCTCACTGCCAAACTATTTCTACGGAATAAATTTGGCAGAAAAAAAACTATAATATATTTTTTAACAGTTCGCTGGAAGTCTGTGTTAAATCATCTGCTAAAAGTGTAAAATAAACTTTCTACGTTTACTCACCAGCTTTGATATCTTGGACTAACCGTCCCCTTAGAGAAAGAAACATATCTGAGCATGCGCACGACAACCATGACAACTACGTCTGAATCCGATCAAGCAGCGTAGCTAACGTAAAAACATGCGCACAATTTATAGCGTAGAGCTCAACCCCAAAAAGTACGAAAAACTAATAAACTAACATTTCCACATTACTGGTTTAGATAAAGAGTTCACAAAATGAAAAAAATAAATAAATAAATTACCATAATTTGCGGCACTATATATAAACAATTTTTTTTTCATGTATTCATTCTCAGGTAATTGTGCCAGTTGATCAATTTAAACTCACGAGTCATATTATAAGGAACAAACAAAAACAAACAAACAAAACAAAACAACATAATAATAAATAAATACGGGCAGGCATAAATAAACACGATAAAAAAAAAAAAAAAAACAGCTGAAGGAAATTTAAAAAATGTTTTTGACCATACCCTCAGTTTCCCTACTATTTATGATTTGTTTGCCCTTACTATAGGTTAGATGTGTAATACATAAATAACATGCTTATCTAATTGATCGGGTGATAACTAAGGATTAATGGATAGCTACACCATTTGACAAATTTAATTATTTTTATTTTAGTTATCACTATTTGGCCACAATATAGTTACATTTAATATAATATGGTGTTAATTATTTTTTGTTTTATGAAACTTTAGTGTGAATGTGTAGATTTTCTTACAACTGTTTAATTTTTTTAATCATATATATTTTTTTTAATCTTGTAGCTTTTTATTTTTTGAAGGTTTCTGTTAAATGCATCGTATTTATACTGCCAGTTTTGAATTTGACCGTTTAATAATGTGTCACAGTGCACGATAATTCAAGCGCAATGATTGCAATTCACAAAGTGTCCACTAAGCTGTGCTATTGTGTTAAAATAGAGTAAGCGGAATTTTAGATGTAGGGTAACCATTATTAACCCCATGTAGGTGGAACTCTGCTTTACTGACCAGATTTATCTGATTTAGTATCAATCTCATTTTGTTGTCCTGAATTAGGAGGTAAACTCCACAAGTTGATTAGAAAATTTCTTATATTTCCTCAGTATTTAATCTTTTCTTCCTACTTCATCTACATTTTTTTTTTCTTGTTTTGAATTGGATCTGAGTTACTTGCTGATTTGGAACATACGTTTCTAAATGAGTTAGAGCTATTTTGTGTGTAATCCTCTTGGTCTCTAAACACAGTGGGTCATCACTTTTCTACTTTTCTTCAATTTTCAACAATTCTATTCACAATAAAATATCTTGTATAAACATACGTTGATACGCTTTTGTGAACTAGAATTATGCATCTGAATTATTCTACATTATTCGATATTTTGCTGAATTTCTACTTTTCTCATTTTGTTGCAGAACAACCACACGATTAAGAGTACTTTATTGGAGGATTTTATGTGATAGACCAACAGAGGGCCCCATAGGTTTGTGAAACGACAGGAAAATGGTTCTCAGACTTTTTTGCAGTCATAAAATCTAAAATCCAGTTTCATCAGTTGCCTTCAGATTTTGAATGCCTTAGAAGTTTGTTAGAAAAAAATAGGGAACTTATAGCACCATAAAGACCAAGAGAGACATCAGATAGATAAGGGATTAGATTGTTGGAAATTGTTACAGGTCATGTAAAAACATTGATAGATGTTATAGTAATAACATCTAACACCTCATGGGGGACTTTTTAAACCTTCATCTAAAGAAAAAGTACAGAGACAAGGTCAACTGCCTAAACTAACAGGCTAGAGAAGCCATAGGTTTTTGGATTTCCAGTATCGTGGAATTGTTACTTTTCTGGACTTCCAGAAACCTATGGCTCAGGTGGTAAAATCGTTTAACAGGACAACTAAGATTGTGCTCTAAACAAATGTTTGCATGAAGGAAGAGGGATGAGAAGGAAGTTACTGTTGAAAGAAAGCCATAAGAAACCTTGTTTGCCGTTTTCAACAAGTCATCACTCTGCAAACTTGTGGAAGAAAGTTTTTTGGTTATGTAACCTATAAATAATCAACATGAGGGGCAGTTGTAATATTCTAGAGTGAAAAATGTGACATAGAGACATTAATAGTTTCCAAGGCATCATGTTTCTGTTAAAAACTAAGAACATTTCTTATCAAATGAGTTGCTCTACATAATTGACTGACATGTGGAAGTCCTGTTTGGCTTCCCGTTTGGGAAGGCCGTGTAGACGTTTCGGAGAACTCCTTTGTTTTCCTTTCCTTCAAGCTGATAAAGACTTATTGAATCAGGGATTTTTCTTTGGCAGGTTAGAATCAGAGGACAAAGGTGAATGATCAAGAGTTTTTAAAGTCCTGAGAAACAGAGAAGAGTCAGGATAAAGAGATAACTGGATATATCACTTTTTGACAACCTAAAATAATCTAATTGAAGCCTCTTTTCGTTGAGAGCATTGCATCTGTACCATACATGCTGAGATTCTGGCCAAGCATGACTGAATCTATCTGCCACATCCCTTTTAAATAAGGCCTTGATTTTGCTGCTGTCTTGATAAGCGGGTCAACCAGTAATCAGGATTAAAATTCAAAGTTCATCCTTGGGTTACTGGTGCACTGCTGTTGGGCAATATGTCCACACAATGTGAAGCAGATATTGCTGTCGTGTCACATTTCACCTTGAGGTGTGTTAAATCATCATCTACTCTACTATAATCGGGATTATTGCTGCATTAAAAAAACACAGGATTGTTTGTATTTTTTTCCTCTGTTATTGAACACATTTACAGATTATTTAATCTGGGTATTAACTGGATTTCACACTATGTTGAAGCCAATGTCTGCTGATGTCTGTCATTCCTTGCCGATTAGATTTTACAGGAACTTGCGCTGGATTTACTTTATCTTTAAAATAAATGCTTTTCTTCATCGTTGAACATAATCAGTAATGAATTTCATTGTTTAATTATAAACAGTCTCATTTTGAAGAAAATCAAAAGCCCTAATTTGTTGCTCAAATTCATCTCGTGGAAAAACTTTCGCTTTCACAATTTTTTTTGTCAATTATTACATTTGGAAACAAAAGCTATATTAACAAAATTTAATATTTATAATTTGTCATTTTCTTTAGGTTTTCATTTAAGAATGCTATTTAAAGAAATAAAAAAACATATATATATTTTTCTTTTGGTACAGGCTAATTGAAATAATCATCAGAATTTGTTGTACAATATTAAAAAAGCCATAGGAGTCAAAAACTGAGATAAGGAGGATAAATGGAAATTTAGTCCGCAATAGTCAAAGATCCTATGATCCATAGGAAATCTGTTTTGCGGTAAGAAATACTATCCAAATGCTGGCCCAGAGAAGGTCCCATGGGGTCTGACCATCCTCCTCTCCCTTACAGTCCTTGAATCTGTGCAAAATAGATTTATATAATGCTGTCTCCACCAGAGCATCTGTCCTCTCTTTCAAATTCAGATCTGATTTGTCTCCAGTGTTTCAAAATAATCAAGGAAGCAGAAAGTAGACAAATCATTATAACAAAAAGCATTCTTTTAAGCACCTTCAGTGTTGGGATCTGCCCCCCATCAAACATACAGCTGGAGTCAGAGGGATTATTTTCTTATCTACTATACTACTCTAGCTCAAAACAGATTAAAGATTTTGCAATCCCATAAATAATGTAAAAAGGTGCCTTGTTCCAGTTCATATCTCCATCACTCATTTTTTTTGTCAGTTTTATTTTGTGTGATCCCACAGGAGTATAATATGATTTATGTAAGCCCTTTGTTTTGTATAAACTCCCTACTTGTCATATAGTTTCCAAAATCCTAAGACATTTTCCTTTTCATTTATTTATTCAGAGATCCTTTTGCAAAAGCATTGGGAAGCTTGCTTTATATCTAATTGTTGTTACTTTTGCTACTAATTTGATAGTCTCTGAATATTTTTTTTGATCAAATTAGAATTTTAGATTGTGGCACTGTTTCTGATGTAAATGTATTTTATGTTTTCTTTCTTTACATTGTGTAGTAAAACTAATGCCGAATGAATTTCAAATGTACTAACATCTGCTATCCAAAGGAAGCTGTTTAGGTACTATCAAACATCATTAGAAATAATGAAATCATAAATCAATGCTCTTTATGTTATGTACGCTTGTGTGTGTGTACATATCTGGATGTATATATGTATGTAAAACGGATTATTTTTTATTTTATTTTTATTTATTTATTTTTATTTTTTGTCTCTATTTTATATATATGTGTATGTATATATGTGTATATATATCTTTATATTTAGTTTTTTTGTTTATTACCTTCAATTATCTGCTCCTGCTGGATTGGTGTCCAAACTGCTATTGGGATGGGGGTTTAAAATATAAATATGAATATAATGTCTCTTGTAATGGAAATTATTTAATGTACCATTGATGCTCAATAATAAAAAAAAGGAAAAAAAAAAGAAATAATTAAATCATTAAGATGCATGGTTGTTTTTAAATTAATCATAATTATTTTTACATCTATTGGTGTACACCTTGTCTAGGTTTTAATTATATGCTGAGGTATGCACAAGCAGGCATCAGGTTTCTTTGCTGTCCTGTTTATTGAGGCAACCCGTCTACAGAAGAAGCGCACCACCTCTGTCCAAGATGACTTGTCAATATCAGAAGCCTCCAGATCAGTCTTCTAAAACGTCTTCTTTTGCCATCAGTACATATGGTGAGAATAATTTAATCATTTTGGCTTTTTTCAGAAGTTATGCCAGTAGTTGTGGAACATGTGCTACATAAATGTATATTTGTGTGAATCAAAATGAATGCAAAAGCTTTTAGTGTAATTTCAGCACATCCAGTATATCATCTCTCCATCAGTGAGGATGATGGCATGTTTCTATGTTATATTCTTATGTCATGAATGTCTGATGCTGCAGATACTCAATCCTAAAGCAATGTGTTCAACAACTAAAAGCACATTCTACAATGCATCTAGTAGACTTCAGTGGAGTGACATGTTCCCTATTCTGGTAATGAGACTTCTCCTCTTCATCTGGTAACGCAATGAATTATTTATTGAGAGTATTATCCAAACCAGGGAAGGGTGCACCTGCACTGTTTACTGACACTGAAGCCTCATTCATAATCCAGTATTTATCAGGAGGGATAAATGAATATAAATAAGGTTTTATAGAGGTGTGGCCACATTACAAGATTAATATTCGTGTATTATGCATTGGATGCTTGTGTGAATGTGTGAGGAAGAGGTCATGCCTAAACTCTGGCTGTGAAGCACAACTGCATGAACATTCTGAAACACTGCATAAATCTAGTGCAACTATTGTTTAATAGGAACGCAAATAAAACATTCTGTAAATTAGAGATTCTTTAACTGTTCAGCTTCTGACCTACAGAATTGTACAAACAGCGTCTAAAACCAAAAAAGTAAATTTTGTCTATTTATTACTGCTGTTTGTATTTTTAAGCAGCATTCATGTTTATTTTTTCCAGAAGACAGATGATGTTTTATCTTTTAGCTTAATTTCTGTAGGCTCACGAGCCCAACTTTGTGAATCAGTGTTTTAAAATGATCAACATTTATCTCTGTGCTTTGTTTTTTTTAAAAAAAATAAGCCAAAGGACTGAACAGTATTTTGCATGTTTAGATACTTCTCCAGAAATGCCCCTTAAAGAAACCCATTTGCTGTCCAGGCTCCACGATAAAGGACGTTAGATAGAAAATCAGTTGCAGTTATTAAAACTGCAAATATTAAGATTAAAATGAAAATTGCATATTTTGTTTATTATTCACCAGGAAAAAATAGAACTTCATTATGTTAAAAATACTGGTTAGCATAATTATTTTTTTCCTAACAAGTGATAAACCACCTCTGGAGAAAAGACGTCAGGGATCATATAGACATGGCACCATTGTATACTTAAGACACATTATATTATTGAGCTCAATTTTATCAAATTTATTTATTTATTTTTTTTTTTACAAAATAATCCACAATAATATATATTTTTAAAATGATATAGATTTTTTTTTTTTGTCAACCCTTCAGGTGTCTTACGAAGGAAACGTAAGTCAGGAGGAAATATAGGAACCCCTCACTGGATTAATGTTTTACAAAGAAAAAAAACCTTATAGCTTTAAAAAGTACGCAGCATTTTGGTCTGTATATCATTGGTACTTAAAATGATGGGGAGTTAACTTTAAGTGGGAATTTGATCTTTTCCTATTATCATACTTAATAAACAGTTTTCTGTATGCTTTTTTATAGACCACAATACAGCCAGACCTCTATGAAATGTTTTAAGGTTTTAATGCTGCTGCATAGATCTTACGTGACGAAATGTTTGCTCGTTCTGCTTCAGTCCTTACTTTAGTACAATTTGACATGTGCCCTTTAAAAACTGGGTCAAGTTTTTCTGTGAGCATTCAGAAAGCTCTTGTTTGGTACAGTGTGCCATTGGACCCCTAAGAGCATTTCCTTTGCTGCCAAGGAGTAATTTAGAGCCATAAACTGAGTGAAGACCTAATGCTCTATTCTCCCCTGGGCATTTGTAAGTTACTATTATATGTTATTTTTCTGCTCTAGGCTGCATCTCTAGTGGGAAATATAATTTTTGTGTTTAGTTATTTGACAAAAAAGCTCACAAAGAATAAATAAAGAAAAAAAAGCACAGAAGAGGTTAGAGCAGGTATTACATAATAATAGCTATATTTTCTGCTGCCATATGCCATATGTCAATTTTTATACCAATTATGTTTATGGCAAAGTAGCTTCTTTTAGTGCTTTTATTTCTGTGTAATGAAATACTTCCTCCGTTTTATAACAAGCTCCTATATATGTCAAATTTTCCTTCTCTACATGTGAGTGAATCGCAAAAAGCTTAACTATAGCCCAACAATCTTTTATTGGTTCCATGTATTGTTGGGACTGTCATGATTTTCTTAAGGGATCTGACCCACATGCAGTAAACCACTCAGAGAGACCAGGATAAAAGTTTAACAGGTTTATTGAGGAGATGAACGGGGTTGGATTCAGGAAACTCAGCGTACTGGTGAACTGGAAGTGGGAAGGGAAGTATCAGAGGTTAGTTCAGAGTCCGTGGGAACTTTGAACAATGACTTTGGAGAAACAGAGAAAACGGGACTCAAGTTAGTGGAGAAAACCTTCTTCCCAGTCTTGTGTGTTAACCAGAGGGAGGAGCTTGTTGGAGGGTGGACAGGTTTTAATTTGGTTGGTTCCTGAGGCACTATGGAGCGCACTGTCACTTGGAATCCAGGAGGTCTTGAACGGAACTTGTGGAGGTTAATCCCCTGCTCAGTGTGATACTCAAACGATCCTTCCAGGGGAAGAAGGCCAAAAACATCCAGCTTGCAGGATGGCTTCCTGCCGAAAGGCAAAGTCAAAAACACAGTAAAACTCAGAGAAACAAAGACTCAGTTAGACTCAGCTAATCTCTGCTTGGCTATAGTACCCAAAACTCGCAACGCTCTGGCGTCGAGATAGTGACAGTCCACCGCTTAAGTAGTCCTCAGTGACGAACCAACTAGCCACAGGTGTGCGAGAGGACCAACGAGAAGAGGGCACCACCTGGTGGTGGAGGAAGAGAAAGACACAAAAAACACAACCCACAGAAACTGGATTCCTAACAGGGACACTTTTTTGTTTCTCGTTTTTTTTCTATTTACAGAACCCCAGAGTTCCTCTATTGGGTTTAGGTCAGCCGTGTTTTCTGATCAAACACACACAGTAAAAGCACAATCACTTATATATATGTATATATATATATCTGATCAATCTTTTAAGAAAAATATGTATTTATTAGTTAATCAAATACATTAAAATAATAACTATGTATTTAGGATGAATGAATATTTACATGTAATTGATGCATTGCATCAATTACATGTGTGTGGCAGTTTTGGCATTTCATACCTTCTTCAGTCGCAATTGATCCTATTCATAAGCTTCTGCTTGAGTGAAACTTTTAGATTTTAACTCAAAATGTTACAGTCAAAATCTTTCTTAAAGAGTTGAGGCTGTATAGCAGGATTATCTATTCATTCACCTCCACTGCAGAACCTGCCTGATTCGACTGGTGCAGCTATGGATTCTTTGCCATAGATGGATAGGGCTGATTCAAGCCCCCCTCCCAACCTCTATTATTTAGCAATCGTTTTTATCTGTCTTATGTAATTCTGTATACTGTTAATCTTTATATAAAAAACTGAATTCTGTTTTTAAGGGAAAATATTTCTCTTAGTATTTTACACTCTATTTATAATATTTCTATTGCTTTAATAATGTTTTCAACCATTTGTCCTTTTCCCTAAACTCATTATTTATTGTCTGTGAATTATATGCTATAGGGTAATGACCCTTGATGCCCTGATTGAATTGTATAGAAGATCTCATGCCATTAATATGCATAAGTTCTATTAGAAAAATCAGCCCACTAGATACTTTGAGCTATATGGCTCTGTGAGACTTAAAGGATCTTCTCTTCTTTCTGTTAAATTTAATTCAATTCAAAATTACTTTATTAATCCCAAACAGAAATAACATATATAATTATATAAAAAGTAAATGGCATCTGACAAATTGTTGTTCCCGCATAGTGGATTAAATGGAAAGAATAAATTAGATCCAATCCCCTGATTAAATAAACTTTTAAGAGTTGGGTTTCCTTGGATTTGAAAGCCTGCATGGAGGAGGGATGGGTTTTTGGATGTTATGTCAAAAGCTTGTTAAAAGAAATTCAATGAAGAGAAGCGAGGACACCTTGTGTTCCTCTCCTCAAATCTCCTCTTTGTTGCACCGTGGATCAAATGGGATGAGCTGGCACTGGCCCAAGAGGAGAACTTTAAATCCTACACACAGCAGTTTCCCAACTTTTCTGTTCACAGAGAAAAGGGTTCAGAACAGGGATTAACTCTGTTCTTTTCCTGCTCCTCTTTGATAATAGTTGTTTAAAATGTCACATAATGACTGTCAGTGTCCCCTAGACTGGTGTTACCGGATGCTTTAGAAGTTAAGATTTTTTTCAAATGTTAATGTAGCAAATAGAGAGGGGAAGACAGACGCATAGGCAGCGTATCTTTCCCACTATCTGGACCTCTCCCTAATTTAGTGTTGTATGTTATAAATGGGGAAATTTAAATAAAACTGGAAATGGATGGTTCAAACAAACCAATACCTTCATCTTAAATAAATGAACACAGAAACGACTTTCTTAACTACCATATTTTTTTTACTGATTTAATTGATATCTTATTTCATAGTAGTATGCTTCAGCACATCATGAGTTTATTTTATCTCAATCATTCAGCAGAGTTAAAACAATAGAAAAGAGGATTGCTCTGTAGATAATTTGCTATGCAGGTTAAGCAATCAGATGTTAGGGTTTAATTTGTGTGACGCAGCAGCTGTTTAAGTTATTTCAAATGTACTTTAGAACAGAAAAGCAGAAAATGCTTTCAATATTTTACCAACTGTATGATTAACTAATTAGTTCAGATTTGAATAATTTTCCAGATTAACTAATTAAATTATTAATGAAAGTAGTTGAGATATTTAATTTTGTTTATTTAATAACTTTGCAGATTTTATTTGAAATGTTCTGTTTGTGTCAGCCTTTCATTACAAAAATATCATAAAGAATCCATTATAAGGAGGGAAACTTGAAGATCAAAAGTATAGATTAGATGGGGGGATGTCAGGGGTAAGCTAGAAGGATAAAGGAG
>NW_015150476.1:1774372-1841942 GCF_000732505.1 Cyprinodon variegatus | reverse complement strand
GGAAAAGTGATATAGTCCTTCCGGATAATAAATTCAAATTCTGAAGTATCAAATTAATCTGAGGCAGAAAGACTAGTACACAGTAATCAATTATGGTTGTACTGTAATGCATTATTTCAGTCATGTCAGTCTATTTCAGAGAGACTTGCACCAAATCCTGTTACATGCTGGCGCCATTTGAAGGACATCATCTGCTTCCGGCTGATAGTGCTGACCTCATATCTAATGAAGAGGCTGGTCCTCAACCTTTCTTCACCACTGGTAAAGGCTTTAATTTAATTCACTGCAGTTCACTTACCAGCCTGGCATTGGGGCAGATGCTGCATCAACAACCTGCTCTGTGCACAAAAAATAACTAAGCAGATAAAAACTGTGCAAATAACAGCATGGTAGTAAACATTTACCCCGCCTATTGGGAACGATAATAAATGTAAGGTCTAACAGCATCTGGAAGGAAATATCTGTGATGGAGCTTCTTTATGCACCCAGGGTATACTAGTCTTTAGCTGAAGGAGCTCTTAAAGTTCTGGAACAGCTTCATGTATGGAGACATTGTAAAACCTTGAGATTATTTTTGTTACAGTCCTTCTGTCTCCTTTTAGGCATGCTGCTTTTGTATTCTAAAATCAAAAATTCAGCGCTAAATGATGGGCATCAGAAGGGGATGTACGTGAAAGCTTTGATTTGTACAAAGCAAAAGATGGCAGCATCCCTGTTAGAGGTTTTGGAAAAAATGTAGTTGCCGATATATAATGATTTTCGGCTGGTCGATATAATATTGATCCTTTAGCTCGTAAAATGTATTTTTTAAACCATTTTTACCTAATGCAAAATGTGCTACTGCTCTGGTAGATGGCACAGTAGAGCCCTTTCACTGTGCAGCACAGCACCATTTCTGTTGTAGAGGCAATAACAGTGGCAGATGAGGCTGTATCCTCCGAAGGCCAGATTGGTCGGCCATTTACGTCGTAATGCGGCGCAGAGGCCTGTTTGGATTGGAAGACTCCTTGTTATGAGGCCAACAAATGCAGCCTTCCTTCACTCAGTTTTGAATGACAGGTCCGATGTACCCTCCGTAGCCTTGGGTTTTTGCAGTGAGTCATTGCGAGTCCAGGCAAGCCGGATGCTATGTGCTTAGAGGACAAAAGGGAAATGACGCTGAACAGTTGTGAATAGTTCCATCTCAAATTAATGAAAATAGCTGTTTTAAATAGTTATTAAGATGATATGAGGCGGTAATATGTGACCTCGAAGGATCCAGTACAGGTAGACCAGGTCCTTGGTGGACACAGCTGCTGAAATTGAACCATAGACTCGAACCCCAAACAGCATGGCTATCAAAATAACTGAATGATCACTATCTCCTCATAAACATATGCAACACTTGCTTTTTATCTCTGCATTTAAAATTGATATTCACTGGGTAGAATATCGAAATATATTCTGATAGTGCAATATCGTAATATCCTGTCGTAACCTAAGTATCGCATTCCAACACCCTTGCCAATACTCACCCCTAATTCCTGTAGAGGAGAGCAGGGGTTAGTTAGATGGCAAGTAGGAGTTTAAAAAATGAAAGGCCTCATTATTTCTTTATGTTTCCCTCAATGTGTTACATATCAATATAAATTCCCAAATTAACCACAAAAGTTTTGCAGGGTGGACACATCATATCTTCAAATTTCTGATATCCCTGAGATGCTGTTTCCTTCCCTTCCAAAACATCAGCTGCCAGTTCTTTCAGATAATCTTTATCCTGAAACAAGAACTCATTTTTCTCTTGAAACCTGGTCCTTATGGAGGATATTTAAGTTAATTTCGATATGCAGTAGGATTCTCTGCAGGTGGCTGTGTTGAGACTAAGGTTAATCAATAAAGAATATAAATCGATTGATGTTCTGTGTTATATGATATTACACCCACAGTGGATGCATTATTGCAATTTTTTTCACCTATATTTCTTGCCTTTGAATTGACGTGGAAAAAAGCAATCATTTGTATTTGTTTTTCTCACATTTGCTCCTCTTAATCTTATTAGGAAAGCCTCTAAAGCTCTTAAATAGCAACAAAAGTGTTTCTGCAGTAAAAATACTGTACATCAATGTTTAACACTCACTCTTAAATACACAAAATCCAGTCAATATTTTTCACTTGAAAATCTCCAAACCTCTGGCCTTCTGGAAGTCTTTTGCCAATTTGCTTTGACTGTTGTTATTTAGGTTTATGACACATGTAATACAAGTTAGATCAGTTTGAGACTGCTTTATGACTTTTGTGTGAAGCGTGTCAAGACCAGGAAAATATTTCAGACTGTGTTTTCACTTCTCACAGTTCCTCACTGCTTTCAAATCCATGCCAAGTTCAGTGTGGGAACGACAAACACTCCTCGTACCCAAGCTCTGAAGGGCCAGCAGCAATATCACAGAGCAGCTCTCCTTTATTTTGCTGTAGACTCTGCTCTTATAATGAACAGGATTCATTTAGAGTAGCACAAAGCTGGTGTTCGCTGTGACCATGTCAACATGGCTAATAAGTCTCCAACGGTTGTCAGCAGCACTGTAAAGAATACAGGAAAGATGAGCAGACTGAGGGAGTTAGACAAAAAGAGACACTTATTACACAGTGGACACCAGTGACATGTGGAGAGGTTCATGAATGGTGAGGAGGTGAATCCCCTGAGAGCGCAAATGTATGAAACCTTCATAAAAGCATACATTTTGGCTTTACCTTAGTCTAAATATTTGTTTTTAACATCATTTTATAAAGTTTTAATCACACAGCAGTCAACACAGCAAGAAGACCAACACATGTTTTCTACTTTGTCTGATCTCTCTTTTTTAAATTAAAACTGTTGTGGCATTAACTAGGTCTTTTAAAACCCTTCACCTTCATGCGTGTGATGTTCAAACTGTAGTGCTCATCAGTTATAAGTCAATCCGTGTAGCAATTTGTTTTTTTGAGTGTCCAACTAAAAACATGTACAGATCTTTAAGCTTTGTTTGTTGGTCTTTCTATCTCGAAAAACCTCCATATTATTTAAAATTCATTATAGAAAAATCCTTTCGTTTTGTGAAATAATCTTCCATTTTTTCTAAATGAATGAAAATGAGTGTACAGTGATAACACCGCTGGTGGAGTACCAAGTGTCCCGCCCCTATTAGCCTTTTGTTCTTTTGGGTCTCAGCACTGCCACAGTACTTTTTGCCTCAACCTGTCCGTTTTTACTGTGCATTTATGGCGGATTAGAAAAAATAATATGCCACATACATTCATTAGATAAAACAGATTGTAAAACATCTGAATGTTTATACATGTGTAAGTCAACATACACACGGGTGATATATGAAGAGACAGCAAATGTGTCTCTAGCCGATCCGTCCCGGAAGCACGATCTGTACCATCAGCTCATTTTCGCATGCACAACCAGACATCTATCCGGGTCGCCCTTGATTTCAATTTGTAACAAATACCTAAATTTCTTTTTCCCTCCTTAAAAAAGTGTAGAAAATTATATTGTGTTCAAGGTTATTAATGTATTTCCTGAGAAAATAAATGCATTAAAATCGTTTCTGTTTTATCACTCGTCTGTACCGGAAATGGGATTCTATGCCAGTTTCGGGACCTAACTTTTTCGCCTTTGGATTTAAATCTAGTCTTTTTTAGTTAAATTTTTTTCCTTTCGAGTTTTATTATGGTATATGGTGCATAACCTACAGAAAGAAACAACTAAAATGCAGATAAACATGGTTTAATCATATTCAGCCGGAATACTCTGAGCATTTCTGATGATGACGTCAGACTGTTTAACGGAGAAAATGTAAAAAACATTGAATTGTCGTAGAACAGTCATAAAAATGTTTTAAAGATGTGTATTATTGCTGATTTTCAGATTTTATAATAGGCTACATATGCCTTCAAATGTATTGATTTTAATGATTGTCTTTTACTCTGTTTTAATGTTATAGTCTTTTAACCTTTGTTTTAATCTTCCCTTTTTAAACTGTAGCACTTTGAGATTTGAATTCAAATGTAAAGTGCGTTACAAATAAAATTCATTATTATTATTATTAGCATTATTTAGTGATTTAAGGATAGACTTAAGTACTTTTAGTACCATGATTACATTATTTATGGTAATCTGGATGACTGGTGACTCCAGCTCCCTACCTCCGGGGATATAGCTCCTCATCTAGTTAACATGGTTGCACACAACTTTTCAAGGTGCATTGTGGAAAAAATTTAGTCCACCACTTTTTCATCCACTAGACATTCCCAACACTCATTTAAAATAGTGTAACCTCTACATAGTGCTCCATATAAGGGTTAAGGTGGACGTTCGGACACAGCCTATTACATTTACTTCATGGCGATAAGCACTGGAGCTGTGGCTGAAATATGATTATATATTTCATGTGTTTACATCCGCCACTGTCATGTGGTTTTCAAGCATTGTAGAAGATTTCAAGATGTGTAGAAATGTAGTAAAATGCAATTTTAATTATATTTCTTATTTAATGGAAACACTGAAATTGAAAACATTTCTATTTTCAAAAGTAGTAGAATATCGACATGGTTTTGCATCACATTTGGAACTGAAACGCAACTACTGTGTGACTATTTTGTAAGCAACAATTATGGACAGAGTTTAAGTAAAAAAAGAGAAGGTTCTGCTTTGGGTTCTGGGGTCATCAAGGTTCATTTCAGGAGTGCTTGGGAGGAAGAGATGATAAATAGTTTGGTTCTATAAAGGAAGTATTTATGATTATAATTTCGTCTTACTGTAACAGGATAAATCATGGTTCCATGCGAGTTGAATCTATCCACAGAGGTAAGAAGAGAGAGCTGGTTTATAAGTTATTTTCTATGGAGAAGCTGCAGGTGAGGAAGAACTTTGGAGGGTAAACAGGCAGGTGGGTTAGATCTTGGTAGCTGCTGCTTAGGAATACATCCAGCAGGGAAAAAAGCAGAGGCTCCGTAAGGAGAACCAAAGGAAGGGGTCTAATTTTTCAGGAAGTAATGTCTGTAGTAAAGTGTGTCAGGAGTCCTGGAAACATAACAGACTAGGCCTGGGAACAAGAATCATGGAGTCACCAGGAGAAGAGGCTTGATTACCACCATGAGGGGAAGGACAACCTTGCGCCCTTCTTACTGATGATTCTACCTCTTATGCTGCTCCTTAATTAGGGCTGATGATATAATAGGGTGAGCAACCTTACATCACTTGGAGCCCTTAAACAACTGTAATGGTTGCGTTCTAAGTTGGCTAATGTGTCTACTTGAGGTTTAAAATGCCTTAATTATAAAAGTCCCGGAAATAAATGTACTATTAATGAATACAGCTGACTGACTACTACTGGCACCTTACTTTATCACTGAGATTATCCTGCCCTTTACTGCTATCCATCAATGACATTTTATCGTAATAAATCCTATCTGTAGGAGATTAGTGCACTAAAATCAGTAGGTAATTGCAGGGTAATTGATCTGGTCTCACTGCTACTGAATACCAATATAAGTTTGGCACGCCTACAATCTGATGATTTCATTTCTCTATTCAATTTTCACAAGTTATATTTAAAGCTTTTTAAAAGCTTTTCATTGTCCCTCTTTCCTAGTCTTTGTTTTAAGACATTTTTTTGGAAAAAATTCATGACAACAGTCAATGGAATATAATTTACCCTTAACTCTTAACTTCATGAGAATACAAATTGATTCTATTCGAATAAAAAAATAAAGCAAAGTAAAAGGAAAACCACCCACTCCTCCATCGAGGTTATAAATGTCAGTCCTGAAATACATACCCTCTCCAACTTTCTGTCCTCTCCTTGTGGAGATGGTGTTTTAGAAGAAAAGCTTAGCAACAATGTTTACATTATGGCATTACAGCATTTACCTTTACCCTTGTTCTGACCCGCACACAAAGGGATGGATGATATAGCCCACAGAGCTTGATAGATATTATTCGCGCCCTCTATTTGTACTAGAGATTTTATTCTCCAAGTTAACAATGCAACATAGTTGGGTTAGAATTCTTATTGCAAAGATGTGAATCTAATTCCACCCTACATGTCCAAAATGGCTGCCATTCAAACAAATTGTTGTTAATATTATTTTTTCACATAACAAGGAAAACTTTGTTACTTCGTTAACTGGAGTCTAGAGATTCTAAAACACGTCTTTAGCTGACAGAGAAACCCACTCAGAGCAATAATTATACCAAAATTTAAAAATAAATTAACATTGTGCATATAAGATAAAAAGGAACCTTTGGCTATCCTATTATTAAATGATTAGTTGGAAAATATTATCGACAGATTAATCAATTTGCCAAATGATAAATGATCATTGGTGGCCGCCATAGTTCTTTAATTATCATCCCCATAAATGTTCCTCACTAATTAGATGGTATAAATATTACTACATGTAATATAAGGAAGCAGTAGTCTTCTTTTGGTTTGTATTTTTCTTGCTCTGCTGTCAGTATATATTTATTCTTGATATTCTTGATATTTCCCTGCAGGAAATGTATCATAAAAGTTATAGGTAGACATTTTGAAAGTCCTTTATGGGTTTGAAAAGACAATGATTCACCAATTGATGACACATTGGATATGATCAATGGTTAGAGTAATATTTCCTGAATTACAGTATTTGGTCTGCTAAATCAATGGTGGTGCAAAAAACCCTGAAAGAACTTCAGCAAAAAATGGTTAAAAAGTTGTTTACTGTTTTAAAATAATTCAGTGTAAAATACTTTTTTTAAACTTTCAACATCGGATATATATATATATGGCACTGAAATTATTTGACTTGAATCTGAAGAACATGTAATGTATAGCACCTGTTTGTCTGTCATAAACCTTTTTCTTTTATTTTTATAGGTCAGCTCAAGCTGTCCGTCTTCAAAAAGCATGAAATCCTTGTTGTCAGTGGTGAGTCATCTTAATGGCTGCCCATATGGAGAGACCCTGCTTTTATTCATCACAATGAAAGCATTGCAGTACAATCTGTTCCCTCTTTGTAGTGTGCACATTTGTTATCTTTTAAATACTATACAAAATAGACTGCAAGAGAAACTTTATTTATATTTCAAACATAATTTGCTGAAGGTAAATATTAAAAAACCTACTACAGATCACTGTTTCAAGCACAACATGATACCATTAATGATAAAAACCCTGGATGGTGGTTCATTGATTTAACAAGACTGTTTATTTTGGTTTCCCAGCAACCAACACAGCCACCCTTGTCTTTTTGTTAAGGATTCTCTGTCTAACCACTCAGCATTTTTTTTTTCTTTCTCAGATGTAAATGCCTTACCTTCATTTCTCAATAACAGTTTATTCGTGTAAATGGAGACACTGTATTTTATATTAGCTCAGGAAAATTGTGGAAAAATAGCTTAATATAAAAATATAGGGGAAACTAGTTTGCAAAACTATTCATTATGTTAAATCATAACTATTTCCTGAATAAAATGAGAATATAATGTATGTTAAATATTTTTATTTCTGTTTTTAATTTTCTTTTTAATAAGCAACTTTTTTATACGAAAGTAAAAAAAAAAATCAGAGGCACAATCCTCGCAAAACCTCTTGGTGATCAGGTATCTTGCGATGATAAAAGCGCAGACTATTAAAACAGGTTGCAGCATTCACATCTGTTTTTACATTAAGTTAATATTGAGCCAACCCAAAAGAAAATATTCAGCCAATAATTTTTTTTATGTTTCTGTCCTACAGAACTAATATCCATATAGACTGCTTATTCTCATATTTTTGTAAGGGTGAATAACATGGAACCTATGTGGAATGTAAAGAAATGTATCGTTATTTTTGCACCCACAGTTTTGGAGGCCAAAGACATGCTGAGTGAATGCAAAGGACCCTGTAACTCCTATGTTAAGGTCTATTTTACATTTTGGAGTAATTTAAAAGCCCAGTTTTATCACTTGCAAGAATTTTTTTTGTATTTTTGTTTTGCAGATTGGTATGTTTCCCAGCAGTGATCCTGGAGAAAGGCAGAAGACCCTGATGGTCCCTAAATGTAGGAACCCTGTCTATTTGCAGACCTTTCACTTGTAAGCATTCTAGTTTTTGTTAAGAGATTATTTTCTTAAGCACGTTGCCTAACTTCACTCAATGATATTCTTGGTGCAGTACCATGAATAGATTAGTTTTATTTCTAAACACACAGGATGATATATTAATAAGTTGTCTTTATCTTTTAGGATAAATAATTAGCTCCTACCACAAACAGAACACAACAAATGTCATGGTCTTGGTTCTGCTGTTCTTTACTTTGCTCCTTGTTTTCTAGATTTATTGGTTTAATTCCAGTTTTGTTGTATTTCTAGATTTATATTCTCATGTTTTTCTGTTGTCCCCTTTTGCCCTCTTGTGTGTGTATGTTCCTTTCCCCTTGGCTCCCTCGTTGTCTCCTCTCACACCTGTTCCTTGTCTGCTCGTTAGCCCTCCCTTTGTCTCTCTCTCCTATATATGCTCTCCCTCTGCTCTCACTCTTTGTTGGTTCCTTGTCTTTGCTGTCCTCCCATGCTGTTGTCCACGTTCCTCGTCTCTCCCTGGCTCCTCGTGTTTGGTTTTCCCCAGATGTCTCCATAGTTCTGGTTTGCTTTTGATTATTAGTTGGATTTTTGCATTCCTGCCTTTGTTACTGTTTTTGCCCCATTAAACTACCCAGAAATCTCCTCAGCCTTTCTGCCTCTCTATTTGGGTCCTCTACAACAACCAAACCCTGACAACAAAGGTATTATGGCTATTACTGTTTAGAACAGGGGTCACCAACGCGGTGCCCGCGGGCACCAAGGGGCCCTCAAGGACCACATGGGGTGCCCTCTTCGTCTCCTGAAAACAGAAGAACTCACTCAGTGGGTTAAGTTTAATTTTTTTTTTATTCTGTTGCTCTTCTTTATAATCATTTATGTATTATTTCATCATGTTAACTATTTCATCATATTTCAGTGGTTTCAAAATGACAATATTAAAAAGAAAATTAGAAATGAATAAAAGAATAAAATAAGAATAAAAATGAGTTTTTATGGATGAGATTTACTGTAGGTGAACTCTGATCCCTCCAGTTCATAGGTCAGTATTGGTAGCCCTTCCTATGACTCGGTAGCCATGAAGTAGCCCTCAGCCTTAAAAAGGTTGGTGACCCCTGGTTTAGAATATAACAATCAGCAATTATACATAAGCAAAGTTGTATTTGAAAGCAGAAACAAGCTCCAGTATCGACCTCAATACATGTTTGGGTGAATGGGGTACACTAAAACAAACCTGTGTTATGTAGTGTTTAAACATTATTTTGAATGTAAATATTCTATCTTTTAAACTCTCTTGGCTCTCTAAAAAATGCTTGTATTATGACTGAAAACTGCATAGCTTCTTTTGTGTTTACAGTGCAATCAGGGAAGGAGACCTTCATAAGAGACTGCTATTTACAGTTTGGAACGGCGACTCAACGTCAAGGTACCTTTTGGATTAGTTAAACATGGTGTAAATGATTGCACACTTTAAAAGTCAGCAACAAATTAACATACTACACAAACAACTCTTAAAATTTCATAGGTCCAAAATATTTTAATATTTACTTTCGTTATGAGGCCAACGTCAACATAAATGCATTCGACACCAATAGGAATAGTGAGTTTATCGCCACTGTCACTTCACTGAGCTCAGGTGTTACCAGATCAAGCAGCTCTGAGTTAAAGCCAAGAAAAGGCTTCAACTCTGCTTTGCATTTCTCAGATTAAAGGTCAAAACATTTGTTTTTTATTGTATACTTTTTTAGAATTTAACCTGAATGTTGTGTTACTATTGTTTTATTTGTGTAGCTGAGTAAAGTTGGAAAACGGCCAATTGAATGATTGGTTAACTGAGTCATTAAATATGTCCTGAAAATTTGGAAGCAAACCATTCTGAACACTTTTAAAACATTATAAATACCATAGGTGCATTGTTCACCTGTAAATTTGTGTCAAACGTCTCCCAACCTTTTATGACTGCACTGTGGCACTAGAAGTAATTTGTGTTTCAAGATTTTTTTTGTTGTCTATAAGTGCAGCTTCATGTCGTCAAGCAGTCGCCTGGTGCTGCTGGCCCATCAGTATAAAAATGAACAGCAAGGCCGCTTCATCATTGCTTCCAACTCAGCAACTTAGCCGCTGTATTTGGTGCCTTTTCAGACCCCTCAGCAGACTGTTTTTAAAAAAGAAGCAACAAGTCTAGTGGCTTTTTCCTGTCTTGTTGGAGACTTTAGTGAAAACACATGGCCGGTCGCTCTGGTATTACTGTCTTCAGTGAACAGTTAGTGAGCAAGGCCCACCTACCTTCAAAACACAGGGACTCAGCCACAGCAGCTACAGCCAGTGTCTGCAGTGAGAACGCAGACTGACTCTCCTGTTTCCCCATTGAACATGAGTCTCACATGCGCCAAGCTTCCACTCATTAATTACAAATCAGAATGTAACTAATAAAGCGCTCAAAGAGCGCAGACCTTCACCAAGCATCAAATTTTGCCACACATTGTGACCTACACCTATTGCTAAAACTCGCATGTCTAGATCATGATTTTTGGAGTCCAATGCTGAAGCTGCTAATAGTCACTGCAGCCACCCCCTGGTAAATGGGGGTCACTGCTTGTTTCCTCCATAAGTCATTATCTCGCATTTCTAGAGAATAAAAAAAAAAGAAAGAAATTAAATCATGTATCCAGATTATGATCTGGATCATCAACATAATTTAATGGATTGTTCCTTTGCATAAGTCGCACATGGATAAAAAAATCATTAAAATCTCTCTCATTAAAACTCTACAAATAATAATTTATTAAGTGTATTTTGCTCCTATAAAGCTATTGCAGTGAATTAGAATATGCCTTGGACATGGTTTCAGCAGCCATAGCAGATACACTCACAGCTTCTCAGGGTAGAGTAACCTGCAGTTTTTTCATTACTTTTTAGACTTCATTTTAAGTGGTAAGTTTTTTTTTTTGTAATCATTCAGAATCGGAAGGGTGTTTAAAGGTATTGTGGAGGATTTTTTTAAAAGACCTGCCCTCTCCACTTAAAAAAACAATGCGCGTGCAAGAGCACGCACAAGCCCATTTCTTCTTGTGCATGCCCTGTTTAAAATGTGCTGTTCTCATAGCTCATACAAGCTTACTGTGTCCACATACAGCAGCGACTATATAGCAGACTTTATAACAAACTCAGTTAACTGACCGTTCGGACAGATGATCACTGCTTTTTACGCCATTGGTCACATAACTCCTCCTCCGTACGATGCCTGCGCCATCTTTGTTCTTAGTCGCCACTGTCAGGTAGCGACAGTCTATGGCTCTTCTACTGCCCTTCTTTTCTTCTCATACAATTCTTAGACACTTTTTTCTCTTACGATCCTCCTCCATTTTCAAAGAGCCACGGTGAGAAAGGTGAGCTTCAATGACTGTTTGAAACTGTAGTTCACCACAGATATGTGGCTGAAAGTGCGCATGCGCAGAAAAAGATAGCTAAAAGGACGAGCATGTAGGACAGCCTTATGTAAACATATAACCAGAAAGATTGACAATTAGGAGGACCAGTTATTTAGATGATCCACCTGGAAATAAAAGATTGTCTTCTATACCTTTAATAAGACATATTTCTTTGTTGTTACAACTTGAGAACACAAATTTTTTTTAAAAGTTTACACTGTACGAAATACTCTATGGATAAAAAAGAACAAATTGTCCTCTTTTCTCTAATTTCTTTTTCTTTTTCGTTAATTTAGTTATGTAAAATACTAGATACTGCATGTCATGACAGGAAAGAGACAAAGGTCTTATACAGCAACAGTGACTTTCTTAATATCATGGATTGATCTTAAAGATTAGGACCTCTTTGGGAGATTTTCTGGGACACAGATTAAGTGTGATTTGTTTCGTTTGGTCATTTTATTAAGTTGATGAAATTCCAAGATCATTTTCTCGAAGAACTTGATCTACTTAGTCATGGGGATTTTACATCCTTAATGTATTTTCTGTTCATTTTGTTTCAATTTTTTTAAACAGCTAGAACTGACATTAATGGAGGCATTGTTTGCAGACTTGGTTCTGTTTTAACACATTTTCATGCTAAGGCATGTAAGACATTACTTTGCTACGTATGCATTCTCCAGGCAGTGTAAGCGTCCACTACAACAAACCAGGGTAGCATCTGTTCAGTGCAGTCTGCTGCTTCAGCTGAGCAGCACTCTTCTGAACAACACTACAAACAGCTGTCTGAGAACAGTCAGTAGCATTTTTTATAATAAAACAGTTTAGTCCATTGTGATATGTGCAGAATAAATGGTAAAAAGAGCCTCATGCATAGCATTAGAGCTTTAATCCCTGCAATTTTTGCTGTTTAAAGTTTTTGGCAAATCTATGCTACATCTCAGCATTGCCAAGAACTACAACGCTGATTACTGTTGGGCTGACAGCACCTGATCTCCTCTGTGTAGAAATAACAAGACCCATCTGAATTATGATACAATGTGCTTGTTCAACATGGTCTGTCTTTGCACTACTAATGTAAGAAGCTGTGGGAAGCAAAACCTTCTCAGCAAATATGCCTAAACACAACTCAGTTTTTACCAAATAATTATTATAATACATTTTATTTGTAATGCACTTTACATTTAAAGGAACATCTCAAAGTGCTACAATAACAGCGAGTTAAAAACATAAAAATGATGGGTGTTAAAATGCTGTGTGAAATAGGAAGGTCTTTAGACCCTCTTTAGAGACCTCCACAGTGTGTTGGGCCCTCAGGGACTCTGGGAGGGCATTCCAGTGCTGTGGGGCAACTACCTCAAAGGCCTATCTCCCATAGTGGAGTGCTTAGTCTATGGTCGTTGGAGGCAGTAAGTGGAGGGGGATCTGAGATTTTGGGAAGAGGTGTGTGGGGTGAGGATTTCTCTGAGGTAGGCAGGACAGTTCTATATATGAACTGGTGAAAGAAGAGAAATATCTTGAACTGAATTCTGTGTTGAATGGGTAGCAAGTGGAGGGATTTGGGGACCAGCGTGATATGATCATATTTGTGCCTCCTCTTCAGAAACTGGGCAGCACAATTCTATATATGCTGGAGGTTTTGAAGGCTCCCGCCAGGGATCCAGACAATGAGGGTATTACACTAGCCCAACCTAGAGGAGATAAAGGCATGAATCAACTTCTCTGCATCTGACAGGGAGAGGGAGGGGAGGAGTTTGGCAATGTTTTTGAGGCAGGGAAAGGAGACCTTACAGAGGTGGCGGATGTGGTTGTCAAATGTGAGGTTTGAGTCAAGTCTGACTCTGAGGTTTGTAACAGAGGTAGCCAGGGGATTGTGATGACGAAAAATGGGTATACTACATAGGGAGAAGGACTTGGTTTGATGTGGGGTACCGTTCAGGATGGCTTCAGTTTTGCTGATATTTAATTGAAGAAAGTTGTCAGACATACCTGTCTATACCTTTATCTCCTCCAGGCAAACCTGTAGTGCAGATGTCATAGCTGTGGAGACTCCATTTTTATGTGTAATTGTGTATCATCTGGGTAACAGTGGAATGAAACTTTGCATTTATGAATATAACCAAGTAAGTGGAAAGTAAAATACTTGGACTGAAGATGACCAGTTGTGGCACAACACAGCTTGTGTTGGGTGATGATTTGGACCGTCCTAAAGCCACATACTCCATACTGCATGTGAGGAGTGACTGGAAGCAGCTTAGAGTCATCCCAGAGAGTCTTACCAAAGACCTGACATGGTGGAGTGAGATGGTGTGATCCATAGTGTCAAATGCGGCCGACAAGCCCAGAAAGAGGACAAGAGATGGTGAGCCTTGCAGTCATAAGTAGGCAATTCATGACGTGGCCAGGGCTGTCTCCATGCTTTGTGCTACTTGAAAACCACACTGAAATTTGTTGTATATATTATGAGTATGAAGGTGATTGTGAAGTTGGGCTGCGACAACCTTTTCCAGGACTTTATATAGAAATGGCAGTTTTGAAATGGGTCTGTAATGATCCATGATTCCAGGTTTAAGTGTAGGGCAGATAATTGCACTTTTGAGAGCTTAAGCATCCCGACAAGATTTGATTGACTGGTTGAGGATTGCTGTGATCAGTGGACCGATGGCTGCAATATTAGATTTTAGAAGTGTTCTGGGAGTTTGTGATCTTAATTTTGGAGGAAGGTGAAACTGTGGCTGGACCTGATTGAAGCCACCTTGTTAGAGAAAAAGTTCATGAACCAGTTGCACTGATCTGTACTAGTGTCAACATGTACATATGTGGGAGGATTTAGAAGAGAATTTATTAATGTGAACAACTGTTTTGAGTTTTCAGTGCATTTTGAGATTTTTTTTAGAAAAATTTTGGCACCTGGTTGTGGTGAGCACTTTGGAGTAGGATTTTTGGTGATCACGGTAGGCCTGTTTATGTACGTGTAAGCCACTG
The DNA here is from genome assembly GCF_000732505.1 of Cyprinodon variegatus. NCBI lineage: Eukaryota > Metazoa > Chordata > Actinopteri > Cyprinodontiformes > Cyprinodontidae > Cyprinodon > Cyprinodon variegatus. The sequence continues at coordinate 1,827,464 of NW_015150476.1, read as the reverse complement.
GAGGGTAATTTCCACTCGAGAGCACAGCCAGCCATTTTTATGCTCCTGAACTCTGTTGTGTACCAAGGGGCTGACTTAAAAAAAAAAAAAAAACTATAAAGGCATGAATTATGCTGTTCAACAGAGCCATTAACTGATACGGACTGTGTGACTAGTTAGATTTGGTGTAAATCTTGGTAGAGGAAAGCTGAGTCTATTATGAATATATTTGTATATTGCAGAGAGTAAACGTAATTTCATTCCCTTGTATGTCTTGTACATATGTAGAAAATGACAATAAAAGCTGACTTGACTTTTAGACTTTAGATTAAAGATGGGTTCTAGAGGGAGACAAGCTGATGAAGGAGCCTCCAGATTTGTCGTATATAGGTAGTCAATATGAACGTTGTGGTTGATAGTTAGGCATGCATTCCATTGTGCAAATGAGACACGATGGCTCGGGATGTCACCGTAGTAAACACACACCACACCTGGGCACGACTGGTAATGCATTGCTCCCAAGAAGAACACAAGGATAGTGTTGAGATTGTTATAATGATTTCTTTGCAGGCCCAGCTAGCTGAGGTGGAGGCCCAGCTGGCTGTGGTGGAAGCCTGCCAACTTGGCGCCAGTCAAACACAGCTTATCCTTTTTATGGATGTTTTCTGTGATCTATTAACACAGCAACAACATCAAACATATATTTTGTTAGAAATCATTTCTGGTTTCAGACTCTAAAAACAGTGGGACTATAATGAACAACAATGTGATTTTTGTAATAGTTTAAATAAAGAAAAAAGTTGTTGTTGTTCAGAAGTAAGTAGTCCATTTACACATTTATTATTGTGGATATAGCGTAAAGTAGTAAATTAAAGCAGTGTTTGTATGATCTCCTGGGCATCTCAACTCTCCCTTTAGCAATGACTTGGTGATGGAAACTTATTCATTTTGTTTGCAAAACTTGGTCAGTTTTTCAAGAGCAACACTGAACAAACTTTTAAAGTAAATAATCCCCAAGTGCTGGCCAGCAGTGTAATGCTGGCCAGCACTACACTGTAGATTTCAGTGTGAAAAATTACACACTGCATTAGCCCATTGATTGCCATTCTATTCTGTGGGTTTTAGGAACACCAAGCTGATAGGGCTTGATATTATGAAATTATTTAAAATCTAAAATGATCATGTGGTGCCTTGAAAAAGTATTTAGACCTAATGTACTTTTAACATTTTGTCCCACACAGCAGAAAGCTATAATTTGTTTTATTGGGATTTTCTTGACAGATAACAAAAAGTAATGCGTAAGTGAAGCGAAGTAGAAGAAACGTTTTAAACTTATTTATGAACAAAAAATTGTAAGGTGTATACCTTAACCTGAGCTGTACCACCAGGTGTCTTCAAAAGTGCCAAAAGCATATAGTAACTTATGTCCGCCTTTGTGCAAAGTAGTATTAGTTCACCTAAATACAGCTTTTCTGGGAGGTACTTATAGGATTGATGGGGAACTTTAATGAAGGATCAGTATCATGAAGAACATGACAGTCATCAGAGAGGAAAAAAAGATTTAAAGTAGGGTTAGCTCATTAAATATACCAAGCTATGAATGTCTCAGGAAGCACTGTTTGGTCCTTCTGAAAAGGAAAAGATTATTGTAAAACTCCTAACCTAGCAAGAAACATAATAACAGAGATAAATATGGAGGACTTACAAAGATCCACAAACACGACAGCTATTAGTAATGCTCTCCACAAATCTGACCTTCATGGAATGGTGGCAAAAAGGAATAATTTACAGAAATAAGAAATCAGGTTTGAGACATGTACCCATAGTTCAAATTAGTTCTATAAAGTTTTAACACTGAGGAGCTGAATCCAAATATATGCCAAGCTTCTCAGGAAATGGAGATAATGGATAGTAGGTAAAACATTTCTATGCTTGTTGTTACCACAGATAAGATACAAACCAAACAATAATGAGAATGGAAACCCTATTTACCTTATTTGACAGTTTCTCCATATTTAAAAAAAGGTTGCATTTAGTTAACCTTAACTTCACTTCATTTTATACACACATAAATAGTATAAATAAAAGCACATATTTCATATCAGATATATTTTTATTAGAATATAGCTTCAACCACTCAAAGAAGTCCAGCAAAACTACTAATGTAGATTTGAGGAGACAGTCATCTACACAATTGGAGTAAAATAAATCATGTGAAGTGTAGTAATCAAATGGGCTCATGGAAACATGGCATACAGCTATGCTGCATCAATTAAATAGCACATTTTATGAGAAGACGAAAAGTATGATGAATTAATATTTTAAGACACCTGTCTGCCATAGAAGATACAATCAAACAATATGATGGATATTACTTTAGATAAATACAGCAGTAAACATGCTTTAAAGGTTCTATCATTGTAAAATGTTTATGTTTATTATTATGGTAATCAATAAAATGTATGTGCTAAAAGACTGCTATTAATGCTTGGTATTCAGACCAAATGTGTTTTTAGTGTTACTTAAGGAAAGCAGCTCTCACTGAAACCAGTAGGATCTTACCAGGGTTGTTTTCCAATGGTGATACTTTTTGTTGCCACTAAGTAATTCTACTCTTATGCAGTTTAGGTGTTCATCTGCAAAACAGTGTCAGCAGTCTCAGCAGCTGCACAACACATTTCCAGCTGTGAGCTTGTCGAGATATATTTTTCTTATGTTTGCATAACTGAATTCATATCTGAGTGCTCGACGCAGCTGCCTAGACTACAATAATGCAGTTATAGTTAATTTGCTCCTCATTTGTTGTTATTCAGATATATTTCAACTCTGTTTGTTCTCAACTTTCTATTTTTTGTTTTACGTCCATTTATTTGACATTTATTAGTCTGAAACCATTATAAGTTATGTTATAAATGAGATTGATGCAATATTTGACATTCGGAATAGATGTACAAGAAAAGAGCACTTTAATTATTGAAAATATACATTTGATTGGTTTGATATTTGTTTACTTCATATTTGACCCCAGGTGGATTAAACTGTATCTGAAATGTCTGACCTGGGTTGGTGGAGCCTCTTGGCTCAGGGGTATTAATTGATTTTCATTCTGCTGATTCATTCTCTCTGATGTCTCAACATCAACAGAATGAGCGTTCTTCTCGGTTGCATGAGCTTCGGCCTGCGTTCCCTCATGGATGCACACAAGGTAAGCTTGAACACAGAAATTTCAGCTCCAAAGCCATTCTGTGTCGTTTTTTTCAACTGCGTGCAATCCTGTCCCCCTGTTGTGTGTCTCATCCATCAGACCATGAATTTAAGAGTTTAATTCAGTGCGAATGAATTCCAGTGACCTCAATAGTTATGAGGAAACACTTTTGGGTTAACAGTGTCACAGCACTGCACTGTTGCCTCTAGACACTGGAATGGGAACTCAGTTTGACTCACTGAGTCTTTCTGCTTTACAGCTAAAGTTCACACACATTTTTAGGCCACCTATTACATTGTTTCAGGGTATAAGGTATATTATTTAGCTTATTTTTCTGTCGCCAGTTAAATAAATGTTTTATACTAACGATCACTGATAAGGGAATATTTTGCATGACCATAAAATTAAGCTTTTTAGCTTTGTACAAAAAGATTCCCACTTCCACAGCAGAAAATGTTTAATGCAGAAAATGTTCAAAACACAATCTTTTCCATATTTTACTCGTTTTTCTTCTCACCTCAGAAGCTCAATTACCTGCTCATACACTAAAATAATCTAACTCAATAATTTATCTATCTATGTATCTTTTTAAGTAAATAGATCTAGTTTAGATACAGGAAAATATTGTCAGTTCGTTCTTATCATAAAGATCGATTCCAAGCCATTACATATGTTCCAGGTTGATTTTTCTATTAAACAATGCTGTCAGGTTCTGTGTATTTTTCACAATGAGAAATTAACTTAGTATATGTAATTAACATTACTTGAGTATGATATGCACTATTTGTTTTTGTTGTAGTTGTTAGGTGTTCTCTTTTTTCTTAACTAAAAGGTCTGTTATTCTAATCTAATCTTTGCAGGTAATATTTCATGCTATAATCCAAAAATTTGCATTTTAGGTCAATTAGTAACAATAAAACTGACTCGTTCAGATCTGACTGTGAGTGATCATGTGTCATGATTTCTTTAATATGGCCTGAAAACTCTACAATTTGTTGTGTACTGCTTGGCTTTCATTTGATTTTTATCTTTTTTTTAATATAATCATCTTATATTAATATGTAATTTTTATTATCTTTAATTATTTGTACTGCAATACTATACTATACTTTTTTTCTTCAGTACATCAGTTTAAATTATCTTACCACTGAAATGTGCTATATATACCGGTATATATAAGCTTTAAATGCGCCAAAGCTGCTGGTAACAAGAAGGATGTTTGTTAAAAATTAATGGATTATTTTCTCCTGGTACCTTTTTAACATTCAAATTATGTAATTTCCTGCCATTATTAGTCATTCATAGTTGAAGTAGAGATTATACTGTACATATGCTGTGAAGAAAAGAAATAATTACAGAACTGACCTCTCAAATTGTAGTTTGGATTTTAATTATCACAACTAGCTGGTAAGGTTTATTGATGCCAAACATCAGTATGTGTGTATTCCCATGGAAATTATACAATTTCTCAAACTCTACAGGCTACCTTTATTTCAAATCTACAATTTTTTTTTAAAGAAAGAGGTTGAATATTGACTACACATTTTGCTGGCCTATATTGGGCCAATAAAAGCTGATTCATTTGAAGACAATAACATATTGTTTATTATCAGTATGTTTAGTCATTGCTTTTTCCGGTCTTACAATATTGAAGTCTAAAAATGAAAAAATTGAAGACAAATAGAATTAAAAAGCCTTACTGGGCTTACTGCTTGCTTCACTTTATGGTCATTTTAATGATTATTATTTTAGGCTTTTTATGTACAAACATTAGATTCACCTTTTCTCATCGTCCCTCAAAAATGTATTCCTCTTTTCCATTGTTTCCATTTCATCTCTGGTCTTTCTCTTTCTGCTGCTTGTTTGATTTCCAGAATCATTTTGGACTTATAAGCACTGGCTGATTTTTGGCAACTTCTTAACTTGGCTGTTGCATCTCATCATTTGTTTTCTCCCTCTTCCCATGTATTGCTTTTTATTTCTTTGTCATCTTCTGCTTCATCTTTTCATCACTCTGATTTGTGTCTCTGGTCGATCAGGTCTTTTTGCCTCTAACTCTCATCACGTGTGTAGTAGGGTAATATTGAATGATTGCATAACCCCCCCCTTTATTTAGGACTTATGCCCTCCCCTCCCCTCCACCCATTCTGAATAAGTTTGTTTTCTATCCTCCCCCCTTGTTCCACAGCCTGCAGAAATCTGTCCACTCTGATGAGATGCTTTTAAAACGAAGATTATCGTCACAGTCAGTGACATCACATTTATTGAGCACAAAAGAGAAATCAGCAACAGTGGCAAATGTGTGTAAGATTAACGGCACAAATATGATAGCAGAATTTAATCGACTTGTCGTGCCATTGTTCGTCAGTCTGTGTCCATCAGGATTACATATCATGTCCAATCAGTTTGCTTGCATGGGGTCATCAAGTCACATAAGAAAAAAAATAAAAATATTTTCTCACTCGAATAAACTCACACACCAGCTGGTTTCAAGACCAGAAGTTTGTGAAATACTGGCTGTGGAAAAAAAATATCTTTAGAGCTTTGTAAGCCTTTAAAGGAGCAAAAAAAAACAAAACAAACTTTCATGTGTTAAAGGGTTTGCACTTGCTCATACAGGTACAAACCCCACTGTATAAAGCCGACATTTGATGATTCACATATTAATTTCTACTCCTGACCTGAATTTATGTATTCATGTTTTGACAAAACTTCATGTGAGGGTTCTCAATTATTTGTGTTTGTTGCCCAGGAGGTAAAAGGATGGTACTATTTACTTGGGGAAGAGCTGGGAAAATGGAAGCATCTTAAAGTGTCAACAGAACAGAATCACCACACTACTGGTAAGTTAACCGAGACAGCAATGTAATTTAACTGTGTATTGTTTTTAGGGCTGCAACTAACAATTATCTTGCTAACCTGTCGATAGGTTTTTTGATTAGTAATCAGATCGAGAAAGTTAAAACTAAGACTTTTCCACTTGAGGAGTTCTTAGCAGAGCATCTGGACAGACGAAAACATTTTTTATCTATAAATACCAAATATCCTTATATTTGTTTTACAGTTTTGTGATATTTACGACACAAAATAGGTTGCTCTGTCAGCTAAAGGCATATTTTCCTCTCTATACTCCACTTAACAATTAATCAATTAATAAATTAATTATAATCAATTATTCACAAAAAATCAGATTAATTGCTTCATCCCTAATTGTATTCCATATACACTTGGTCAAACGTCAAAGTAATTCACAAGAAAATTAAGTTAGACTTGATATTAGGATTCCACAAAAGACTAGTGGCAAAATGTTGGATGTACAATTGAACACAAATATTCTGTCTACCACTAAAAATAGGGTTTATTTAGTTTAATATAAATGCTCTTTAAACTGGTCACAGAACTAGGTACCTATAATGTTCCAGGGTTCTTGCCAGTGTATTTCAACATAGCGGGCCCTGCTATGATGAAATTCATGCCACCTCCTCATTTTTTATCAGCATATCAGCTCTTTGACTAACATCTGGGCTCCCTCCCCCAGGGCTCTGTCCAGTTCATTTCAGCACAACTGCTGGTTATGCCTAAAGTTGTCAAAATTACTCTTAATTTAGGCAGATACACTGAATTCGTTTTTAAGTTTTTAAACACATTTACCTCCTTAATTGCACATATGCCTGAGAATAAAGCTGTTACAGCTTGAACCCGCACACTTTGACTTTGTTGAGTCATGCTGAGCGTTTGCAAGCAGGTGAACATATATGCTCAACTGGGCTCAACTGCCAATAACTACACGAAGAGTCCGGAACAGAACAAGCTTCAAAAAGATACTGTCTTCAGAACTACTGCAGATGATATGATGAACTGACCTGTGTATATATGTTGTATATTTCTACTCTTTTTCATGTTCCTATTATTTCCTAATGTGATTTTATTAATTGTTTGTTCATAATGTTATGTAATTTCTTTATGTGAGGACCCAAGGAAGATTAGTGGCCATTTATTTGGCAGCTAATGGGGATCCTAATAAAACTAAACTAAACTAAACTAAACATATGATAACCACTCAGACAGAGCCAGCTTTGAAAACAGGGAAGAAGTAAATATGTTCAGAAGTATTCCTGAAAGGCTGGTCTGTCAAGCCAAACTGGCCGATAGTCAAGATGTTTAATTTTGCTACAGAATAAAAAGCTGCATTTTCGTGCTGGTAAGTAACAGACTTACCGCTGCTGCAGATGGATCAGAGACACGTCTCTGGGTCTTTTTGATAGTATGCATATTAAGGGGAAACATTGCGTCCAACATGGTGAAAAGATCGAAAGGAAAAGGAGTGGAAGAAGATACAAGTGTAGCATTGAATACAGGGAAGCACATATATGATTAACGCTTAAACAAGGCATGCCCAAAGTCGGTCCTAGAGAGCCGCTGTCCTGCAGGTTTTGGAGGTTTCCGTGCTTTAGCCAGAGATGGCAAAAGTACTCACTTTCCGTACTTGAGTAAAAGTACAGATACTTGTGTTAAAAAATACTCTGGTAAAAGTGGAAGTACTGATTAAACTTCTTTACTCAAGTAAAAGTAACAAAGTACAGGTTTGTAAATTTACTTAAAGTATAAAAGTAAAAGTAGAAACCACTTTTTTCATGCTGTTGCCTACATTTTAAATGGATGTCTGCCAATAGGACTAGATCTCCGTTGTGTTCATTTTCAATCATCTCGTTGTCCATACTACTATGCTAACGCCACCGCCACCAAGCTGCAATGATTTGCCGCGAATGAATACCGCCGAATCTGTCGATTCATCTTGTAGTGGTGTGTCAAATGCAACGTAGATTCCCATCCAATTAGATTGAATTTGGTATTGATGACGTGAAAAATAATAACGGTAACTCCATTGAAATGATTACTAAAGTAACGAGCCAATTGTTTTAAAATGTAAGGAGTAGAAAGTACAGATATTTGTGTAAAAATGTAAGGAGTAGAAGTAAAAAGTCGCCATAAAAATAAGTAGTAAAGTAAAGTAAAAATATCAGAAAAATCTACTTGAGTACAGTAACGAAGTATTTGTACTTCGTTACTTCCCATCTCTGGCTTTAGCACAGCTTATTCTGATGATTGCAGTTCAGCAACACCCTGTAAATCAACTAGCAGTGAAAATCAGCTGTGCTGGAGCAGGGAAACCTCTAAACCCTGCAGGACAGCGACCCTTGAGGACCGACTTTGGGTATGCCTGGCATAAACAGTGTTGTTATGTTTCTTTCCATAACTTGCCTATATAGAATTAATAGAACCTCAGGGAAATGTTACTTTGCTTTTATTCAACATATTTCCCAGAACACAGTGAGATCAATGTGCTAACACCATATTCTGTGTTCTTCCACATAGAACACAAAATAGCACCATTGAATATTGTATTGTTTTATCACATACATAACAAGTGTTGATGCATTATGCAAAGAATTGCTTGAACTAACATTAGCTAATTATTTAGGTACTTTCAATTCACGCTCTGTATATAAGCAATACATGTGATATCCCTTTTCATTAGCTGGAAAACTATTTTTCGAATGATAAAGAAATGGTAAGGTCGTATTAATCAATAGGCTTCAGCTGGAGTGCCTTAATTGAAAAAAACAGAAGATGTCAGCCAGATGCTGCTATTTTAATAAAACCTTGTTCTGGAGATGGAAACAATGAATTATTTTTATTTATTTTTTCTGCAGTAGCCGGATAGATTGTTTATTATCTTGGGTCTGTGTTTGTTATGAGCTCTAATTAGAAAGACATGAACACAGTTTTAGCTTTTGTTTATTTATCAGAAGTTGTTATTGGCGCATTCATCAACATTACATCTAATATTGTATGTTTTCCTAACAGCATACAGCCCTAGTTGTAATCTTATAAACAAAATATTTCTAAATTTTACACTGTTTTTTTAAAGTTTTTTTTTTTATTATTTCATTTTCATTAAAGGAAACTGGGTCTAGATGCAAAAATAAATGTATTATTTTGGCTTGTTTTGAGCATGAGATAAACTGGCGATAAAACAGTATCATCTCTCTCTCTCTCTCTCTCTCTCTGTCTCTCTCTCTCTCTCGTAATAACAAAAAGCAGTGAAGAAAAGTAGTGTAATCTCTCCATTAGTTTAAACATAATCCGTTTGTTCCCCCTCATATATTTTTAGTATGTTAAGGTTTATTAGACATCTCTATACCAGCTGTAGATGAAATTTCAATCTATAATTTTGGGCAAATGTGCTTATTAAAAAAAAAGTTCTTTATTGGAGATCACTGTGCATTTATATTTAACCTGATGAAGCAAATTAAGCCGAAATCTAAACTAACAGTACAGACAATAATTTCATCCAAGAAAGTAAACCTACAGAGAGATGAGAAACTGTTTGATATCCATGAAAAAATGAAAGTAAATCATTAACCGTCACTGTTCTCACTTGCGGTATTTGGCTGCTGGTCTTAAGTTGTCTGCCTTCAGACCAGGAGGGTGACAGACAGGGATGCATGGGATTAAGAGAGCGAAGGAGAGAGGGATTAGGTCAGCAAATGGGGGGGGTTGAACAGAGAGATTGGAGTATATGGGAGAGGAGGGAGGGGTCTCGATGAAACCCTAACGCGTCACAGTTACCAGAGAGCGAGATTGAGACAGAGCTGTTTCATACCATTCACCGCTGGAGCAGATCTGCCAGTACACACAGACACACACTCACCTAACTCACACACACTCATTACACACTGTTACATCGGAGCGGACACTTATTTAGTTCTTCTCAATATCATTGAGTGCTCTCTCTTTTCAATCGTAGTTGATGGCTGGTTTTTGTGTTTGTGATGGAGTCATGCTTCTCTATGCCAGCCATAAGGGCAGTCTGAACTAGGTGAGTAGCATGTTTGTATTGCTCTGCTTGACAGTACTCACTTCACATTGTTTTGGAAGTAACATGATAAACTGCAAGGCAGCAAATTTGCAACTGGGACCGGCATATTTATTATTGATGGTGCTTTTTTTATATGTATATGTTCTCCTTTTGCTTTTTCATTTAGTTTGTGTCTTCTTGCATGCGTCTATTTTTGCTGGTATCAGATAAATATATTTTTTGTACTGCTGTGGGTTTGTTTCTTATGTGTCAGCCCTAAGTTAATTTTGGCTCGGCAGGCTTAATTGGACAGAATTATCATCATGATACAGTATAGCCCTGAAGGGGTTAGCGTACCCATCGAGTGGATTATTGATTGCTTAGCATCAGTGTGACCCTTTGACACTGACATGTACTCCTGTTTGACCCCTCACAGCCCAAGGGCTCCTATTTCCATGATACGTTCCTGTCTTTTTGTTTTTATGTAGTTCCAGTTTGGATTGTTAATGACTTGGATATCATAAGACATTAGCAAACTCATCCTAATTTACACTGCTTGGCTGAACAAGTCTAATCTGCCTCATGAAACTTTAAAATGAGTTTTATGCTTCTGTGGATGGAACTAGGACAGGAGTATCAGATAGGACACAACTCAGCCAGGAGGAAATAATTGCAAAGCTTGCATGTGGAGAAACTGACTTTTCATTTTCTTTTTGGGGGGGTGGGCTACAAAGGCAAGCTGTCCTTTTAGCTGTTAGATCTGATTATTTGTAAAGCTGTGCAAATATTTTGTGCTGATAAAGGGGATTGTGAGAAATTGCAGCATTGTTACTTTTCACAATACCGCTAAAAGTGGAAGAGGAATGATTTAGTGTATTAATAAATGTCTTGTCTTTTCATTTTTTCCCTTTGACAATACTGCCCTACTACTGTCTCATCTGGCCTCTGCCTATGTGTGTCAGTGGAGGATGCATACTCATGCATGCTGCTGCTCGCTGCCAGCTGGCAGAATATAGGCCATCAAGGCACTAGTGCAGCAGGACATGTACTAACATGGAAAACTCCAAAATCAGTCTTTTTCAATGGCAATCATAAGCATCTAACTTCTTAGTGTTCATTCCTCTTGCTTTCTGTCGCATTTCTTCTGTCACAGTGAATATTCATGTTTTTAGAATACTTTTTTGTGATTCCATGTCTTGTTCCTTCCACTGATGTGTATTTCTGTTTACTTGTCTCTTTGTTTCCACATGTATAGCACCGTTCTTTTATCTAGAGTGATGCCTTTGTGACATTTCCTTTCTTCTCTGTTTGTCGCTGTCTGTCCTCATGCTCTAACAAAATAAACTATTTTATCAGGCAACAATGTGAATTCACAGTTGGAGCCGAATACTGGTGAATGTTTTGGTTAAAGCAGCCCAGCAGCCTGTCAGTTACCTGTACCACTGTGGCTCTTACATGTGACATCTGTTTATACATTTAGGTGATTCCTATTTTTCATTGAGAGTGGATGTTTTTAAGATTTGTGAAGTAATAGCCTCGGTACAAATCATAATTTCTACTGTTCCTGTATATTATAGTGTTTTGTGTTTATATGAGAACATATATGAATGTTTGAGTCCCTGCCTTCATGAGAATTTATTCATTGCTGATGTTTTTTAAGCAGTTATTGTTTATACACATGCATGTTGGTGGGTTCAAAAGAAAGAAAAAATGCTTATCGGTAGCATGGTCGATGAGTAACACAGTAGCATTGGCTGTGGAACGCACTAAAAATTGGTCAGGCTCACTACTGCCAATACCAAAACCCAACACAAATACCAACAAATAAAAAAAGACACCCTAACCCCATCTGCACTCTGTAGTGTAGTGTAGTAGAGTATTTTATTGCATTACATGATTTAGTGAATGTTTCTTTTTTTGCGTCGGGGTATTAGAGGGCTGTGAAAACCAAGAAAGGTGAAAACTAAGCTACCGTAAACCATTTTAAGCACCAGAGTGTATTGCTTTCCCAAAGGCTGTGGTCCCTATAAGCATGACACAGGTTGCTGCCACAGATCTTGTAATTAAAATTTGGCTACCAAATATTTCTTTTGCTTTTTTTCTGTTGCTCAAGTGCACACACCCTGGATTTATTTCCAGTTGCAATAATTATATCAGAGATGACATGATAAGTTAGCAACAGAATAAAAAGAGTTTCAGAAGAAACTCTTAATATTCCTGAAATGTCTCTGTCTGTCATTATGCTGCATTTGTTGGAAACGAATCTGGTAACCCTCAAAGCTTCCCTGTGGTCAAGATATCTTTTTATGTATGAGCGCGTATCAAGTGAACTCTTCTCTGGGTCATTGTAGTTATATATTGATAAATTCAGTGGCTGGTACAGTTCTACACCAGCTAGCTGGAGCAGCAGACTTTTCTTTTGAAGCTTCCCCAGGGGTCACAGTTCATGTCAGGTGAAGCGACAGCAGTTGCAGTTCCCTTAACTTTTACTGGCATTGTGCCAACACACTCTGTTATTTTAGTGCACTTTAATGTCGATAAAACTTTAATGCTAACAAAGCAGTGGTCATAAGCAGAGTAAGCAGTTGTGTAAGAAAACGTTTGTTTTAATCACATTAAACAGCCTCCCGGAATATTTCTGCTGCTAATTCACTGGAAATTAAAATTGCTGCTACCATAGACTGCTGCTCAGAAAAAAGAATTTATTAAACCATTCCATTTATTTTTGCTCTTTTAACTTTAAAAGCCAAAGAGAAGAGATACGTCTTTAACAGAGTATAAAAATTTTAACCAAAGCAAAAAAGAAATTCAAATTTTTTGTTTCCATGGTAAACAGGCCCTTACTGTGAATGCATAAATGTAACACATTTATTATAAAGTATGTCTCGTTGTAGATCTGATAGTACTTATTTCCTCTTTTCTCTAAATATTTGTGATTATAATTTTATATGGATTAAAAAAGAAAACTTCTTGGGGCTTGTAAAGTTAAAGATGTGCCAATCCAGTTTTTTCTAATCAAATCTGATACCGAAGATCAGCCAACATGCCACTGACTGATATACAATATCTATACGATTCAACTGTCGAATGGAGGAACCATATTTTTTGCCCCGTTAGTGAATGCTTTAGCTTTGACATAAAATTGTTATAAAAAGGTAACTAATAGCACAGATATAAATGTACTGTATATTATGTATCAATAACTAAGCAGCAAACAGAAAGAAATAACAGCTCAGTGTAAAGTGAACTGATTGGATCTTCGATATCTGATATCAAATCATAGATATCTGATCGAGCTATTAAGTCCATATTGGAGCCAATATCAATTATATAACTACTGATATAAACCCAGTGTTTGTGTGGTATTTTGCATCTTGATTATTCAGCAATATAAACCAATATATATCTTTAAAAAATATGCTTAGAGTTAAGTTTGCTTAGTTTCAGCATCAAATTTTGGTCATTATTTTATCCCTTCTTGTTGGAGAAGTCTTCTAACAGGTACTAGTTATGTATTTGCAATCAAGTGCTAGTTTCACTTTTCTTTTTACTTTGAAACACCATTGTTCCTATAAACCAGTCTTATAATTTACCATTTATCAGTGATACAGTTGTTTTGGATACAGAAGACATTAGGTTGTTTTAAAGGCTGCCAGTCTTAACTTTAAGTATCTATATATTGTTTTTAACAAATCAAAAACAAAAGAAAAAAGGTAAAGATGTCACTGGAAACAGGTTTTGGAGGCTGGTTTTTACCATAAACGTAAGATTTATAACCAGATATGATTGTAAACTTTGATTTCCCAGAGTTTCCAAGCAGAGGTATCATGGCCAAATTTGCTCTGCTTCTATCATATACTCTGGTAATTATCTCAAGTTTTATATTACTTTGAAGCAACATTTGCAAAACTGAATTAGTTGTCCACCCTGCCAACCAGATACGCACACAGGTTCATCATTGTTTGCCATCATTAGCAAAACAAATCTAGAACAGAGCATGGCCCTGAATTTGACAGCCCATTAAAACAATCACTTGCAATATGAATGAGGTAGAACCAGCTCAGTTTGGAATGCCTTGAACTGTAGATGAACCTGTTTTTATTCAGCTAGTGTGAAAAATTCAATGGTCCTCCTTACACTTCAAAACAGAAGCTGCCATACACCACATGTTCAGGACGCTATATTTGTAAAGTCCAACCTGTGTTCATGTTAATGAGCCCTTCTTTTAAGGCCATGTTGTTTTGCTTTGTTCATTAATTATCCACATAAAAATGAATTAAGTAAGACAAAAAATGTTGTTTTACCCCAACCACTCACTGGTTTGCTGTTCGTCGTGGTTAATCCCTCACTCAAATTTGTGTGCCAGGGGAGAGCATTGTCAACGTCAGGTCAAATCTCTGGAGACAGAACTATGTTTGGCAACAAACCAGCCATCATGTTGCATCATCCTGAATGAGTAGGAAAAAGTTTTTGTAATGTTAGCGTGCTACAGTGATCAGAAATTTTATTATTTTCCACTGGTATAAGTTCGAGTTGGTTCCTTTTTTCTAATGCTAATTCCACTGAGAGTTCCTAAGTTCTTTCTGATCGATTTCCTCCTTTATTGTTATTTTAAATTACATTAGTTTTACAGATGCCACCACATTCTGATGAAGCTGCATTTAAAACCCAGACTCTGTCATGTCTTTCCTAGGTAGTTTTCATGGACTCCACGGAGATCCGGCTTGCCTTAGTATGGGGGAGTTGTTGCCATGCGAGAAGAGCGATTACTCTTTACAAATGTTAAATCTGTGGGAAATTAAAATCTATGGGAATGGCAGTATCTAGATTTTCCCAGCAAACCTTTTCAGAACATTTAAACTTCATTAAGCCACTAGCTTTATAGCACTATTGTTTCGAAACATATATAGAAAAAAATCCTATTCCTTAGAAAAGGAGCAGAACATGGTATTACATGCTACGTAACATGATTTATATGGAATGAATGTATGGAAGAAGTGAAGGTAAATTAAAGTTATACTGGTAAGTTAAACCCTGTTGGAATTCTTTTAAAAACATAAAATTATCTGACGATATAAAACAAAGGAAGAAGTTAGTTTTTTGCTAAATGCAGCCTATTATATTCAAGGAAGAATTTTAACAGACTAACTAAAGTTTATTATTGAACATTTCTTAAGCGATACTGTCTCCAGAGCTAAGAAAACATTTAGTAGTTTGACAGTCAAAATATTATTTGTCCTATTTTTCTTATTGCTTTGAATGTCCTTATGCATGATTCAGGCTTTCTGTTGCTCTAACAAACCCTATCTACTGAATGTTGACAGCTAATTACACTGTAGGGCCATCATAAAAAAGGCTGCCATGTTAACTTTGCTAAACAGGACTCGAGAAACTTAAATAGAAAGACTGAGTATGAGTGGCAGCTTAACAGATTTTCCTCTGATAAGCATGGCACAATAATTAGTCCCCATTTTTAAACATTTCTGTCAATAATTTAAACCTCGTTATGCAAATGTACTGCGTAGATCTTAAATGCTGCCCCATTAGTAGTAGCTGCGAAAAAAGGTAATATCGAGTTTTATCAAACCTTTTTTTGCAGGGTTATACCCAGTGGTCCACCTGTCACCATTAGACTCAAACACATACATGCATAAAAAAAAAACAATTCTCTTTCAACAATAGTTATAGAAATACTGACTGCATATCAGCATATTTAATTCACGGGCTAAGCCATGAGTGGTAGCCACTAATATGGACAAATGTGCACATGCAGATGGCCCGGCTTGTAAACATAAGACTAGGAAACAACACAGAGACATGGCGTGTGACTTCATACCATATTTCATCTAAAAAGATATCTGTAGTTCCTTATATCACATTTTATTTAGTCCTTTCTATCTAAAATTATTAATTATTCCTTACTGTTTTACATTTAGCAGTTGCATCACACAGCTTAGTATTTAAACATTTTAACCTCTTGAATTCAACTGAGTCATTACAAAAGCCACAAAAATTGTTGCTGTTCTTTTTTTTATCTGGGGGATATGGAGGGTATTTTCTAAGACTGGTACAGTCAAAAATGGGCAATTCTGGGTAAGCTTAATAATGCATGGACACATCTCTTTCACTGGAAAAAAATGCTTTAAATGCAATATTTTAAAATGAATAAAGAAACCAAATGTTTAAATTAAGCAATGTGTTTGTTTGTGTAACATTTATAGTAATAAAGTTTATATTTAAGTAGCCCTGCTTTTTCTGGTTTGCCTACATTGGGCCAATTAAGACAAGTGGCGAGCATTGTCATATATCTATGTTTGTTTTTGACCATAGCTAATACACTTTCCTTTGACAGGCTAGGGAAGGTGGTCTTTATGTGTGTAAAGCCAAGAATAGCAGAACACCCGCTGGGGGTAGTGCTTAAAAAACTGTGTCATCTCCAATATAACACACATTTGTTTTACATTTTTCTAGCTTATTCATACTGCACCACCATCGATAAACACTGCCAAGCTTTTCCAGATGGCACGCTGGGCCTTTAAATCAGAAGATTATATTGAACACCATGTGATTAACTTAAATCAAGGGGATTCTGCATTGCCATGGGGGGAGGGGCTACTCTTTTTATCCTCATTTGTACTGGTTAAGCCTGACTAGATATTAATGTGGCTGTTTTGGTGTGCAAAGACGTTTGATAATGGGTTGGTGGGTTCACGAAGGTCTGACATGTCTTGCATCTGATGCTTGAACGGAAGGGTAACACTGACTCCAGGCTCACATCTAGTTAATGTGAAGCGAAGCATTTGACCCAGTAGTGCTCCCCAAGCTCTGTGCTTCTGTGTGACACATTCTAGTCTTCTAAGAGAGCACATGAAACACAGAAAAACAGAATCTACAGGGCCTGCTTGAAGTGTTTTTTTTAGAATTAAAATATACATTGTGATAGAGGTAAAATGTTTAGACAGCTTTTTGCATCACCATTTCGTAATAACACTATAGCTACACTATACATACATGCATATTCAGACGATTCCCGATCTATTAAAATCCTAAATACAGCGGGCTTAATGGTGCTAAAGTGCCATTGACAGCGGTATTTCAATGAGGATTTTACCCATGCTGCATGAAGATTTTGGCAGGGTGTTTGCATTTTTAAAAGGCAGCAACACTTTGGTTTTTATTGCTATGTTAAGAAGATACAGGCAGATAAAGAGAGGAATTTCCTTCTCTTCTATATGGAAGCCTATGGAATGACTTGCAGGCACAAACATAGCTGTAGTGCGTTTAGCATCTGGATCATTCCAGCTGTTGCATCAGTCATGGTGATTTCTTCAGTTTCTGAAAGCAACGTCACTCCAAAACTTTACATCTTTTAGAGTGTGCAGACCTATGAAATAGTTTTTTAATAATTTCAGACTGTTTTTTTTTTTTTAACTTAAAAGATGATGTTGCAGTGTTAATTCTATAAAAAACAAAAGGGAATAGGTTGATTTGCCATTACAAGTTGTCCAGAGTAAAACAACAGTTTAACACTTTTTTTCCCTCTTAGCTAAATGCCACGGTAGGGTGGAGGTTGGTTCAGGACCCAAATGCAAACAGATATGAGTTTTGCTGATTTAATGAAGGAGGCAACAGAAAAACCAATCCAGCAGCAAAATACAGAATCAAAAACCGGGAAAAACATACATGAGGGGCAGAGTGACAAAAACAACAAACCAGCACTGAAGAACTGCACAGGGTGAGTATATATGGGAGACAGAACAAAGACTGGGGTACCGGTAATTAGCTGATATGGAGCAGGTGTGGATAGTAGTAACTAGAAGGGAGCTAGGGGGAAGGAGACTGACACCAGGGGGCAACAGAGAGTAACTCAAAAATACAAAACTGCATAAATATAAAACAAAATGGAAAAGAGACCAAGGTACAAGAAAACACAGAATAACATAAATTAAAGTTGAACTGAAAACTTAAAAAGAAACTCAAACAGAAGTCCACAAGGGTAGAACCATAACAGCTGTGATCATATTTCCTAATGCAAAAGCTAAATAACAAGAACATCAGGTTAAAGTAGTTGATGTAGACTAGGGCTGGGCGATAATTCAATAACGATATATATCGATCGATAGATGTGTGGCGCAATAGGAAAAAAAGAGGGTCGATAAAAGTTCGATAAAAAAGAAACGCAGTTTTCGTTCCTTCTCATTGTAGCCTAGCATGTAGGTTTATGCTAGTCACTGCTTCCTCCCAACCAATCACAATCGCGGACCCAGGAATGCCGCCACCAAGCGCCGCCCTCTCAAACCACAACACAGAGCACATGAAGCTGTGCAGCAAGGAGAGGCGGAGGAAATTGTTTCAAAGAAGGGTTTTTGTAGTTCGGCAGTCTGGCAGTATTTCGCTCCTGGCAAGCCGGACCAAAAACAAACCACAGTCATCTGGAAAATGTGTCGGGAACCAGTGAAAACCAGTCTGATAACGAAACCAACTTTTTTTTATCATCTCAGCCGCTCACACCCGCAGGAGTACGAGCTGTGTAGGCCCCGGCGCGGCTCTCCTCCGAGGAATCTTCGGAAAATATATATATATTCTCAGTTCTGGGCAGTTTCCCACATAGTTCTAACAGTTGAGAGAAAAATGCTGAGGGGCCAGAAACTTCAAAGTAATAACTCAGGTTAAAGCAGGAAACGGGGGCGGCGGCGGTGGGGGGCATTTATTTATTTGTTATCTTTATTCTGGTCACTTTAGTTTATTCTTTGTCAGTATTTAATAACATAACTCAGGTCTCTTAAGTTATTTTTCTTTATAACAATTCTGTTATGGTTAAAAAAGTTGGTTAAATAAAGATTTAATTCGAAGTCTGTGTTTGTGTTTTTTATTAAAATTAAATCATTTAGCAATATTATAAAAAGTCCAGGCAGAGCTGCACATAAAATATGGTTTCAAATCTTTTCAATAATTATCGATATCGATCAATATGCATTTTTTTTTTATCGATAAGCTTTTTTCTATATCGCCCAGCCCTAATGTAGACCAGAGTTTTCCGCATGACAGCAGTTTGAATAGTGGCCAAAAGTTAAGCAATTTGTTTAATAATAAAATGTATTATTATCTATTTATGCAATTTACCACTGATGAACACAGAGTAAAATCCACTACTCAGTGGAAAAAGATAAACTTCATATTCAACAGGGATGAGGTTTAATAAGTTAAATATTGGTTTAGTTTTTAAAAGACCTTTTGCCAGATACTTTTCCAATTGATCTGAAGATTTTCATTAAAACTGCACATTGACAGCGGCAAGCCTTGGGACCCCTACTGTACCTCTAAAATAAATCTGCCGTAACTGGACAGCACACCAAAAAACTAACTGGAGGAACCAACTTACTGAGATGGTGAGCTAACAATGTTTTCACACACAAGAAAATTGGATTGCTAAATAGAAGGTATGTATCTCTTTAGCGATTTCTGACCAAATAAGAGTGTCCAAAAAGGAAGACTCAACATTTTCTCTATTTCTTGTCTGTTATTGCATCTATGCCTCCTTCTCACAAGAGTGACTGCAAATATTTTTGTAAGTTTGTAAGCTTGCTAAATACAGACATACATATTTTTCCTGAAATCTGACTTAGGGTTGATAAATTGCAAGTTAGTTGGTAACTAATTACACAAGCATATCTTTCTTCCAGCATTTTGCATGTGCTGATAATCAGCGTATACTTAACATATGCATGAAGGTAAACATGCTAAAATGACTGAACCTGCCATTTTGTTCATGTCACAGATACAATTCTGACTATGCCTGAACATTAGATCTGCTTTGCGTGTGCCATCTAGTTTGTACGTTTCTGTACACCAATCCTACAGTAGATTAGAGCTTTAGTTTTATTGACTAATCTGCAGAGGCAAATTATTCACCATTTATCCCTTTTTTCCAAAGCCCTAATCAACTAGTAGAAGCACTTAAAGAGCAATCAACAATAATTCATGGTTTTATAAAGAAAGAGCTAAAATATAGGTATGAGAAGATCCAAAAATCTACTGTTTTTACGTTAGCTTTGTTCCTCATAACTAATAATAATATGTACTTTGTCTTGTGAATGTCTGAATAAAGAAAAAACAAACATTTACAGTTCTTTACCTTCATCTAACTTTCTAGAAAAATAATACCATCGACGAGTCATATATTGAAGAATACAAAAAATATATAATATATAGAATACCACTTGTAATAGATAAAATCTTGATATCAGTTGATTTAGCTTTTCAAAACATGTACAATTCATACATCTTAGAATAGAATAGAATAGAATAGAATAAATAATCCCTTTTTCATCCCACAATGGGGAAATTCTGGTGTTTACAGCAGCAAAAAGACAATTGAAAAAAAACTGTCACACAAATATGGACCTTAGAAAAATGTTTAAGAATAACATAATAGTGACGAGTTACAAAATAAACAATAAAATACTGTAAAGTGTTTTAATAATATAAATATTAAAACAGATGTGCTAAATGACAGCAGCATGTTTTTAACTGACTAAGATAGAAACTGCTAAACTTTTTTCAGTATTTTGTTTAATAATTTTTTTTCTTGTTATTCAGAAATGTTCATACATTTACAATTTTTTTTAAAGATTGCCTTCAAGACAACTCATATCTCTCATGAAGCTTTGTGGCCACCAAAAGAAGTGGCTACAAGCTTCCAATAATTTGCTGATGTTTTGAAAGCCCCTTTTCAAAGGTTTATGAAAACTATTGCCCCCTGAAGGCATCTCTGCCACGAAGACGATACCGATATTGACCCGATACTCATACCCGCTTTTACTACTTATTTTACACTCTAGAATGTTAGAAGAAGAAGAAGTTTCGAGGTAATATTCATAAACATGGAACAAAATTCAACAATAATAGGTATGAAAACAACTGACTCTTGAAATTAACCAATCGGCACACAACATAATTATTTGGAATTTCTTGGCTTGTATTTTAAACATAATGAAAAAACCTTATTCTGAAAATGTTGTTTCTTTGAAAATCAACTAACAATTTTTAAGGGCAATGAAAAAAAAAGTTTGAATAATTTAAATTAGTACCAGAAGGCTAAACAATAAGGCAGTTACCCTGCAAAGCATTTAAGTATATACTATTACACATCAAATTAAACAGTGTATATCACTGACTGCCACCATTTAACAGATTCATTGCTGTTGCCATATACCGCCAATGACGAAGAAGGCTGCCTCTTCTTCTGCAGGCTGTACGTGTTGTTGTTTTTTTAGTGTTTACGGCACTAGTGGCTCATTTTTATGGACATTAGGCTGACAGGAAAGGGGGCATGAGAGAGGGACAGACCTGCGGTAAAGGACGACAGGTCGGATTCAAACCAGTCGGCCACATCGAGGGCTAAGGCCTCCGTACATGGGTCGTGCATGCTAACCACTGCCCCACTGAAGCACATCCTGTAAGTGTGATGCAATGATAAAATGGAACTAGGCTACAGCATGCACGAAAAGTCAAAAGAGCCAAAAATTAACTGAGTGGAAATGGGGAATATCTATGTACTTTATCCTTATCCTTAAACAAATACTAATAAATGTTACTCTATTTAAGTAATATTTACGTTTTTGCATACCCAAATGGAAAAGCAAATGGCTAAGGAACTGTAAGGCCGTATTAAATGTGTTATACATCATTTGAAAGCTAAAACCTTCTAGAAAATAGTGTGACGTAAACACAGCATAAACCGTGTCAGTTAAAACATGACTTATAGTTGTATTATTTTTTTTCTAAAATAGTACGTCTTTTTTGAATAGAAGTAAAAAAGACATACTTAAAAGCATAGATGTGTCATTGTATTTAATTTTTTCTACATCATGTCAGCCACAACTTCAAAAGAATTTCAGACCTCTCAGTGTAACAGTTCTTGAGGTATGGGACTGTGAACTTCTGGTGTCACCAGCATCTCAAAACCTCTCCAAATCTCTCACATATGCCAAATTGTGCTTATTGCTTTTACACAATAATTTGACCCCCCAAAAAAAATCACACTGAAGCTTTTTGATGGCCACAAAACATTTTTGAAGCAAATATTTTTTATGATATATAATTACTTAATGGCCATATCCTGAAGACATCATGCCCTTTTTTTCTTTTATCCCTCTTACTTACAAATAACAAATATTCTTGCTACAAGAAAGTGGACCTGCGGCTGACTCTCATTATGTGCATAGGAAGCCAAAAACAGTGACATTTTTAGGCATGGTTTAGATTAAATATTTTACTTGTTAACACACTAAGAAACTCCAAACCTTCGATAACAAGTTTGATCTAGTGTAGAAGAGACTTCCTTTCTGGACCATTTAAAAACTACTTTACTTTCTTCCTATGAAGTTTTTTCTTAAGCATACAGACATAGTATATTCTGTTTAAAGACCATTTGCCTATAGACTAGTTATAAAAAAACGAAAGCTGTTCTAACATCACTTCGCAACACTGTCAGTTAAGAATGAAAATGCCAAAGTCATCCTTTAATTTAACGCTTTCCATTTAGAATCAAATATAGGAAGAAGCTCTTTATCCAGCTGCCAAATGAAAACCTTTGAAAAAGCTTTATAGAGACTACAGCCTCTCCTTGCAAACGTTAATTGGCAAAACTCTAACCGAAGACATGTTTGCAGAAATAGCTCTCACCCTTAGGCCCTTTAGATGGTTTAATTGGGAAGCTCTGAAAAGAAAAATGAAAGTTGAGGAATTTACATAAATGTCTATTTATCTTTTTACTTTGGATCGGATGAAAATGTTGTAATACTAAATCATCTAAAGCATCTCTAACAAGTCATTGCTATCACTTGGAGACCACTAAATTGTCTCAGAATACATACACAAATCTATGCAAATAAAACAAAACAAAAAAGAATGGAACTGCAAGAGCAGAGATTCTGCCAGGCTGTCGGCAGGTTAATAGGAATGTACATGGGCAAAGGGAAGTTTCTGTGCAGGTTTCCCACACCTTAAACAGCTGTAAAGCAACTCTAGAGTCTCCTGAATTACTTCTTCATGCTGCATGACAGTCTTGATTTACGTCTCCTCCTTTAATACAAATTTCTCTGGGTTTAAACAATTGTATTCCGACCTCCACACTTCTGGTTAATTAATATTTTTTTATATTACATTTGGTTAATGTGGCTATATTGTTTCCCTTTTTAGCCTAACTCTGTTTACCTGTGTTAAATAAGTATATAATTTCAGTTGTGTTGCTACAGTACATAAGAGGTTTTAATAAGTCGGAATCTTTCTAAAACTTTTAAATGAGTTTGAAAATTTGGAGCTTTCATAGCTTGATGGGGTGTGTCTATTTTCTCTTGCAAACAAGAGCAAGACTTTTGAGTAGAAAGTAGTGCCTACTTTGCTGTGTGATATTTTTATTAAATAGTCAAGCTATTTAAAACTTGTCAGTTTTAAATGCAGTTGACACAAACTGTTCTTACCATTTGCCTATGTACAAATGTTTCAATAACAATTTCATACATACGCTGGTCAACTATAAAAGTATGACCACAGATAGCTCTAAATAAATACAATTGGCAATTTTATACCTTCCCTTTTTTAGATCGGGAATGGAGTGTTCTGGGAAAACTAATATAGAAGTTCTGCTTTGATAACCAGATCCGCTCCTTCTCTACAAACACACACATGGGATAGTCTTCTCTTTGCAGAATCAGCGGTCGCCTCTCAGCAGGCTGTCAGTAAGATCACCAAGGCTGCTAAGAAGATGGCTTAGCAATGCAACAAAATGTCAGATATATTCAAATTCCATGGATACTAATTGATGGTAGCTTATAGGACCTATGTCCAGCAGACTCACATCACAATAACACCAAGCCATAATTCACACCAATCAACGGGAGTATTCTTTGAAACTAATTATCAAACAAGCACACTAGCAGATGTTCTTGGCCATTCTCCTATTGGTATGAAACTTAATGACCAAGCTAGCAAATATTAGGCCAGATGTAATTATTCTGTATGTTGTTTTAATACAAATAACTAATTTATAATTTGTATGGGTGGGTCATGCTTTTTTCACTCAACAGGAATATTTTATCATAATTGATTGAGCAATCAGCTGATATGATCCACAGCAAAAGCAGGAAACTAAATGCTTTATGTGCTATACATGTGAGTAGAATTCCCAGTACCTATAGAAGTTAAGCAGATAAACTTATACTTTTCTTTTTGGGGAATTTACTTGGTGTAATTTGGGATTGTTGTTGTAAACCTACAGTAATAGGCACTAAAAGGAAACCACTGAGTTCCTGAAGCCCGATGTACCCTCCAAATCCTTTAGATTAAAAGATAACCTGCATTTAACTGTAACACAGTCTAGGCTGGTCCAGCAAACTTCTGAAAAAAATTCTGCATACTTGTTATCTAAAACATTTTCTTAATTTAAGAAATGCTACAAACTTGCAGTATTGTGTTAACACAGTGTTGTGAATCTTCAAAAATGCCTCAAAATAAAATTAATGTTGTCCAAAAGTCTAACAAATAATTTGGAGTGGAAAAACAAAAAAAGAAACAAAAAAAAAAAGTTTTCAAATTTCCTTAAAAATTGAAAAAAGGTGACAAAGATAGAGAGAGATTGATTTAGATATGGTTCACTTCATAAAATGAGTGAACAATAAAAGGTTTAAGTGTTGAGTTGGCAGAAGGGAACAGACTCCGCAGGAGATCTTTGTAAAGTATGAAGTTCAAAGAGGACATCACTATTGAAAGAGAGGCCCAATAGAGACTAATATTAAATAAAACTTTCCCAGATAAGCCAGTCTTTCGAGGATAATACACGCACAGAGGGACATCAAATAAGTCCTATTTGAAAATGCAAAGCGTCTGTGAAGTTATTGAGAAAAGAAATAAGAATACCTGTATTATATTGGAGTGCTTTGAAACACTATTCTGTTTGACATTTGGGGTGCTTTACTGTTTTATGCTGCAAGATATGGATCCCATGTATGAAATTTACTAAATTGACTAAAGATTGTTTTTAGACATTTTAAGTTTAGTCATTTACGCATGGTAATAAGTTAACAATTGAACTTCCCAGTATTTTCCCTTGCAGTACCTGTGTGTATGTACACTGCAGTGGTATTTTTGGGATTTTTGCTTATGCGTTTTTACTTACGCAAAGGAATCCCTTTTCTTGCTCTTTGTGTGTACCTTAATATAGGAGATAAGAAAAACATTTTTAGCAACATTTTTGACCAATACCTCTACTTTTTAACTTCTGCAAAGCCACTAAAAACTCTGTGCAGAAGATGCTACAACCTTGACCACATTTGTTCAAAAAGAAACAAACAGATGCTCTTATTGAGATTACTATGCAGTATCGTTAAAACACATTATTCTAGCAATTGATTATACCCTGCAACACTTGGTAAACTCAGAGGAAACATTTTAATAATTTATGCCAGTGTATCCCAGGATTTGCAAATTTCTTTCTTTGGGGTGAACATTCCTGTAAAAAAGTTTGGACAATAAAGAATGTATTGTTATTGAATTATTACTGTAAACAGTTTCCACATAGTGATGAATTGCTTGGACTGAAATATATGTTGCAGTCTAATCAATTATTGAAGTACTATACATTCAAACTTTCTGTTCCTGTTATATATTTTATAGCTTAGTGGTTATATGTAAATAAAGCAAAAAAAAAAAAAACATTTCAAAAACATATTTCAACATTGTGGTTTAGATGATATTAGTAAGTGTTTATTTTTTTTTGGACCCGGATAGACAAGCTGATTGTCTTAGGTTTGTTGTGATTTTTTCTATTTCTAAAGTAGCAAGATATATTTGAAGATAAATAAATATTCAAATTTTTTTTTATGTTATCATAAATTTCAAATAAGTATTGTGTTCTAGTTATTAATTTGTGATTTAAATTGATAGCTTGTTTAGTTTTTTTTTTTTTTTACCTGTAAAAGTATTTATAATGGAGTTAAATTCAGGGTTCCTCTAAAACTCAAATTTTTCTTATATAAAGTGCTTTTCACCAACTTCACCCACTGGAATACCCTGAAAGAAAATATATGTTCCACTTAAAAAGAGGCTTAAAATTTCAAATAACAAAAACCCATTTCAGGTTTCTTCCCTCTGTTTAGGCTTGTTTTTAGTTTCTTTGTACGTTTTTGTCTTTGTAGTTGTTTTCTGGCAGTGCTGTGTTTTTGTGCTCCTCTCTGCTGCCCCCTTGTGCCAGTTTCCTTTCAATTTGGCTCCCTTCTATTTAATTCTAGCCACACCTGCTCCATATCAGCTCATTAGTCCATTCTTTGTTCTGCTCCCCATATATACACCACCTCTGCAGTCCATGGCTGTTTTTTTGTTTGTTGCTTTGTTGTTACTTGGCTCCCTGTGTGTGTTTCTCCCTGTAGTGATGCAACCGTTTGTTCAAATTTGCTTCAACGATCCCAACAGTTCATGAAGCTTCATGTGAACATGTCACCACCTTCTGGTAGAGTTAGTAATATAATCAGTGATTGTTTTGTAAACTTTTTTTTCTTGTTTTCTTTCCCCCCATTTAAGTTCCTTTGAAACTGTTAATGATTGGTGTGTATAATGCAATCTTTTGTAATTTATTTTGTGTGTAAAAAGAGAACAATCTGTTCTGTTTATCTGCCATTTTATTGAAATAAGCAGGCAGTGAAAATGTTTGTGCAAATCGGGCAATGATGAGAAAAATGAAAGGCATTAGTAATTTTATCCAAAAATAATGGTTCTTCCACAGTTTTTGGTTTTAATGGGTTGGAGTTTTGTGTTTAACCAAACTTTTGTATAAATCAACTAATCTAATTTGGCAGTGTTTTTCCCCTATCCATATTTATACAAGGGCAAAACAAAACAAGTTTGTCACATCAGCCAAAATACTTGTTAAGTATTATCGCAACTTTCAGAAGTCCAAACCTAAGGTTGTGGGTCTCAGATGTCAATGTAATACAGCTGACACCATTGGCAATGGTGACTTTGGATCAGAAAGCAATACTACTTAACACTAATGTTCCAACTGTAGTGGTTTGCTCAGATTTTGATCATTATATTGTTTAGTCTAACCAAAGTCATTTTAACCAACTAGATTTTTTTTTTTTTTTTTTTAACCAATTTATTCTTAGAATATAAACAAACTATGTACAGTATCTGACCGCAACTCTCCTGAAAACTCCCACATCTTGACAGAGATGTTAGGCTGTTTAAATGTCTGCCGAGGTTCAGGGCGTGCTGAACCACTTCCCGAAGCGGTGATGTGGTTTAGGCGAGACCTAAATGAAGCAAGCCTCTATATGTGCTTCGCGGAAACGCCCCCTCCACCACTCGACACACTCGGCTCATCTCACTATCTCCCTGGCATCTCCTGGTTTTTGCTTTTCTGTATTGTGATTAATTTTTGCCTCTGGAACTTTCCATTAAATCTGCAAACTCATCTCTGCCTCCTCCTTTCTGTATTTCTGTCTTCGGAAGACCTCCATCAAACCTTGACATGTCCTCTAACATTATCAACTCATAATGATGTAACACTTTATTTTAGCTGGATAAATAGCACTTTTAAGGATCTAATAGTTCCCTAATCTCAGTGTGAGGTCGTGTTGCTTGTGCCTTGGCTTTAAAACAAATGGCCAACTACAGATATTCATCTAGTATTGCAGAATATATCTTTCTTTGTAGTTTTTAAAGAAATCTAATTAGAAAAGTTGGAAAAGGTGCACCCTCAATTCATTTAAAATATTTTTGTCCTGACTGTTTTATATTTTTAGAATTAAATATTGTAGTCACAATAACAATTCTGCTGTTTTTAGATTTTTCAAGCATTGCCATGGCATGAAAGTACACATGCTGCCATAGTCAAGTACAGCAGCTGGCTTTAAAATAGATTATTAAAGTATAAAGAAAATAATTTAAATTCCTCTAGAGATTTGCTGCTTAAAAATATCTATTCGAAAGCTTACATTACTACTCCGTTATATTTCTGCTATGTGTTTAATCTGTTATATTTCTATCACTATTAGTTCATAATTACCTATAACAGTAGAATAGTCCTTTAAGGACAATCTGTATAGCTATATTCAATTCAGGTGAAAGTTTTTCAGTGCACACCGTAGTTCACACACAAGAGAATCATAAATCATTCTGTTAAATGTTGTCTTTTTTATCAAAGGTTTATTTATTTCCTTGGTGTCAACAGAAGGTGAGAAGAGGGAATTGGAGTCAAATGATTGGACACTACAACAAGAGACCCCAGCAAAGTCAAGGGCTTTATTTGTGTTCTGGCAGATCTAAGAGTGTCTGGCTTAACATCATTAGAGTGTGAAAACCTTTTGATTTTCTGAAATCTACATTCCAGCTTCCTCATTTGCATGTGTGTACTGTCTTTTTAAAACATCTGCTCTTCTCTGCTTCATTTATCTTTCTTGAACTTGTCTTGTGTATATGTTTCCCACTCTCCACTGTTTTTGTCTGGATTTATTCCTCTCTCCTTCCCCCTTCCCAATGTCAGTTCTGCTCAGTCTTCAATACAAGCTGCTCCACATCTTCACCCCACTGCTTGTTTCTTTGTCAGACAAAAGGCCTCTCATCTGGGATCTTAGCCAACCAGGTTAGCCTTTCTCTTTCGGTGCATCCCCAGGAGGTTTGAGATTAACGTGTGACTTAATCTCTCTTTCATTGGCTTTATAGACCACGTTAACAATGGGCTGTCAGGAATGTCTAAAGAGGAGGTCAAAGACTGTTTCTCTTGTCTTTTTCTTGTGTGAACTGTCAGTTCAGTCGTTGCTGTCTGTTGGCACTGTGAGGCTGTCTAGCATAGTAAATAGTGCTGTAGTCCTTTAATGGGATTGTAACATTTTATTTCAGTTCATGAAACCTTGATCCTTGTTATAATTAACAAATAATACAAGAAAATCAGAATGATGCTATAGATTGAATACAATGTAAATGTTTTAACCTGACTGTGTTGGAAATATTTTTGAAATGGCTCAATTTCACTAATCTTAGATACTGTAATCACCTTTTTAAAAAAAAAAACTTTATCCACTAGATTTCAAAAAGTATTTAAATTCTTAAAAGGTTATAGTTGTGTTAAATTTTAAAATAGTAAAGTAGGATTTAGCTTATTACACTGAAATAATGTTACTCTTTGCTTTCACTTATAACCAGAATACAAATTCAATGTATTTTATGTTATTGTAATTTACATTTCTATAAAAAAGTTATCAGATACATATTAACTTAGAATATTCTACTATTTCCAACAGGAATCTAGTTCGTATATGTAGCGCCCTAGAAATAGAATAGTGTAGAATGTGATAAAGTTAAAATCGAATGGCATAATTATCTCATAGGGCAAGCATTTATTTGATTTATTATTGAGTTATTAAAATTCATTTGGTTTATGACAAAATATGTGCTACAACTACTTTCTTTTTAGTTTTTAATTGTTTTTCATACATTTCGTCATGATAATGCCCCTTTAAGAGGACACAATGCATGATGAGAAAAAGAACGTTCATGATTTGTGTATATGTTAAAAAAAGAAAAAATATATATATATGCTGTATGCTTGAACCGTGGATTTAGTTTAATAAAGTTGCACATAAGCGAAAATCTATTTGTTTTTTTTTTTTCGTTCTTTTTAAGGGTGCAACATATACATAAACTAAGTGTAGTGTGAACATAAAAACCTAAAAACATTGCATTTTGATGGTACAAATTGGAGTATTTCAAATGTCCGAAAGGGTTTTGTGGACAATTGAACAAGAAGCAAGCAATATTCCTCCCATTAGACAGCAGATCTAATTTCCAAGCCTAACCTTGCATATAACTTATTGTTAGAACACAGACTAGTTTTCAGGAAGTAGAAAGCTTCTAGAAGTAATGT
The DNA here is from genome assembly GCF_000732505.1 of Cyprinodon variegatus. Lineage (NCBI taxonomy): Eukaryota > Metazoa > Chordata > Actinopteri > Cyprinodontiformes > Cyprinodontidae > Cyprinodon > Cyprinodon variegatus. The sequence continues at coordinate 1,797,497 of NW_015150476.1, read as the reverse complement.
GACTGAAGGACATAAAAAAAAAACTCAATCCAACTACTTTCAAATTAATAAGTGACACAGGAAGCAAGAAAAGCATCAGCTTGACGATGCTTCAAAAGCTGTGGGTTTAAAAAACCCCCAAACAAATTCATTTGTTGCAGTGAGTGCACTTAGTGGGCACCATCATCACATTATAAATGTTAAACGAGCGCCACAATAAGTAGGTCCCTCTGTTAATTTTTATTACGATAAGGTTTTCCAAAAACTAAAGCAGCTGTTTGGTTAAAATATATTTTATGAGAAGCCGAGGTTTTTTTTTGTTTTTAAGAAAACACAATTAATGTATCAGTTGCTTAACAGACATATTGACAACAAAGATTTACACATTTGACTAAAGAACAATATCAGGAATGATTTTAACTGAGTTAATATCACTTAAAGCATTTTACAGCTCAAGCAAAGATTGAGACAAGAGTTTTAAATTCAAACAGATTGTGGTCATTGCAGAAGGATAAAAGATGGATGCTCCCTGAGAAGTATGAGAGACAGGGAAGGGCAGCCCTCAAAGCTGAAGATGCCCACAGATGGAAGAAGAACTTTAAAATACAAAAAAATAAAATAAAAAAAAATTAGAAAGTTACAGAGGTAGATCTGCATTGTGGCCTGGCACTGAATGGTGTCTTTTTGAGCAATGTTAGAAAGACACTTAGGCGTGAGTCTCTGTAACCACAGCAACTTCACGGGAGCCCTGTGACAGACGGATAATAGAGTGAGAGAGGAGTTTCTTTTCTCTTCTTTATCCCTCCCTCGCTTCTTCCTCCCTCCCACTTGTTCTCATTTCCATTTCTGCCTTTGGCAACTTAGTGGATTCTCACATCTTTACAAAATTTCCTTTCATGCAGCTGGCCTGGTGTGTTTGGAGTTTTTTTTCTTAATTTTTACCCATAAAGTTTGAGCAACAGCCCCATGGATGTTGCTCACAGCAGTTGAGGGAATAATTTTGTGCTGTCTTCAATCTCCAGATACTTTGAAGGACCCTTTTAATTGTTTGAGGATTTCATTTTCCCAAAAGCTTTCTTTACATTTGAAGAAGGCAAAATGTGCTCTAAAGATACAGTTTCAGCCCTGGATTCCTTTGTTTATATTTCAGAGGCTGTGCTGTCAAACCATGGTGCTGCACCTGAGACTGATCACCCTGAGAATATGCAATGCTTAACAGTAAGTGCTTTATTCTTTTTAGTTTATGTCCTTGTGTGTATTAATCTTCATTGTTTCTCTGGCTGCATGTAAACTCTTTACACGTGTTTGAATAGCAAATGCAAAAGAACTGTCTTAGCCTGAACAATCCTCTGCTATCTTTTTCTAAAAGTACTAGATTTCAGAGATGTACAGTTTAAATTTGATCACTTTCATTTTAGATTACTGCATGATTTCCTTGTGTCTTTTTATGTATTGTATAACCATGTGTATGCACAATTAATGGATAGGCCTATTTAAAGCACAAAACAGGTGACCCATGAGATAGCATTGTTTCAAATAAAGTCATCACACAGAGGCATGCCTTCAGTAAGTTAATGACTGCACAAATTCCATGTTGCACATCTTTTGCCATCGCAGCAACTACTCGAATTACATTTCTGAGCTTTCAGTGGTGAATTGAGAGAGAAGTAATTTTTAAAGACAATGTTCATCAAAAAAGCTTGCATGTGGAGCAGAAAATTGGAACGGTGCATTGAGATAGAAATGCCTTTTTGTCTAAATTGCTATCAGTTCTGTTCCGTGCATTTTGCTGTTTTAATTGCTGTCTGCTTTAAATTGTTGTGTGTACAGTGTCTAAAGGCATTAGATTATAGGAAAAGAAATTCTCCACATCAGTACATGAAATGCTTTATTAAATTTTAATGACAAATGCAGCTCAAATCAAATAAACATGTTTGAGCTTAGAAATAACAACAGCAATAGAAAAAAGAATAAAGGATGAAGAAATAAATAAAAAGAAAGATCCAGCAACTAGAAAACAGTCGACTCTGATAAAAAAGGAAAAAATACAATTCTATTAAGACTTATAGATTAAAAAGATCCAAATCTATTTTTAGATTATCATCTATTACATAAATCACTGTATAATCTATTGGTATAATATGTGGGTAAGTGACACAGCACCGCCCAATGTATGATGTGCATAATGTATGATTTAAAGCAGGACTAATTCAAGCAGTGATTTGTACACGTGGTGATTTGTTTAGGTCACAATAGAGCACTGTTGGAGTATCAGAACAGGTGACACAGCAGCACTCTCATTAGCAATGATTTACTGCATGAATCAGGACATGACTGGATCCTGTGGTTATTTGTTCATCAATGCAGCCTGTTTGTTACACTAGCAGTTAAGTTAGTGTATCCGCTGCATGGATTTGTCCTCAGTGCCAGCAAACTCTGAATCCGTTAGTGAAAAAAAATAATTGATGTACTTATGCGATCACATTCACAACCCAGAATGGCTAACTTAACTTTTTTTAACAGTACAGTTTGAGTAAATCAGCGACATTTCCTTTTAGAACTACCTAGAGCATCGCTCCTCGTGGTCATTTTGTCAGTATGGTCACGTTGGCTTGGTGAATCTTAAGTTAATCCAAGCTAACATTAGCAATTTGCTTGGCATAACTCCACGTTTTAGTTTCACTCACAACTTTTATCAAGTGATTTGTTAAAAAACAATGAATCAGTTGATAAAAAAACAATAAATCGGTTAATGAAAGTGATCTGAGTCAGTTCTTTAACAAATGTTTTGTCCATTCAAATGATTTCTTTACGAACAAAAAGCACTAGAGGGAGGCCTCTTAAGTCAAACAAACCTTTCTTACTGTTTGACACCAGACACTTTCTTGGTTTTCTTTAAAAAGCACAAAGCAGGAGGAATACTGTGGTGGCCACATGTCCTGGAATGTGATAATCGTGTGAAAGCCTTAACATGAATACACCATTTTGTGAATTTTCATAGTCTCTTAGGGGAAAAATATGATAAATTTGATGTTTAATTTGAATGCATTTACCTAAAATAATTTTTCATTGTATTTTAATGAATATTTTTCTTTAAATGTTGTTCTTTTTTTCTTTTTCTACTTTTTGTTTAAACTGAAGGACACATTGTAGGACATGTGATAACTTGAATTGTGTATAGGTTTTCCATCAGTTTAAGTCAACACCAAATAAAAGTGAACAAATAATAATAACAAATATATATATACCAGAATAAAGATCAACATTTTATGCTAGGGCTACTGGGATGGAATAAGAGTGGTGCATGTAGGAATCAAAAGCTTAATATTTCCAAAATGTTAACTTTAATTGAGTCAGAGAACAGAGTGAACATGTTACAGTTATGGTTACGATGCAGACGACCTTATAGGTTGCTATGTTTAGATAAGGAGGTGTCTTTGTTAGTAGAAAAAACTCCTGTGACAGATTTAAAGGCCTGATAGTTTTCTCCATCTTGCTGAATCCCATGATGCAGGTGCTTAGAGCTAGTAGTTTCTGGGTGCAACCAAAACATTTAATACAGCCTCACTATAAACTGTAAGCAGCATGTCAAAAACAGAGCCCAAATTGAGGAACTAATTCATAAAGAATGCAGGGAGACCTTTTCATTTTAGTTAGATAGAAAAAGAAGGTGTGTGGAATAGAAACAGCTGTAACCTAGTTTGTTTGAGGATTGCTGACCCATACTTTCACTCTAGCTAAGCACCCTTATGAACTGTCATAACATTAGTTGACTTCTCCCATTATCCCTGTCAGAGGTTATTGTGTCTCTTAGAAAAGAGCCATATGGAGAGAAGAACTTTTTCCATAAACAATGTTTTGAAATTGATGAACCTTGCAGCAATTTAATTGGGAATACACTTAATAGAATATTTTGCAAGAATTTAGCTCTGTTATCAACATAATTGAAAGTCAAACATGAATCATTTGCTTCTTTTTCTGATTTTGCTATAACAGCATTACACAGCACACTGTCTGATACTCATTCAGCTGAATACATAAACAAAGGCTCACTTTAAACGGAGCTCCTGCTGGCACCAAGTTGGCACTAACTTAATATCATTTGATTTTTTAAATGTTAACCATGGCTCCAGACTCCTTTCCATTTAGTCAGATTTGCATCCTATGTGAAGCAATGCACTGGTCCCACTGAAATCTTTTATTTCTCATTCTTCTCTATCATACTATACATAGCCAACAGTTTTAGCATATTAGGATCTGGGTAATTGTGTTGCTGCATATTTTTTAAAGAATTAAATCAATTAAATTTTGATTAAAATAACATACAGACTCACCTAGAAGATAGCTCCTTTTCTGAGGAGCCAGTTAAGTATTTAAAGAGACAATCTGGTCATTGTGACATACTGTTTGAGAAACTAAATAAAGATAGCACCACTTGTAACTATGGAAAAAACAACAACACAGTTTTGGAAAACCAAAAAGCTATTTTGTGTTGAACTTCCTATATGGTGTAATATACTGTAGAAATGAAAATAAAAGAAAAATAAAATAATTTTATGACTTGTCATTAAGTTAAAATGTCAGAGTGAGAGCTATTCAGGATTTTTATTGTCTCAGAGTAGATCTTTCAGGAGGATCTTGAAACCTGATATCTAATCAAAGCTGGACTTTAAAATAGATAATAAAAATAAAACAAATGTAAAATAACAAGCTTTTCATTCTTGCATTGATGCATCACAACTGTTTACAAGAGCTTTTCTTTAAGCAAAAATGTTAATCGACTCAGCAGTAAACTTCACCAAAGGGACACTGAACTGTAACATTTATTTAGTAAAAATATATAAGTTAATAAAATGGTAATAACAGGCCCGTTGCCATATAAATAAGAGTCGACTATTGTTTAAAATATATTTAACATTTTCTTTAAACATAAATCCCAATTTAACTATAATTTTTTACTTATTTTATAAAAAAAATATATAAATAAAAAGAACAGAACTTTGATTATCTTAGTATTTAATAATTAATGACAGTGAAAAACATGATAGCATGATAACACAAATAATTTGCTACATTTTAGCTGGTACGCCATCCACTTTCCAATGTCAAAACATCAGAGCTGGTTGTGGACAAGTGTATGTCTATTTAAAAAAAAAAACTTAAATATTTATGCTTCTTTTTTCATATTTGATGTCTTTTAACAGTCCCAGTTCTTAAATTCATCCTTCTTGCACTTTTCTACTTTCTATTTGAAGACCTTCTCGAGGATTGAAAGCATTTTCCAATTAGGATGTACTCTGTGAATGCAGAGCATGTCGACTTAAATGAGCTAATTTTTATTCAAGCAAAATTATCATGGACAAACTTGACATTTTTAGGAAATTAGTAAGAGTTATCATCTATTATTAATAATATACTGTACACAAAAAGGAATACATCTACATTAAATCCCTATCATTAAAATGCTTAACCATCCGCCAGAAAAGTTTGTTAAAAAGTTAGTTTCTAAAGTCAGACATTTATTTAATGACCCATAACATTTTTAATCATTAATATACAATCCAATTATAATATCCTGTCCCTTATTGCTTTAACCATTGGAGACTTGTTTGAACCTGAAAGCATTTCCAGCAAACCTGCAGCAGGATTTCACTTCAACCTGTTCACTACCAGCTCTTATAATGTGGAACAATGTACAATGTATAATCAGTCTTGGCAAAAAGGTGCTATACTTGAGCTATTTTGAAGCTAACTGTATCCTGTAGATCAGGGGTGTCTGGCTTCAGTCCTCATGGGTTGGTGTCCTGCTGGTGTTAGATGTGTCTCTGAATCAATACGTACATCTGATTTGAAGCAGTACAGCTACCTCCTCCTCCCCAGTTCTTGTAGAGGCAATATAATGATCAGGTTTCTGACTGATTGAATCGATTAAATTGTCAAAAACAATTTGGATGTTGTAATTAGTAACTCAGGGGAAAAAGCACTAGAGTTTTCTTTTTCATTTGTATTTGTGAATGGTCGCTTCCTTTCTTTGTGCTCTCCATCCTCCTCCTTCTATTGGGCTGCATCTGAGTAACATATGATTAAGCAGTTTGTGAAGGACATTCTCAGGGGAGATTTAAAGCAGAGAGGAGAAAGCACATTCACAAACTAAATTAGGAGCGAGTTGAAAACCTTTCAGACTTTCTCCTCTTTTTTTACTTCCAGTTTTTTGTTGCCTTGTTCTTGTTTCTTTCCAGACCACTGAATGTTTTCCTCCCTCACTGTGCCATGTCCTCCACTTCGTTGTCCTCTTTTCTCCCGCTCTGTTCCCTGTCATTTCTGTCTCTGTCACCCCCATGGCCATAACCCTAACTAGACAAAGAGCTCCATGGTACCATCTGGTGCACCCGCCTTACAAAATTGGACTTTTTTTTATGTTTGAACATGTCCTTGCACATGGATTATTTTGCAGAATTGCATTTTAATTAAGCTATTATACTTATTTTTTGTGCAAGTTAAAGCGTGTCTGTTTGATGACCTGTGTTTTTTTTATTTGCATGGTATTAGTTCTCTTAATGATTAAAAGTGATACAGTAAACCTTTTCATCAAGATGACACCCTAAACATTTTCCATTTTTCCTATTTACCATTTACATAAGTTTAGAAGCCAAAGGATAGTATCAATTTCTCATGTAATGGGCAGGGAGCTGCATGTTGTGAATATCAACTATAGTTACCCCTTTGGGTATGGTGTCCCCCAGGCCTAGCATCACCTTGCTTGTCAGCAAGCATTAGCTCCTTAGCTGACCCTGTGATAATGGGCTTGACACCACTGTCTATAAGGGAAATGATAAATAAGAATGCTAAAGTACACCCATACAGAATAAGAAGTCTTTAATTTTTAACCTGCTCTGTGAAAAATGTGGAATATGTGGTTGATTAAAGTGTCATAAAAGATTTTTTCTCAGTATTTGGGACCTGCTGGTACTTCATCCATTTTTTCTTCAAGACACATATTTTATGTTGTTCCTTCATTTGAAATGAAAGGATGTGACAACTGAAAGCAACACGTAAGAGCTGGATGGGTGTTTTTTATTATATTCTCTGTAAACATAGATCAGTTACGGCTCATCCTAAGCAGTTTGAAAGATGTCAGCGTTGACCTGACAAGTCTATCCATTCACATAGCATCATTCCTGCCTCCTGCTAACACTTATGTCAGTTTTTCGTCTGGAGTGTGAAATTATATGCTGAAATGATTCCCTTTAAAGTACAATCCATTTAATTTATGAGGCTGGATTCAACTGCCAATGCTGAAATCCAAATATAAAGAAATGTTTTAATCAAAAGATCCACATTTTTAGATTTCTATGAAGTCTCTGCATTTTTATCCTTTTTGAGGGAAAAAATTAATCATTTTTACACAGCAGGTCATTTGATTGAAGTAGTATTTTTTAATAAATTTTTTAAACATTTTACGCATTAGAAACCTGCTTAATTAGATGTTTTATATTTTCATGAAGCTCCAGAAAGTGCATTAAAGTTAAAAGTATATGCTGCTTCTTGATGTATTTTTAGATGAAGATGAGGTTTACGTCCTTGGTTTTGATGCATTTAAGAAATTTCACATTTTGCTCTAAAAATGACTAAATTAGTGCCAATTAAGTTAACTTTGCTTAATCTCTGGCAGATAAGTTGTTGAAACTAAATATATTTTCTTTTATTTTTGGACAAACTAAAACTCTTTTCTACACTTGTCACAAGCTTTATGTGTTTTGGAACTATTTCCCAGCCCCCCTCTATGTTCTTCTGGTTGCTTTGTTATTTTCCATGCCTGCTTCTGTATTCAAGCTTCTGGTTTTCATTGTCCCTTGCGAGATTCTTCTGAACTCTTTCCCTTTCCGTGTTTGTGATTCTCACTATTCCTCTGTCTGTGCTCTTTGTCCTGCATGCCCTGCTCAAGATCTGTAAAGTCGGACATACACTGTTCAAGTTTTTGGCGTTTTTGAGCTGATTCTCCAGTCGTATGAGAATTTTTTGGATTGGGCCGAGTTTCAGCCTCATCGTGCGTCCTGTGTTGTGTAGTATACGGGGCAACAAGGGGTGATTAGTTACTCATAACAACCTCATGATCAGGCATCAAAAAAGGAAAATCAAACATGTTTGAAATTCTGTCAGCCATAATGAGGTGTTTGGGGCAAATCCTGCTGTTGAAGCAGAATTATGTTCTTCTACGAGCCAATTTACCCGAACCTTCCAGCTTGAAAAATAAAAATTCCAAATTTTTTATTTTTTTTTTGCTAACATAGCAGACCAAGAAATTTTTGACTCTATGGACAAAACTCAATGTCAGTCCCATTTCTAAATATAAGGTCGTAAAATTTTAATTAATATACCTAGTAGTTAAATAGTTGATCTTGCAGATTACTTTTCAGAAGAGTCAGTGTTGAACGGCCTAAGTTGTTGAAATCCCTACATTTAGGGGGAGTGTTGGCCTAGTGGTCAGAGCAGTGCGCTTGTGCTCTGAGAGGGTTGCAAGTATCTGGTTCGATCTCCATAGCCTCCACTCTGGGTTCCTGAGCAAGATGCTCATTGCTCCCCGGGCGCCACACAATGGCAGCCCACTGCTCCCCAAGGGGATGGGTCAAAATGCAGAGAATGAAGATTCCCCACTCTAAGACAATAAAGGTATTAACATTACATTACCTTTGTTGTTTTTTTTTTACCTGCGTATTTGTTAAGCAAAATATTTTGTTTGATTTCTTTATATTTTATTCTAGTTATTGATGTAGAAAAAATTCACTTCTATTTATAGGGTTGAATTCAATTAATTGCTCCGGCTTTGTTCGTAAAACTTGTTTTGGTTTTACCATTCAAATAGAAGTATAATAGAAGTATAACACTCTACCTAGTCTCTACCCAGTTTTGTAACTTGCCTTTTTGTAATTATATGTAATCAGTCTCTTACTGTTCATATTTCGAGTGCAGTGAACTGCGGGTCTGAACTTGGCCTTAGACCCATCTTGTGTGTTCACTGGTTTGAAAGAGACCTCCTCCTTTGATAGCTGTTTATTCAGGTCAGATAGAGTGAGATGGAGAGACACAAAGTAAGACAGAGATCCCACACTGCTGAACACCAGATTGGCCTCCCATTTCTCCTCGACAAGCTTTTCAAAACTCTTCTTTCAGTCCTTTACCAGAGATCTGTTTTCTTCTTTCCCTCTAATCCGTCCTTCTGCCCATTTAGAGGTGAACCGCATAGTGTGAAAGAGAGAGAAAGTGTTATTGTGAGCTTGATGGCTAACCCTTGCCCTTTGAAAAGGCAAACAGGGGCAGGATAGCATTACCACTGGCAAAAAGAGACCTTAGAACAATGGTGTTTTCTACCACTTTATTAACATTATAGAGACAAGTGCAGCATTGCTTCCTCTGTCACTTCTCTGTCCACGTTTCATCCCATGAGACAGACATCCAAGCAATTAAAGGAGAAAGAGGCATGCTGTATAATGGGGCTGCTAAGGGTGAGACAGGCCACTGCAGTGATGGTAATTATAGCCCCCCCCCCTGCACTCCTATTAAAGTGTTTATTATCCACAAAAATAACAAAAACAAAAAAAACTGTATGGATTAAAAAAAAAAACAGCGACGTTATGTTTAGATAACTAGAAGAAGGGGGGGATTTTAAAGAGTTCACAGCCTTGTGAATTTCCGTGCAGAGCGGTATGAGGTGAGCGGGAACAGTGAAAAGGAAAAGCAGAGGAAATATGGAAGTTGAAAGCATAACAAACAAGCATAATGTCTGGATGCAAACTGGGGAGTGTGGGAACTATGCTGGAAAGAATCTGATGAGGTGTGAAGTGTGTGTGAGAGCGAAGCATGTCCCTGAGCAGATCTGGTGTCATTGTGTTTTTGTAAGGAAACAAGGCCATTAAAGTCCTTCCGACACCAAAGTCATCTAAAACCTTTTCGCTTAAGAGACACTTTTTTGGGGGAGAATAACACTTCTATGTAACAGCGGCTAAATAAGCCTTTTCTGGTTTACTTTTTACATCTGCCATTTTATCGAAAGTGTCTCTGCCATGCCACCTACGTTAGAACTGTAGCACCTCTCAAAACCTCATAGTGAGGACTCAGGAAGCAAACCGGCCTTATCGGAGGCAGACACACAAAGCTGCTCAGCCTGTAGGATGGCGAGGTATGCATAAGTGCATGCGTGTCGGTGTGTATGTGTGTGTTTTTGGTGGAGGGGGGTGTTGTTGAGGTGGGAGGCACTTCCTCCTATTCTTTTACTGTTGAAGAGTTCCCATGAGCGCCCCTGCCAGGAGCTACAGTGTGGCCTCAGCAGGCTGAGCCAGCACCAGTCTCGCCTGCATGACGCCATCACACACACACTCTCACAGCTGATCTCAGGCGCTTCTGCAGCTTCTGTTATTCTGGACACTCGGCACTGGGCGGCAAGACAAATGTAAGTTGGGTGAAGAGAAGGAATTCGAAAGTGGAGGACTTAAAGACTTAAAGACAATAAGTGAGACACAGGGAGCTGCAGTTTGGAAGAAAGTGACTGAAAGCTGGCAGAAGTGAATATAGATTGATGTGCTTGAAAGGGAGACAGTGCAACTGGAGGTCAGTGGCAAAAAGTCTGAACAGAGGAGCATTTTACCCAAAGTAAACGACGAAAGGATTCAAGTTTGGTTGAAGATTCCTGTCTAAATCACCTTAACTGGACTGACTGGAAAGTCCAACATTAAGGTCACCGCATCCTCCCTTTTGGAAGCTGTTATGATGATTCACAACACCCTCAAGTCCACTCAGCCATCAGAAACCAGCCACAGGAGAACAAACTCAGCTGCTCAAAGAAAGCTGTGGCGATACTCCGGCTGCAGAGGGGGCACCCAGGTGGAAACTCACCGACGAAGTGTGTGCGTGTTGACTGCTGACCTAAATGGTGGAGAGGGTGGAGGGAGAGGTGGTGGTGGTGTGATGCACACCATCCACGGGTTGTGCCACCTTTGCATCGGATGCAGGCTGCCTCAGGTGTGTAAAAAAATGAATAACAGGAAGAGAGAGTAAAAGGATGGAGCAGGGTTGATGTTAAAAGCTGCATTAGCTGTTTGCTATCAATCTGTGTCGAACCATATAAACACCAGTGCCTAGCTTTTATTACTGCACTGAGTCAAATGCACTTTTTATAGTCTTTCCACAAGTAAATACAGGGAATCCGAGGGTGTATATCCTTTAAGATGGGAGAACCAGTCCTGTGTTTTTTAAAATTATTTATATCTAACATTGTGAAAGAGAGATTTGATGGAGGGAAAAAGAAAAATGAATGCATAACAGAAATGGTACAAACTATTAAAAAAGAGCCAAGGAGTAAAAATCCAAGGGAAAAAAATGAAGATAGAAGTTAATTGTTTCCAATCTAAAATGCTGTTGCAGCTTGAGATAAGGCTGATGTCACATGATCGAAATATAGCAGTGCATGTTGGTTATTTTTGCACCATAGCAGCTGAAAATATCTACTCAGATAACATTGTCTACTCACGTATAAATATATTACCATGAAGAATTAATTTCATTTAGTCTGTTTCTAACTGTCAACGGTTAATGTCTACCCTTTCCTGCGCTGCTGGAAAGTAGATAAGACCTGTTCTGTAATCATCCGGAGATTGGCAGGATACCTGCTCCTCCCTTCATACAGCCATGTAAAAAAAAATCATGTCTGAATACTGTGGTGTTGGAGCAAGAAGGACACAGTCACAATGCTCAGTGACATACATTATGTAAATGAGCTTGGAACTTTTTTATTTCTGGATGAATTCTTATTCTACAAAATAGAGATTTCTATTCCTATATTGGAACATCGATTTCTCTTACGCTTGTAGTTGTTCCCAGAAAAACAGATAAAACGTCTTGTTCTTTGATGCACTTTTTCTAGAGTGCAAAAAAATAATAATGATAAAAGTCAGAATAAGTGCTTTGCATCTTCACAAATGGGAGTAATATAGCAAACATTTTAGTTTTTAATTGGATTTAGATCTACAAAATCAACCAAGGTTTATTAATACCATTGATATGGGTAAAAACAACTTTTATTAAAATTAGTTTGAATGTTTAAACCTGTAAAGAAACTCAGAAAAAGAAAATATCTGAATGTAAGATCAGTCACTAAAAGCTTGATCAGTGCATTTACCTCTAATATGTGGAGTCAACTTTACAAATAAATCATCCTTACACATTCTGTAATTGTCCTCTTTCCTGATGCATTAGAAACCAACCCCCCCAAAATGCTGGGTCATTAGTCTCACTTAAAAAGAAATGGTACTTTAGGCTATTAATTAGGGGGATTCTGAGGTAATAAACTGAGTGTGTACACAATACCAGATGATGACTAGAAGTTCATTTTTATTGGAGGTGAATGATTTATTTAATTCTCTCTGCTGCCCTATAATTGGTTTTGAAGTTGTGAAAGTTGGTGACGGACTAAAACAGAGTCATATGCAACAGACTGAAGCTTGCTGGAATATGTCAAAATAACCGGTATTCAGGGCATATAAAGTCAGCGGACTACAGCAAATCCATGATTGTACCCGACATTTTAGGGTCATCATAAGCTTGGGGCTTTGGAATAATCACCAAAAGCTACTCTATACAGTTCATAGGCAGGCTTTTCAGGATGAAAGCATACACATGCTCCCTACACATTATTAACAACAAACAAAAGAAAAAAAATGGGAATGTTTGGATTTTAGGTCGACAGCTTTCATCGGATGGGATGGAAAGTGAAATGTTTTTGGATGGGGTTGTGTTTACTTTGGCTCAGGCAGATATGAGTTGTTTGACAATGCGAGGAAAATAGAGATAGTGGGAAAGAGTCATAAGCTGCACTCTTGTATGTAGTGTCCAGACTTGATGCACTGACTGTGAGTTTTTGAAAATTGGAGGATATATTTATATTTTAAAATGACTCTGAGATTACTTTAATGTAATTTCTAATCTCAGTGCGACTTGTTTTTTTTTAATGTCTTTTATGGTCTAAGGAGGATGTAAACTAATCCATCATTTTTAAACAAGTAGGGAATTTAAAGTGAGAATAGAATCTCACGATATTCTACTTAGGCAGTCTGAAAACACTCTTCATCATGTGTCGTTCTTTAAAGTTATACTGGCTAGAGTGCTGTTTTAGCACATAAAATTTGCATTAGTTTAATGGAAGTCGCTTTGTTATACAAAATGGTTATGATCTAGATTCACTCTCTACATAAAGAGAAAATAATTGGGTTCTGTGTGTTATTAATATAAATAAACTAGTTTTACTTTCTTACAATGTGTAATATCAAGAATTTTCCAGTATAGGCATTTATTTTTAGATTCCCTAAAATCTTTAGTTTAATGTCTAAATTTCAAAGAAGCATACATCAACTAAAGCTAGATACATACAACCGCAGTTAACAAAAAGTAATTTCCTTTTAACTCTTGAGCTTTTTTCCTCTTTTCTCACTCAGCAAATTGCGTTCACTGGAATAATGCTACCGGGACAGTTTTAATAGGAAGCAGTTGCAGAAAACAAATCTACTTCATCATACTATAGGAAGGAAGCTTATTATTTTGTTTTTGCTTCCTGTAGCGGTGGGGAGGGATCGCCGATCACACTTTCACAAAGTGTGTGTGTTTTTGTGTGTGTTTTGCAGGTGACCATCCTTCGAGGGAAGGATGGATATGGATTCACCATCTGCTCAGATTCCCCTGTGAGGGTGCAGGCTGTTGATCCAGGCAAGTTTTACATGCTCATGTCAGTGTGTGTAAAAGTCAGCAGTTCATGTCCTGACCAGTCTATAAAATGTTTATTTGTGCCACATGTCTTGCAGTGGGGCAAAAAAGGATTTACTCTGCCTCTGATTCTCCTACATAGAAAGATTAGAGATCTATGATTTTGTCATGGGTACCTTACACTATGAGAGAAAAGTAAGAAAGATAAAATACATAAATTACACAGAAGGATTTGTAAAGATTTTTTTCTTAGTAAATTATGGAAGAAAATTAGTGTTTGGTTCCTCGCAAATAGCTCAGAGGTATAACCTTTACAAACCTATAACTTCCTCTTAAAGAATCTCTTCTGTCGTCTTTTATGCCTAAAATAATGGCACCCGCTTGAACTTGTTATCTGCAGAGATGGACACAATTTAGTTCATTTCGCAGGTTCCACTTTCCTTGTTCAGTGGTTTGACAGAACAAATACATGGCATGGAGATGATTAACTGACTCCACAATGCCCATATCTGGTTAAAGACAACTGTACACCACAGACAGACTTCGAAATCAGCCATGGTCAGCCTTTAAGAGCTGTTGAAGGACACTAGGAAGAAAATTGTAAATCTGCACCAGGCTGGGATAAGTGAATGAGAGCAACTGTAAGAAAATGGAATGCCTGGAAGACCATGGAAAAACTTCCTAGATCAGGGACCCCACACATGATCTCATCCTGTAGGATTAAAATGATCATAAGAATGGTGAGCACAAATACCAAAACTACAGAAGGACCTGATGAATGACCTGCAGAGAGCTGGGACCAAAGGCTGCCATCGGTAACACTACACCAAGAGGGACTAAAATGCTGCAGTGCCAGACGTGTCCCCCTGCTTAAACCAGTATATGTCCTCGATTGGGAGAATATCATGAGGTCAGACAAAACCAATGTAGAACTTTATTGCACAAACTCGTGTTTGAAGGAATAAGAATGCTGAGTTGCATCTCAAGAACACCAGCATGGGGGTGGAAACATCATGTTTATTCTGAAAGGAGGACATAATGACTGATCTGTGTCAAGGGAAGAATGGACAGGGCAATCATGAGATTTTAAGAGAAATACGTCCTTCCACCAGTGAGAGCATTGAAAATAATGTTGCTCTTCCAGCATGACATTACAAGAGTTTAAGAGTAGTCTAGCCACTCTTCAGACTCCGACCACATAAAAAAAATGTTGAGAGAATTAAAAATCTGATTTTTTCAACATTAGCAAACATCACAGCTCTAGAGAAGATCTGATGGAGGAATGGAGCAAAAATACAGTGTTTGTAAACCTGCTGAAGACCTAAAGGAAAAGTTTCCCCTCTGTCATTGCCAACAAGTGTTATGCTACAAAGTGTTACGTAGAATTTTTGTTATTCACCACAAGGTTATTTTGCACCATGATTTAAAAACAAGTTATTAAAAAAAATCCTAAAATGGAATATATTGTATTCGTTTTATGGAACATTGTCAGGATTGACAACAGAAACAAAGGTCTGTGGTCAATTAAAACAAATGTCCTGCTTAAATCAACCATTTGTGATGATATTTTGGGGGTTGAGTGTCGTATGTTAAAACATGAAAGTAAAATAGCAGCTGGAAAATCCAACCAGATCTATAACAGTTGTATAACAATATGACTAGCTGACAGTCTAGGCCAGGCATCCCTAAAGTCGGTCCTTGAGGGCCACTGTCCTGCAGGTTTTGGAGGTTTCCCTGCTCCATCACAGCTGATTTACATTGATAGTTGATTAATAGGCTTTTGCTGAACTGCAATGATCAGAATCAGCTGTGCTAAAGCAGAGAATCCTTTAAAACCTGCAGGACAGTGGCCCTCGAGGACCAACTTTGGGGATGCCCTGTCTAGGCCATCCCACGGAGCAGGAATTTGTTCTAACACTGCTATCAAAATAATATTATTATAAGCTCTCCTTTCTCTTTTACAGGGGGGCCAGCGGACCAGGCTGGTCTACAGCAGCTGGATACCCTCCTGCAGTTAAATGGTCAGCCAGTGGAGCAGTGGAAATGTGTGGATCTGGCCCATGCAATAAGGTAACCAGAATATAAGGGACCAGTTTACATTTAAGTCTCAAAAGCATATTGAAAACATAAACCAGCATGATAAACCAGCATTTTCCCATTACTTTTACTGTATTACCAAGCTAAAATTGTATAATAGAAGCCAGTTTTCAGTAACCTGACTCCGCCAGATAGATTTGCTCCGCATATCCATCTGGAAACCTTCCGTTGAAGAAATTTTGGGAAGGGGTGAAAATACCTGTTAGCTGATTGGCCTATGTTGGTGATAGACGGGCCAAATAAACCAATCAGATCAACGAAGCATATGACGTACTAACAGAGCGACGACGAAAACACAACCACAAGCCAGGCACAAGCCAATTGATAGATCAAACTCTTGCCGAAACCAGTCGGGAGAAGAGCAAAAACATCTTTTCCTCTGAGAAAAGCCTTCAGAGCAGTGTTTTGCTCTTCTTTCAGTGAAGAAATACTCTGTAATTCCGATAAAACTTGCTCGATAGCCACGCTAATGCTAGTTTCACCGGCTGAAGCCACCATGTTCTTTAGACTAAACTGTTGCGCTTCTCGTTGCGTCACACCTCAACCCGCCTCAAAGCCAACGCTGATTGGACGTTCGTTTGGTGAACGGCTCCAAATTTTCTTTAACGGAGAGTCTCCAGACTGATTTGCGAGTGAAACCTTGAAAGCTCGCGAGATCAGGATGGTATCACGAGGCTAAGTTTTCAGTGAGATTTACTTTAAAGGCTATAATATGTTGTGCATTTTTGTACAGTAGCTTGAGGCTTTTTATAGTTTGTGTGGACTATTTAAGAAAACTGTAATTTTATGAAGGCTTCTTCTGCTCCACATGAGTTTTTCCATTTATTCAACATTTTAATCTATTCTTTCACACAGAAATAGATGAATATAATTGCCTTCTTTTTCTATTTTAGAAACAGTGCCAATGAAATCACGGTGGTGGTATGGCGCACCGGTCCCTCAGCTAAGCCTAGTTTTGAAGGCCTCATCCATCGGCCCTCTTACAAACCTTCAACCTCAAACTACGATCCTCCCTCACCACCCACTCGCAGGCGGGCGCCAGATGTTGGCCCGAGCAAACCTCCCCCAGCTGTTCCGCCTCTCCCAGCGCACCACCGCCCTACTGCGGCCCGCAGGTTACTAGTGAACGGCTCTGAAACTGGAAACAGTGTTGGTGTGGGCAGAGGGACACTAGCGTGGGGAGCCCACATGGGGTCTGCTGAGGAACTGGATGGAAAACCTCGTCTCCTCCATCATCCTCCAACGGCCACATTAAAGGGAACCAGGGTGAAGGCATCCAATGGGGACAATTACATCATCCTGGCACCCATCAATCCTGGAAGCCAGGTACCACAGACTGGTGGAGGGCTGCATCTTTATCATCTTCTTCGTCCTCCTCATCCTCATTATGGTCATTTGTTGGCTCAACCTAGATATGTTTCCCTACCTTACATCCCTGGTGCTGATAGATAGATTGACTGTATGTTCAGTGTGTCCGTGTCTTGTGGATTAATACTGTTTCAGTGATTTATGCATGTTTTCAACACATTTCATGTTGCAAATATAGTTCATTTTCTCAGTGACTAAATATAGCTGTTGAAAATACAGTGTATATTCAATATTTGTGATATTTGTTTCATTACGCTCTACCAACCAGAAATAATTTTCCTTTTTGAAAATAATGCTGATTTGCATAATTTATCCAAAGATAACATCCAGATACATTATCTATGTGTCATTAATTACATATACATACATTTACATTTAAAATAAAAAATCCTAAAAAAAAAAATGCTTCTCTGAGGTATATTTAATAATATCAATTTTTGTATAACAAGCATGTACATTCACATGACGTGTCAGTTATATTATATACAGCACATACTCCTTTTTGCTTTGTATCTGAATTAAAGTTTTAATCATAAGAATGAAATAAAGCAAACCAATTAAAACAAAAAGACTGATCTGAATTCCTCAGCTAACAAAATACTAACAAACATGTTAAATCAAAAGATTCAGGAGGGGTTTAAAGCGCAATAAGAGGCCTTTAACTTTTCATTAAGCAAATCATTTTTTCATCATGCATAGGGCTCAGATTTTCCCTTACTAACTACTCTTTTTTCTTTTTTGAAGCCATCTGTGTGTTTTATTAGTTTTGTATGCATCCCTCTTTCTGTGTGCTTTTCTGCTGAAGGTTCATTCAGGGGATGAAAAGTGTGATGAGTCATAAGACCAGTTTGATGTAAGGAGATAAAGCGAAAAAAAACCCCAACTGAAATAACAAACTATTATATTCAAATAAAGTACACATAGCCTCAGGAAAAAAAGCTACATACGATCACTGTGCGCAAACCTTTCTTTTAAATACAGTTAATACATTTAAAGGAAAGGGGAGGAGAACTTTTTTTGAGTTTGTCCAAGTTAAAAATAACAGAGGCCCTTGAGAAATGTTTGTGGGATTACAAATAGAAAAAAATATTTCAGTTCGAAAAAATGCTTTGGGAGCTCAGAGCAGCTCTTCTGTTTCATTGTAGTGATACAGTAATGTAATACGTTCAAATATTGTATTGCTTCCCATATTTTACCTCAACTTCTACATAAACCGGATTAATGTATCAGGTTTTAGAAACCTGTATTTTACTTCCTCTACTAAATATTGTTTAACAGTTGAATTTAGGGACAGATCAGGAGGATTATTATTGCAAATTATGTCTAACTGCCTAAAGCAAATGATGATGAAACCCAAAACTGAGTTATCTGAACCAATAGTGACTAGTTCTTAGAATTATCAATTATGCAGTGTTTTAATTCAATTTTTAACCAATCTTTTATTTTACTTATTGTTATATGTTGCGGATTTTTGCTGAAACAATAAATCTTAGTTGCATTTCATCCTGTTTGCTTTCAGATATTGAGGCCGGTTTATCCTGACAACCAGGGTACATTAGGTAAGAGATGCGCTCTGTATTTTGTTTGTTTTATCTTTATGTTATTTTTTAACTGATGACTTCTTTTTTTTATCACTAATTTAATTACCCTATCTTTTTAATTTATGTCGGAGCTGCAGGTTACAACAGACTATACCCCACACGACAGACTTCTGGTCCAGAGAGTGGTAGTAGTGGTGGTGGGGCTTTTTCTGGGGGTGTTAATGCAGGTGGCAGTGGTGGGGGAGGCTTCTCCAGCCGAACTGGGTTCCTAAGACGATCTAACAACTCCAAGGCATCAAAAGGGTCCTCCACCTCCAATAATACTAGCCTATTTAATTACCAGCAGCAAAATGCCAATTTTGCTAACTACCAGAACTGTACGATAGTCCGCTCACATACCCCACATGCCAACTATGGATATGTTAAAGTCGCACCGAAGATCCTCATCTTTCCTATTTTTGTTCAGGTTAGTCATTCTTATATTCTTTATTTCTAAGTTGAACTCAATTCTAGTTTCTGTCCAATTTCTTTAATATTTGTCCCTGTCCTACACAGCATTTGCAAAACTGTATTACAATAGGTTTTAGGTTGTCATTTTTAACTTTTTCAGTAACATTCACAGTGATTCAGCAACTGTAAGGGCTGCTTCATCTTCTTGACTGTGTCATGTGACCAACTCGTGATCTCTCTTGCAGCCCTGTCAGCATAGAATTGTGGAAAATCAAAATCAAAATGTGTATTTACACATAAAAAAATAACATACATGCATGTAAATATTTACACTCCACCAAGTTAGGTTTACATGAAAACTCAGACTGAAATAAACTTATATATATATTTTTTTTATAAGGAAAAGTGAAAGTTCTCTGTCAGATCATTATTCTTATAAACACGCATGATGAGTAGTGTGTGATATATTACTTGACTGGGATTTGGTTTTAGTAAATGTCTAATCTAAAAGTAGTCTAATTCATATTATGTACGAGCAACAACAGATTATATGAATAATTATTAAATAAATAATTTAAATGTATTTGCATGTTACTCCTGTTTTAGCTTTAGCTGTGCTTTATTATCTTCGTGGTGAAGATGAGCACCAAATGACTGGGGTTGTTGCTTTGTGTTTAACTTGGCGTCATTGTTTAATTCAGTGTTTTGTCATATTATAGCACTATCTTTGTACAAAAGTACAAATATAGCATGTGAAGGCTGTTCCCTGAATTAAGCTGGCTAGCAGGAAATATATTTATGATGTGTGACAAGGATTTTATTTTTGACCTTTTTATTTTAGATGAACTTTCGAGTCAGGAGTTTGCTATTTCGGTACACGTTATGATGCAATAGCTGTTTTTTTGTTTTGTTTTAAGGCCATAGTAGCCTTCTTTATGTGTAAGTAAACTGGAGAAAGCTGTTAAAAGTGCCCATACAGGCTAAAGAAAAAAACAGTATGGTTTACTTTTTATTTAATTTAGGATTTTTACTCTATTTAATTTGAATTAATGTGCCTAAAAATGTTGCTGAATCTTATAGTAAGATTAAAAAACCCCAGAGTCAGAATTTAGGAAGCAGAGAAAATTTTTGTCAAGTCATACTGTATTTTTATTGCAAAACAGATTGTCCAACATATGAACACAAATACAGCCCTGAATAACCTTTACAATAATCTTGAAAGATTTCCAAGCTTACAGATTTCAGTTGCTGCTGAACTTAATCCCTTTTAAAAAATGCAAAACATTTTACAAAACATTATATAAAATCATGTGCAATTATAAATTAACATGCAATACTGACCATAATCCTTGTATGATATGAATTAGACCTATTAGCAGACATTAAAACAGCCCCTTTTTACACGCCGGACTTCAGAGGAAATTCCCCTCCTCCCACGTTGTAGCACTTGTGCATTTTTTGTGTCACACTTTGTCATTCTCAACCACACATTTTGCTTCTGTCATAACTCACTTTCTTTCTCAGTACAGCACTGTTAGTCGCACTGTCGTTTGTAAAATAAAAAAAAGGCTGTCTCTTTGTCTCTTTGCTGGATTGAGGAGTCATAATGGATTTGGTATTGTACATTTTCTATCAAACACTATTTTCTCTAAGAAAAAATCTAAATTTTCATTAAGCAGTGATGGTGGTTTAAGTTTTATGGTGTTTGATAAATGCGATACATACTGCTTTTTTTAGAGCTTAATTTTCTGTCTTGTTCTACTGCATCCAGCCTCTTGACCTGTGCAGCCGTACCCTCAACATATCGGAAGAGATGATTCTACATGAGAGCAAGCACCACTCTTTAAAGGTGACTCATATTATGGTATTATTGATTTATTGGTTTCAACATTAGGACATAGAAGAAAAAAGTGCATGTCTGAGTGGGTGAGATCTAAACAAATGGATTATTTTTTACACGATCAAATTCTTAAACTGGTATGAACAAAAGCTTTGCTAGAAGTAAAGCAACTTATGTATAAATTAACACTTTTGTGTTGTGGAAATCATTCACGTTATGAAGCCGTTTACAATGAGCATTAAAAGGGTTTTGCAATCATTAAAAAGAAATGGAGACACACATAAATCATTGTTTATATTAATGAATGCACAAATGGCTTAAATTTTGGAAAGAGTATCCTGTGCCATCCTGTTTTTACATGTCAGTGTGCAATAAAACTAATACATTTCATACAAACAAACGAGGATAATCAAGCAGAAAAAATTGTGACCTGTTCCGTCTCATTTAGCCAGAGCATTAGTACTGATCTAATTATATGAGTGGAAACTCAATACCTTTACAAAGTTTAAAATGTACTTTTCTGTCCTTGTTTCCTCAAATGGAAGTTAGTAAAGCATAGTTGGAGTAGATCATGTTCTTTGTAAAAAGAGTAAAATATTGGCTTATTTACTTACACTAAATATTTTTTTTATTAAAAACATTTTGAATAGATTTAGAAATACCAGTGATCCCTGGTATGCAAGCTGTGAGTTCTCATTTGGCTCATAAAACAAATATTTTGGTGCCAATGTTTGTCATGAGGGTGTTTCTCTCCACTCTGTTTCTTTAAACAGGCTACTATGCGCTCTGTCTCTGTTGTTGCAGCTTTATGAGAGTTGAGTAGGTGGATGTGAGGTGGATTACTGCTCACAGATATAGCCATACACTTCTATGTATGGCTATGTTATAACTTTTGTAGGTATAAAATGCTGTGCAAGGATTATGAAAATAATCCCAAAATACATAAAGAAATGTTTGTTTGTTTCCAAATGATCTAATTTCTTATCACGATAAACCAGACTAAATGTGAGATTAAATGTGTAATTTAGTCTGGCCCAGATGAATGAGACATAGGAAGATTGTTGATGAGAACAACCCGTTGTTTTTCAAACCATGTCTGTGCCTATTGGCCAGCACTCTGACCAATGAGCGCAACTGACTGTGGCATAGTGAGCGCGACAGGTGGGAGAGTGTAAACTAACAGCCTGTCTGTAAAACAGCGAATACATCCTTCTTAAAAATGAATGAGCGCAGAGCCTCTTCCTGCTCACGTTTCAACAAAAACCCCAAGTCTAATCCTTCCAAAACTGATTTCAAAGCTGAGTCAAACGAGAACTGTTCAATAGTTGTTGCCATCTTCCTTGTTGTGCTTTCTCCAGCGTTGCGTAGCTTTGTCGTCACGCCCTCCAAACCCTGCCCGCTTTGCATCCAAAAATTCAAAACACATCTCAGCATTGTGATTGGCCAGCCAGTTCTAGGGCCTGGGGCATTGATCGAGGCTAGACCAAACTCTTAAGCAAAAATGATTTTGGCCACTGGCGGGTGGGGCTAGTTCACTAGGCTACTAATTTCTAACATTTTTAGGGCTTTTATTTACATTTCCCATAAAAGTAACTTTGCTAAGATGCATCTTTTTGCAGATGATGCCTTACTTTATGTAAATGCTGACTTTAACAGGTCTTCTATGGAGATAAAGCTCCTAAAAAAGTGGAACTAAGATTGCAAGCTTGTACTTGCATGTACTTGGAAGTAGTGTTGCGCTGTGCAGTACAGGGCTGTGCAGTATCGGCCGATACCGTACCGATACCATCTGTTTGAAATTGATGCGTGTGTGTATATGAAGAACTGCATACTACTTGGATGTAAAATAATTGCCATCATGGCATTTGTCAAGCTGCTGCCTACCTCTGTGAAGCAGGAAAAAAAAGACAAAGTGAATCCAGTAGAACTTTTTATTGCCTACCTGGAATGGGTGACAATAGTTGAATATACTTTTGACTCTCAAAATGGTATCGGTGCCCTATTTCTCGGTACTCGCCGACAGCGATACTACCATTTTAGTGCCCTATCGGGTTTCCAATACTGGTATCAGTGCAACAGTACTTGTAAGAATCCTACTTTA
>NW_015150476.1:1764345-1773292 GCF_000732505.1 Cyprinodon variegatus | reverse complement strand
TGAACTTTGAACTAGTTCACGTAGAAAGAGAACTTTCCCAACACTGGGTATTGGTGCCCTATTTGTCGGTACTCGCCGACAGCGATACTACCATTTTAGTGCCCTATCGGGGTCCAATACTGGTATCAGTGCAACAGTACTTGTAAGAATCCTACTTTACTACTTTGCATAATCTATTCCTGTTCATTTTTAAAACTTTTGCATATTGACTTGTCAAGGTATGGTTTAGATAAACAAAAGTGTAATAAATATGCTGGAGTACAAATGAAATAAAATGGAATAAGAGAAAAAATGCAAATTCTTCAGATAGCATTTTTTTGACTATACATGTAGTTTATTTGTCTACAATATCAAGTGTTTTATTAAAGTCAACGTAAAAATGGTCAGGTAAGTTATTGCGTTATCTTCCTTCAACTCAAACTTTTACACTTAGAGAAAAAATAATCACACACTTTCTCACTCACTTCCCCACTCGCACATGTCTGTATTTCTATACTGTGACTTTTTTTGACTGCTGTTAATTTTAGTAATGGCCTTTATGACTCACTCTAATGCTCACCCTGACCATGAACATGATTCACACTCTTGGACCTTACCAGTTTCACTGAAAATGGGAGGGTCAACCACAGTAGGGCTGGAATCTGATCTACATAGAGTAGTGCCCAGATGCACACATAGCGGTTACAGCTATAACACCTCACCGCTATCCTCCCCCCTTAAGAGGAAGCCACAAATGCAAAAGCATTGTTTTGAAATTTTGTACATCTAAGATAATCATTCTTTGCTGTAGATGTTTCCTTTACATTGCATTGAACCAGTGACTCAAGAAAGTATTTTAGTCCTTTGTGTTAAATCAGGTTACTTAAATATGTGCAACATTTGCTTGTGCTTTCTTAGTAAATGAATTTGCAAATTGAAATAAACTTTATTTTTATTATAATCTATCATTTGCATCCGGTCTTGCACAGGATTTTGAAGAAAGACTTAAATGGTGCAAAATCTGTCACATATCAGTAATTTAGTCCATAAGGTACATATAAGGCACAATAGTTTTAAAATGATGCAAAAGTACCACCACCTTCCCCTCCCTCACAACCCCCCTCTCAAATCCCCTGCTTTCATCTATTTCCTTTGAATTTCCTGTTTCTTTCTTGGTAATCTTCCTCCCCCTTGTTTTCTTGTAGGTCACTGTGTTTGTCTACAATGACTTGTTGCTCATAACGAGAGAAAATGAGCCTGGCAGATGTAACGTCCTACAGAGTCCCCTGTACCTCAGACACCTCCGTCTGCAGGATGGTAAGTTTGTCTCAACACTGCTGTATGATTCTTAAATGTCTGTGATCACATGGGAAGTTTGAAAAATGGAACAAGATCTAAATGCTGCATATTTTAAAGTATCTACCAGTAAACCATATCTGACCCCTTAACACTATAAAAACAGGAACCAGAAAGTGTACAAACAGAAATAAACATCCAGTACCATGGTTGTGGAGATATTTCCAGTTGAGTATTGCCAAAGTTTATTTATGGAACAAGTGCCAAATTTCTTGTTGCCTTGTCTTACAATTTGACCTCGATGTAAACAATTGGCTCCTCAGGCCTAATAAAGTGACTATCAGGGTCACACAGTAACTGAGCAAATCAAATAAATAGGGGCTCCTGTAAACATCAGTGCTGGGCAGAAACAGGGAGCTTGCTTCAGAGGCAAGAGAGGCTTAGAAAAAAAACACAATGGCACACTGAAACTGACATCTGATCACTGCATTCTATTTTTCAGAAACAACATGTTCTGTCAGCAATAGCTGCTAAAATAATGAAAATACACATCAAGATATTATTCATCCCACAACAGTTTTCATATTGTTTAAATTTTGTGATTCATATGTGTAAAAAAAAACTGAGGAGGTTTAAGCTGAGAGGAGAATTTTAAGTAATAACTCAAAACTTATTGTCCAGTGGTGTCATTAACTACCACCAAACACATACTTTAACTTAAATGGATTGTTCTACATTGTTTTAAAAATTTTGGACTACTTTAAAATGTTAGCTTTTTAGCCTGTTAAGCAGTAATTTTGGCATCAGAACGGTCCCATTGATTATTTCTCACCCAGTGTCTTTCTTATTGTTAAATCAAACACACAGACACTGACTGAGACAACGGGGGCCTATGGTGCTTTAGATTTCTGGGCTCTTTCATTATCTCTTGAAAGGCTGGCTAGTTTGGCTTCGTATCCTATGCTACTGCTCCTTTTCCCCAATTCTGAATCGTCTGTGGTTTACTGGAGTCCCTTAGCCTTTTTAGAGACATAACTCTTTCT
Organism: Cyprinodon variegatus; assembly: GCF_000732505.1. Lineage (NCBI taxonomy): Eukaryota > Metazoa > Chordata > Actinopteri > Cyprinodontiformes > Cyprinodontidae > Cyprinodon > Cyprinodon variegatus. Next base: position 1,770,974 of record NW_015150476.1, on the reverse strand, counting down.
AGACTAATATTTAGAAAGGAACTTGTTTAATGGCTTTTTGTTGTATTTCTTTAGAATATTGCATAGTGGGTTTTTGAGATATTTGAATTTCCCTGCTGCTTAACTTTCTCGATTCAATAGGTGTTTTGGTTTTCAGGTAGTGAAACGAAAACATACTGCCTCTTTATAAACAGGATGTGGTCAACATCTGTGTGAGCCATTAAATGCATTATTGATAAGTCAAGTTTTAAGAGACATTAAATGATGCTTGTTTTGCATTTCATCTGATAAATAATTGTTCTAAGTGACAATGTGCATGAAAGTGTGTGTACAGCCAGGTTTAATATGAGCATCAAAAAACATGCCAACATTACATGTCACCCAGTTGCAGTGATAGCACTGCGTCTAAGCTCTATAACTTATCTGTAGAGCAATATTTGCTTAACGGACACTTAATCCCCTTTAAGTAGTTTTGTCCTTCAAATATTAACTGTTACTTCAGATGTGGGTTGCTTTTCAGACACCACTGATCTTCTCTGAGCGTCTTCTGACCTCCAAGCAATACCCTATCAATCAAAATTCACTAGGCTGGAGATTCAAAGGGCTCTGTGTGTATGCTCTGAGAAGGGATACACACACAGTTAGAGATATTCATCTCCACCCTGCTGCTTGTCATTGTTATTTCACTTCGGCAGCGTCACTCAGGAAGGAGGCGCCGGGGGATTGTGTTTGTTTCAATGAGGGTGTGTTTGACTTGTCTGTGTGCGTGCATGTAATGACACAGGACGAGTTCAATACAGGGGCTTTCCTGTGTTCCCATTACCCCTATACCAGCCTCAGAAGCGTGGGAAACAACAAAAGTACTATAACAGAATAAAGCAAAGAAGACAACATGGTTGCTTAAGCATTGCCTTATAACAATAAAGATTCTGACACATTGTATTTCTGCTTTCATCTTTAACTTTGTGCTAAAGCATTCTGCCACTTGAATAGGCCAGTGCACTCTGTGAAAATTGTCAATTATTTCAAAAGTTGAGTAAAAGTGAAACAGAAATTCTTTATAAAAGATTTATCATCATGGTAAATTAAAAAGATTGCACGGTGCTGCATGTTGTGAAAAATAAAAAGGTACAGAAACTTACTCTGATAAAACGTTTGTCTCCGCCATACAAGGAAAGTTTTTTTCTAGATAAACATTCCTGCTTAAGGCTGATTTAAAACAGTATTCCCTAATTTCTCTAATAAAGAAATAAAACAAAAGAAAAAGACTGAAAAACAAAATTTTGAATCATTATAAAGTAAGTTTGTTTTTCTTTGTAAGAAGGTAAAACAAGCTAATTTCAATGTTGATTTAATACAGGCTAAATAGTTATTTGCTCATTTTACATTTATTTTGTTGACACTGCTAGTTTTAAATTGTTATACTGTACAACAGCGACCTCTGCTGTTGGACATGAGACTCGTAGATTCTGTTTTTTTCTTTTTGGTAATGGGAAAACCTTCCCCAAACATTTGTATCGAAGTAGGAGCAGTTCTATCTAATTGTAATTTTAGCCAAGTAAAATATAAAATTTTCCATTCAATAAATTAAAGTATTATATTATAAGTTCTGAGTTACTAATAATATCTTTACTGTAAAAAAAGAAAAAGATATAACCAGACAGACAAAAATATAATATTCTGGACAAATTCTGCCAATTTAAATAAAATAAAATAAAATAAAATATTGAATTCAACCACATCAAACAAATAAATAATTCAGGCACAATAAAACTTTTCAAAGTCAGAATTTCAAAATTTTATTTATAAAAAATATTCTAATAGCACGTTATAGCACGCCGAAGACCATACCTATTTTTTCTGCATATTCTCCTAACCTCCATAAGCCCAGCAGATAAAAAAATAATATCAGAACCATAGAACCTTTAAAATTTTTATATAAACTTTGGGGTGAGTCTGGTTAAATTCTATTTAAAACAAGCTTCTTGTTTCTTCATTACATGAAGTTACATAACCAGAAACTTTACTCAATTAAATGTTGTGATATTGGAGGATATTATTTCTCAAGTAAAGATGTTATGTGTTTTTTTCGTAAGAGTCTCTAATAAGTCTGTTGAGGTTCATATATGAACCTAAAAGTGTATGCCTTAAATCAGAAATACATAATTGAATAGTATGTTTTCTTTTGAATAAAAAAGAATTCAATTAATAAAATACAAAAAATAAAATGAAATTGTTTAAATTAACTGATTAACTGCTATTATTTCTTTCATTTCTTGTTTTAACCAAAAGGAAAAAAATGTTACAAGACTAAAAAAATTATCCAGTGTTTTGAAATGTATTGGCATCTTTAGCCTTTAGTGCTTAAAATAGATTTAAAGTTCTATACAGGTATTATCTCTTAACAAAGATAAAACCAAATGGAATTAACTACGCCTTCAGTAGTTTTTTTCCTATGATCTCATTAATCTCTCACAGCAACAGATAGGTTAGCCCACTCTTCATCATATAATAATGTGCAGCAACAGCTGCTTTTTTAAGATCATAGCTGATGTCCTTGCACCTGGGGATCGTGTTAACACTGACTTGTGACCACCAGGCTTCCAAGCCGCTAAAACCACCATTTAAATAGAATTTGGCATACTTGATTAGGAACCATCTGTAACAAGTGCTTCATTAGCAGCTCTTATTTGTAAAGAACCATGGTGTACTTTGTTTTCCCGCCAACTGCATTTACACTTTGGCTTTGTTTCTGTTTATGAAACAATATAAGTGGAATTGGTTTAGTGACTCTAAAGCAGAATTCAAATTCAGGGCTTCGTCCTTCGAAGGCCAGATTCATGGGCAGATTACATCATAGTGAGGCGCAGAGGTCTGTTCGTATTGGAACGCTCCTTGTTATGCGGCCGACAAATGCATCCTTCTTTTTGCTCGTTTGAAGCACAGGTCCAATGTATCCTATGTAGCCTTGGTTATCCCAGGATTCATTGCGAGTCCAAGCAAGCATGCTGCTCTGTGATCAGAGGAAAAAGGTACTTAATTAAGAACAGTGGTGAATAATGGAAGTTCAGTTTATCATGATATATGTGAATAATAATATGACAATATGTGAATAGTTCCATCTGAAATTAGTGACAATAGTTTTTTAAAATGGTTATTGAGTCAGATATGTGGCAGGTAATGTTTGATTTATCGAAAGGTTTTTATCTGTTACTGTGTAAATGGGTTTGGCTGTAATTTAAGGACAGATTGTAATATATCTGCAGTGTGGGGGCTATAAATCTGATATGATTTTTATTTTTTAATTGCTACTTTGCACAATTTGCTTAGCTAAGTATATTTTGACTAAGAGATTTTGCAGATATATTTTCTATAGGTACATCGTTTAGATTTACTTTTATCTTTCTGCCCCTTTTATATAATTACAATTGCTTTTGTTTGTTCATGCTCCACTTTGTATTCTCATGAGTGTAATCTTTGTTCACTTTGCGATAAAAGAAAAAAAGAGGAAAAAAAGAAAAAAGAAACCGCTTTGAAAAGCGCATGAATTCGAATTTAGCCCTAAGTGTCATTGTTACTCATTGTTTCATTGTTGACATTATTGCTACAGCAATACAGGCAGTAATGTTCAGTAAACAATGAAAAGAGTGAGTTAAAAATTCGATTTAGAATTCCTGCTGGAATCTAGTGTACTTATGCAGACATCTTTTACTTCATAAGGCATGCAAAACTGACATTTTTGCAAAACAGTAGAGTACAATGTTGTTAGAGAAAGAGTTTTCATTTAAGGACATTGAGACAATTCTTTTTAAATGCTGTTTTTGGCTTGAGATACACTCTTGATGGCATTTTGGAGCTTTGAGTAGTTTTTTTTTTTCTGGATGGAAAGGTAGATTTTTTCAGTGGTGTTCTGATGCTTATGTGTACGTTCCTGAAATACAGCCTTTAACACCTGTGTTTTATGCCCTAATATTAACAGTCTGAAACACTGTTTTTTAAAACGTGTTTTTTTTTTTCTTTTTTTCATTCGTCCCTCAATTGAGTGTCCCATGTTCTTATACGGGACCATATTTGTTTGCAACCCCCCACCCAAAAAAACAAAAAATTAAATATTAAACTTAATAGGGTATTTTATTACCATCTATCTTGGAAAAAAAAAAAAAGTTCACCAAAATAAAGCTAGGGTTTCAGAAGTTGAAACAATATAAAGTTAAACCAAGAAAGATCAGATTAACTCTGTTTGCCTTTAGTCAGCATTTATATCCTATTTTTATTTGTTTTTATATCTTATCTTATGTTTGTGTTGAAATATACATTTTGCTGCAGTGAGTAAGTTTTGGTTGAAGTTTGACTGTAGGGAAATTTAAAAAAATAAAAAGTTGACTAGTGGATATTAAACATGGATAAATTAATTTAACATGCTTTCATATTTGTTTTTTTGTTTGTTTGTTTTGTTAACTAGATTTAATTATGGATTCAGAGTGCTCTTATATGTGCACAACAGTAAACACCACACTGTGTATTGTGAGTATAGGTCTAAGTGTGCATGTTCACTCGATTAAAACCATTTATCTTGGCTCCAGAGCCACAGGCTTGTCTCCCACAGCGCTTCTTCAGTGAATTATGGAAGGATGTCTATAAGGCTGACCCACAGTAAAAGCTTTCCATCAATAAAACAATTTTGTCAGAATTGGAAATCAGCTGTGCTGCTTTTTGTACAAGATGGAGGAAAGTGTATGAAAACAGTACCAGAGGAAAAAAGGCTGTTAAGAAAAAAAAAAAACATTACTTAAAATGTGTTGTAACCCTTTTCTTATATTTATTTTTTCAGATTACACTGATGGGATGAGGTTCTATCTGATCCACATGACTGAGGTAAGAGAAAGACTCTGTGTTGCTGGAACAAAGGAAAAAAACAAAAAAACAAAAAAAAGGATTTAATGTTAACAGCCTATTTTGTCTTAGAGCCAGAGGGGCTATAGGCTGGGCTCAAAATCACATTACCAGGAAGACTTTGAGGATTAACAGAAAGCATTAATGAAAATGTCTGCTCTGTCTTTAAGAGACTTTCTTCTTTCAAACATGCAACAAAGATTTTTTCACATTTTTTTTCCAAAACGAAGGTAAAAAAAAAAAACACAAAGATTTTCATGTGGTTGTTGCATAGCTAAGAAAATTAAATTTAAAGAAGCAAACATCCAGACATGTAGCACATTTTAAAATATATGCAAATGTGGATAATCTGTTTGTTTACACTGGGATTTGTTAAGCTGTTGAGATATTATGAAAAGGATCAGATTTTCTTCCATCTGCTCTAACAGCTCTCATGCTGGCCTTTTGAGATGAAAGGGATAGTAGGAAATGGCTCTTGAGTGGTTACAATTTTCCACATTTAATGGCACATAAAAACTGCAGGAATATGTAAAAGTCCTGAACCTTTGGCCATTTTGTAAGATCACGCTCAAGTATTTGGACTTATTTATTTTTCAAAGTAGTTGTTTAGAAAGGTTTTCTATGCTTGGAATGTTGTGTTTTATACTGTCCATCCGTCCCTCCATCTGTTAGTCCGTCCATCCATCAGTCAGGCACTTATCTTACTGATTTATGGGTATTTTTCCGGTTTATCTCTTAGCAGAGATGTTCAGGACAAACCAACATTGCCTGCCCCGTTTTAAAGCGTAAACCATAATTTTTATTTTATTTATTTTTTTATTCTGTGAAAGGAAACCAAAGTACCCAGAAAGAAAATATATAATGATATTATCATTATATATTTTCTTCAATTAAATTATTAATTATTCAAAATGTCATTTTGTCATTTTGAATTGAGAAAGCTTTCTGGAGGAGAAACGAAACATCTTCAAACCTTGGAAACAAAGTCCAGTGGATTGTTTTTTAAACTTTTACGGAATGTGGCACAGGATGAAGTGTAGGAACAAAATGACTGCCTCCTCTGTGGACATGTTTCCCTGCTTTGTGAATTTCAGGGGATTCAGTGGGATACTGTGATGTCCTTCAGATGCTTCAACATAAGACAAAAGATGTGAGAGCAATAACCTGATGGTGGAAAGTTAAACAGATAGAAACATACAACTGCTCCAGAGATTGAAATAAATAAATAAGTGAAAATGGCTTCTAGTCGGTCAGTGTGGGTTTTCAGGCAAAGGGAGAAACATGGTTAGGTCCTTGCTTTTCTTAAGCTTTTACATCAAAAATAAATAAAAACATTTTTTTTGGGTAAAAAAAAGTTAATCATTATATACATCTTAAATGAACCAAATTAGCATATCGTCAAGCTTTAGTGTAAATATTGAACTATTCCTACTTCAAACATTGTTATCATTAAAAGTTTTCAGCTTCAGAATCCCAAACCTACTTTTTTCTAATTACTGAAACATCAAAGATGTTTGCACTTCTTACATCACAGTGTTTTTTTTTTTTATAGTACTTTATATTTATACAATCCACTGGGATCCTAGATTAATATCTCTCTACCCACACCCAGTCATTGCCATATTTAGATAAATATGTTCATAGCAACAAAAAAAAGGGCATGTCTGTTGCAATCAGACAGAGCAGGATGAAGGAAACAGAGAGCAAAAATGCAAGCTTCTGGGAGGTCCACTGAAACATTAAGAAAGTGATATTTA
>NW_015150476.1:1758567-1764320 GCF_000732505.1 Cyprinodon variegatus | reverse complement strand
CTAACAGACAGAGAATATTTTGGTGTTGGTTGGGCTTTTCCCTTCGTTTCTGTGGTAGGTTTGGTGCTGTAGCTAAGTTTCTGCTCTTGTTTAAGATATATATCCCACATACTGTCTTTTAGATAGTAAATATTTCTCACTCAGTCTAAAAAGCCAACCAGGATTATCACAACTATAATACAGAGATTTGGAAGATCTATTTTATAAACCACTTACAATAATAAAAAAATATATATATATAAGAATCTATAGTTTAACCAACTGATTATTCCTTAGGTACAGTCCTGAAAAGAATACTTTAAAATACCTTGATATAATTTTAAATGTAATGCAGAAAAGACAATATACTGACAAATTTTAGTATATATTTTATATTAACAAATGCAAACTGACTATTAAATGATAGCTTTAATAGGAAGCACATGGAAGAAGAAATATAAATGGATGATTCTGAATTTATTGTCTTATTCCCTAGATAATGTCATTGTTTCAAGGATGAATTTTATTTTGTTCAAATAAAGTTAGATAGAATAAAGCAAAAAGGCAAATGAAACAGGATGTATTGACTTATAGGTGATAAACAATCTAAAGTGGGTTTGGTTGATTTTTGACTAAACTTTGGTAAGTTGCTGTAATTAGATTTTGTTATTGTTTCTGTTAAGAAAACAGATCAGCTGATATGTTTTAGTATTAAAATGTTTCACCACTTTAAAACTAAAACATTAGGACCTTTGGGATAATTAGGAGAAAAATAACTTAATAACTTAAGTTTGAGGAGATTTAGTTCTACTTCTGCTTTATAACTCCACAAATATAAAAGTACCTGTAGAGGATCCTTTATTGCATTCTCTGTGGTAGCAGAAGTAAAAAGTACTATTGGGGTCACTAGGGCTCCATGGTAGAACCCCGTTCCCCAGTTATTTGCTCCCCATCTCCAATGCTTCCCCTAACTTGCTCTATCACACTACCACACACACATAGGATCTTGGGGTAGAGATCATCACCAGGGTGGGTCCTCACATACTGGTGGTGGCCTACAGTATACTCTAATTTTAATGAACACCCCATAGTCAGCATCATTTATAACATCTTTAAGACATACATATGTAGGGCATCAGTGTAGGAATATTTGCAGCACTGGAGATGGGTCAGGCCAATTGTCTTTGCTTCCAATGCTCATGCCCACCTATGGTTGGTTGGCCTTTGGTTCTCATCCTATGACATTGATGTCTTCTCTGTCTGCTGGGTTTAGGAGAACCCAGTTGCTGACATTGGATGGGGGTCTGGGACGTCGGAGGGTTTGGCCCCATTAACCCCATCCGGGGTTGGCTGTACCGGAGGTGGAATACAACCACCTTGCCCGGATGAAAATTAGCTTGTGGTGTGGGTCTGCTATGCAGCCTACCCTGACCCTGCGCACGGCCTTTGCTGCAGTCAGTTAGGGGAGGCTGGGTATGTCTGGTGCCTGGGCTCGGGTGGCTGGCCGGCCATAATTGGTTGGGTTGCGATTGCCTGGCAGCCATGGGTATGAGAGGACCATATGGATGTCGGGGCGTGGAACGGCTGTGACTGGCTGGGGATGGGGTAGGCTCTTTGGCAGGTTGGCTACCTGCTCTGGTGTCTGTTTAGTGTCTGCCACTGTATGCCACTCCATTGAGTTCTTGTTTATGTCTGTCTGGATGTAAGGATGGGATTGTGTGAATGTGACTGGATGAATGTGAATTGCCTTTGTTTTTTTGTCAGATTGAGTGTCTGTCCTCCTTGTGTGCCCGTGATCTGGGGTGTTCTTAAATATCTTTGGCTCCCTAAATAATTTTTAATAATCTTTCATATACGAATACCAAGCAGAAACTTATGGCAACAGTAATAATGGTGTGCTTGTGAAAGCAAATCTGTTGGGCTATCATCCAGCTCTGCGACATCTTTTTACAGAGCTATTTTGGAAAAACAATTTGAAAAAAAAAAAGAATAAATAAAAATGGAAAAGTATGAAATAAACAGATGCAGTTAAGTACTTTTTTGATAGCCTCATATATTTTTGACTTAAACTTAATGCTGAAGATAAAAAATTTATTTAACCGTAAACTTCTGATAAAACAGAACAATCAAAAACAACAATCACTGTCGGCTTTGTTACAGCTTTGAGGCGTCTCCCTTTATACTTGCTTTTCTTACAGAGCAGATTCTATATAAACCCAAACCTCTTGCTCCACTGATGCAAACACACCATTACATCGTCACACATTTTCTCCTTTGAAATGTACTCTGCAACCTCATTAAAGGCTTATTAATCTTTAAAGAGCCCTTCTTCCCTCGCTGAACCTCCGGACAGAATGAGAAGAGTTTGGTATCTGTCCCCCAGGATGAAGAAAGAGGAATTATAAATTTCAAGAATTATTTAGTCTATCCAATTAGCTAACATTTTAAATAGAAATGTGCCAGAAAAAAAAGTGGGTAAAAAGTGGTAAAAAAAAAAAAACCCAACACGTTGCAGTTTTTTTTTCTTTTTTCTTTAAGGCTTTAGTTGCCTTTATTTTTTTGGTTTTTGAAAGTATGCAGACAGGAAAGTGGGTTAGAGGAGAGGGGAGAGCCATGCACTCTACCTCCACGCCACAGCAGCACCCATTCTTTTTTTTTTTTTTTGATAAGCTCAAAAATACAATAATAACTCAATCCTATATTTGGATCACAGTAGCACTAGCAACGTGACTGAATTCAACAATGTAAGCCTGACAGGACCTTTTGATTTCCCTGCAAAACAGCTGAGAAAACCTCAGCGACAATCCTTCAATTCTTCCCCCATGGCAAACTAATGCAGCGTGCTCCGTGACAGATGTCAGGCAGGAGGACAGACAGAGAAGAAGCAGAAACTTCCTGTGTCCTATTTTAGATTTATTCTTCCAGCGTTCCTCTGAGATGCCCCCATGGAATCAGGCACATACACGGACACACACATCAAATCTGAGGTCATCTGTTATAAGTGATACACCCGTCAGCAGTCCATTTCATACCCCAGGGAGCAAACAATAGCCACGTACAGCTCACTTTAACTGCGCCTCATTTCGCTCAAAGCTACTGATGGAAATACTGTAGCAATGATTTAGTATATCATTACTATTTAGTATTTACCACTGACACTATTTATGAGATGTTGTTTAAGGAAGGAGATGATTAAATAATCTCTAAAAGCTTTGTTTTATTATTCAGACATTATGTTGTGTGCCTCCTTGTAGAGCATTCATACTTTTTTAAATGTTATGCTTGCTACCCTTATAAGATTTCTGTCATATAACATTTTAAAATGTTTTAGGACATAAATGCTTCTGCAATACACTGACTCACTTTCTTTAAATGACTAAAAAATGTGTGTGTTGACCATATTTTGCTGTTCTTTACTTACTTTCATGGTGTGTTTGAAGAAATGCTAAATGAAATGGAGAAATATTGAGGTGAAAATCAAAGAAAATATCTTAAACTGCTGAACTATTGAGCTCTTCTGATCAGGGATGAAGGTAAACACACAAAGCAACCCTCAATGTCGCATTCGCTGCCGCTGACAGCATGTGGGTGTTTGTGTTTACTTAAATGAGAAATGTGCGTAAAGTGATGGTCTCTAATTAAATTGCTCTTTGTGGGTTGTCTGTGCAAAGGTCACCGATTTGTAAACACTACCAAAGGCAGCGAACTATAAAGATGTGTGTGACACATTTCTTGTTGCTTGAGTTCTAGTAAAACACGATGAGTAAGACTGTCGGTTCCTTTCTGTTAATGCCAACACTGTTTGCTAACCCTGTCACAACTGACAAAAATGAGATAAATAGATAGATAAATTGTCTTTGTTGTACTAGAGGGAAAATCTGTTTTACTTGTCATTACATATTTTAAACTGCATATAAAATTAATCTAGATGTCTCAAAGAAATTATGGTATCACAAATATACACTGTAACATTTCTAAAACATTTCCCATAAACACATTCTATAGATATACCATATATAGTATGCATTGAACCGTCTGTTTTCCATTCCTCTGCTTCTTACAAATATAACAAGAAATTATATGTTGGGGAAAACACAAGGGGATAGGTGATTATTGCAGGACTTTTTTTCAGTGCAGTGATAGCTAAGGGGACAAAACTCTTCTTGAAATCTTTTTTTTCCCCCCAGGCTAGGCGGAAAGATAAGGCAAGAGAAACCCTGACTCACGGGGCTTAGAGGCAGGATTATACTGTACTGTAGGTATTCAAACACATGAGACCAATTAGCAAGTGGCAACAGCTACGGAGGAACCAAAAGACTGAGACTGATTTGAGCCACAAAACCTAAGTAAACAAAACAACAAGACAGACTGTTGCAGGACTGCTCAACTACAGGTTAAAAAAAAAAAAAAAAAAAAAAAACATCACATTTTCAGCTCGTTAATCCACTTAAAATATGTGACAATGTTTTTGTAGTATGCCTCTGATTATTTGGGACTGGGCTGCAGTCTTAGCAGAGACTCCCAGACTTCCCTCTCCCCAGATACCTCCTCCCCAGATACCTCCTCCAGCTCTGCTAGGGGAAGTCCCTCCATCGTGTCCTGGGCTGTCCCATCAACCTCCTCCCGAGGGAGGCATCCTGGGGGCATCTGAAAAGGATATGAGAGCATCCTCAGCGGATTCCTCTAGATACTGTATGGTGGAGTAGCAGCTCTACTCCAAGACTCTTCTGGGTGTCCGAGCATCTTACCCTTTCTCCAAGGGAATTTCAACTACCCTGCTGAGAAAGCTCATTTCAGCCACTTGTATCTGGGATCTCATTCTTTCAAGGCAGGACTTTCCTCCAACCTGGAGAGAAAAAAACAAAAAAACACCTTTATCCACTTGAGAAACATTGGCTTAGCCTTGGAGGAGCTAATCCTCATTCTGACTGCTTCACACCCTGCTGTAAACCACCCCAGTGCATGCTGTAATGGACCATAATGGACAATGGGCTTGCTTAAATGTAGCATTTAACATAAAGAATACTTTGGTCTTTTTCTATCCCGTTTTTTCGAGATATGAAATGGTGCCGTTTACCAAGAGGTGTTTAGCACAAGACATGTATGAGTTCATAATAGGCAGGATGATGCTGATGCTGCTCCTCTCCTCTTTTTCCCTTTTAACCCACACTAAGAACTGCATTGAACCTTTTAAAGAGGCACAAACACTCCTCACAAACTGAGAGTTTACCTGAAAGAAATGTGTGTGATATAAACGTGTGTGACTAAGTGTGTGTGTTCATAATTTATAATTTTGCCTTTTTTATGTTAAAATTAAAATTAGAATGTTTAATCTGAGGGCATTGCAGTTTGTAGTCCTGTTGCCTTGCAGCAAAAGGTTCTGGGTTTGAATCCTGGCCTGGGGTCTTTCTGCAGTAAGTTCGCATGTTCTCCCCCTGCATGCATGGGTTCTTTCCGGGTACTCCGGCTTCCTCCCACAGTCCAAAAAACATGACTGTTAGGTTAATTGGCTTCTCTAAATTCTCCTTAGGTGTGAGTGTGTGCGTGAATGGTTGTTTGTCCTGTTTGTCTCTATGTTGCCCTGTGATGGACTGGCGACCCGTCCAGGGTTTACCCCACCTTTCGCCCGTAGACAGCTGGAGATAGGCACCAGCACCCCTTGCGACCCCGCTTGGGATAAGCGTGACCAAAAAAGAATGAATGTTAGGCTAACTGGCCTCCCTGAAGTGTTCTTAGGTGTAAGTGTGTGCATGGTTGTATGTCTTTGTGTGTCT
>NW_015150476.1:1733508-1756935 GCF_000732505.1 Cyprinodon variegatus | reverse complement strand
TAGGCTACAATGAGAAGGAAGGAAAACTGCGTTGCTTTATCGAACTTTTATCGACTCTCTTTTTTTCTATTGCGCCACACGTCTATCGATCGATATATATCGTTATTGAATTATCGCCCAGCCCTACACCGTAGTAGCTACGTTTGCTCAGCCATGTTTTTTTCCATATATGTCGTTGGTTTTTCTTTTCAGGGCTTTCAGCGCATTTCAATATAGAGAGCTTAATATTCCCCATCTATTTGTTTGGCTTCCGGATAGACGAGTCAGAGCAGCTCCATCTCACTGCGGAGCTGAGTCCGACGTGGTTTTTAGTTGTACAATGTGAGCAGGTAGATCGCATGAGAGCATCGGGCCAAACATAAATCGTGAGTTGTGAACTCACACTGTACGACTAAACCCTGCGATTAGTCGTACAGTGTCAGCAGTAGCTGCATGCAACGACTGAAAAAAAATGCAAAGTGTACGCCCGGCTAAAGTTTGAAGATGTTTATTTAAAGCAGACATGTCTTTTTTGTAAATCACATTTACATCTGTTGTTTTTGTTGAATATAAATCCAGCAGCAGTCCCAATAAAAAGTATCTCTGATGCTTACAAACTTTGAGATCCAACTTCAGTGCATTTACTTTACATAGCAGTTTGCTCTTATTAAGCAGCCAGTCATTAAACCTTCCAATACACCTGCAGAAATAGTGAGGATATTGGTCCATATATGCATACACTGCTTAAAACACTTTTTAAAGAGATTACAAAAACAAGTCTGTTAAACTTTGGCCCAAAATCCTCTAGTAGAAGCTGTGGAGTGGAGAAGCATTCGGAAGCATGTGGTAAAGAACGTGTAGTAAAGGTATGCTCACAGTTCATGAACGATGAAGCAACCATTGACAGGCCTAGGAACAGGATTGCAATTTTTATGCAGATTTTTCTCCATGTTTTCTTGAACCACATCAGTTTTCTTTACAAATAAGAAATAACTTGTCCTTAAGTAATAAACTGCGTCAGCCCTCTCCTCATCAGATCTTTCTCTGACAGCATCGGAGTTGACTTTGCTCCCTTTTGTCTACTCCTGTCCTTCTCCATAGCTGGAGGTCATCCTATTTTAGCACTTGCTCAGAATGGCACTGATCTAACCCAGATTTACGTGAAAGGAGAACTCTGAATTTGTGTGTGTGTGTGTGTGTGTGTGTGTGTGTGTGTGGGTGTGTGTGTTAGAGAGAGCACATATTTGAGGGGCGGGAGGTGCAATTATGTAGCTGGAAAGTCCAGTGTCTGTTGGGTGTCTATAAGTGTGTCAGTGACGCAGGGAGAGTGAAAGAGAGTATTGTTAAGGTAAACGGAAAAACGTATAGAGTAAGGAGACAGCGTAGGAGACTATTGACTTAAAGTCCATCTGGGTCATCACAGAGTGATCATGGGAAACTTGGCTGACCGGGTTGGGCCTAAGAGACGGTTCGTCAGGGAAGCAAGCTCACTGCAGCGGCACCTGCTCTCTGACAGTGGAGATGTAAGTCTCAGAATACAGTTAAAATGGCGTTAAGGCAGATCATCTGGCTGCTCTTTACCTTAATGGTATGTCACAAATTTAATCAAAATAAAAAAAAATAATAGAGTTTGACTTTTTTTTTTTAAATCACTCTTTATTTAAACGGAAAAAAAAAATCATTTGGTAAAAACTGTCATAGTGAAGCTTTTTTTAGAGGTTGTATATGCAGAAGTTTCTGTAAGCTTTTTAAGTTTTTAACAGCTTTAACCTTATTGATGTGATGATTTTACGAAATTCACAGTGTGATTCATGAGTCTGTGTTTTGTCTAGTCATTCATGAACTGTAAATTCCATTAATTGTGTAGTCTTCTATAATACCAAACAAGTCTCCATTAGTACGAACGTGCCGTAACCCATCCCTGATGAATAGCAACAGTTATATAAATAATCTCCACTTACTCACATTGGTATCAATGTGAGCTCCCCTAATCATGGTCGGCTATAAACTCTTTGTCCTGAACCTGTCATATAACTCATGTTTGGTAAGGAGACATTATTGGTTGAGACACAGTATACTAATCATCTCCTGTCCACTTGTTGTGCTGTAGAGATATGATGATTGAGTGGAGATGAGATAAGAATTGCTGTGCAAAAATAGGTGAAATCACAGTGTGATGCAGTAAAACGAAGGGTACCTCTTCATCTGGTTCATTCAAAACACTGTAGTATGCACTCATTATTTCACAGGAAAAAAATGCTTTTTTTGTATATTTCTTATCGAATTTTATCTATTGCACCTTTTAAAATATTTTCAAGTTACTTTTATCATTTTAAACTGTATTAGCAAATGGCCAAAATAAGTCTTACATACTGTTACAGGTTTTTTTTTTTTTTTTTTTTTTTTAAGACTGGTTATTTCCTGGAGTAAATATGCTTTAGTTATCTGCTGTTGTCTGTTTTTCCACACTTAAAACAATTATTTAAATTATTCCATGCAAATGTACCTTCATATGGATTTGACTTCACTTTCAGCTGAATCATGGACTGCATGAGATACAAGCTGTCACATGTAGTCACAAAGCTCATGGTGAATAATAGCTTCCCAGGGGCTTTTGTCAGCAAAATGTCTATTTTATAGTAGCCATTTATAACAGGATCAGGGCAGGCCTGGCCCCTTATGGGTACAATTGAACCATGCACCTTCCTCCCTCAGTCTTACCCACAACTTAAAGAAGGCTTTTGTTGTTAATATCCTAGCATAGATCGGCAGCAGTGTGAAGCTATATATCTAAATCTAATCACTTAAAGGCCTCCATCTTAGTAAAATGATTGCTTTAAGATCTATGATGAAGGGAAAGTATCCTCGTAAACCGCACTGAGTGGTTTATCTCCCAGGATCAGGATGAGTGCTGCTCAGCATCTAAAGTATTTCTAAACAGCAGGGAAAAAATTCCAATGATCTTGCATTTATTGATCTATTTGCCATATATATTTAGTGACAATATGTGTGTCATATTCAACAATTAAAAAAATATATTTAAATGTTTAATTATCTAAATAATTCTGTTGAATAAGTAAAATCCATTTTATACCATAATTGCACACAGACTGATATTTTCACGCCTTTATCTCTACAGCCAATAAACACATTAAAATCAGAAAATTATATCATGGCAGTATGTTTTTAAATATAAATATAGACTCAATGATAAGTTCTATGCTTGCATAAAAGTTATTTTTGAAAGGTAAATTTCTGTCTAATGATCCTCATACTATGAAATATGTAAATATCCGCAATATTACTAATTTTTTTGTTGACCCAATAACCAGGTTACCAGAGTTAGTATTCACATAATTCAAAGGCCTAAACATAGCTTGAAATGTCACCTGTATTTTTCATTGTGCAATAACAACAGACATGATTTCAATTTATCGAAAAGCAAAAAAAAAAAAATAAATAAAAAAATATCAATAAACAGTTTCTTAGTGACGATGGCAATTTAACAAAAAGGTGCCTGAGAAAACTGAGAATAAAAATTGAGTAACAGCACTAAGATTTAGAAAATATCCTGTAGACCCTATCATGTGCTTATCATCCTCCCTGGTGGCCATAGGAAGGGCCACATGCCAAGAACTCCAGTTTACATGCTCCATTCATGTCAGTTATGGAGCTCACACCAGGCAAACAGGCTAGAAATAGACCAAGCAGTGTGGGAAAGGAAATTGCTTTCTGTGTGGAATATTAAGCATGTGCTCGCTAGCGTGTCAGACTTTGGGCCATTAATTGTTTCATTTGAAGCTGATACTAAATTAAAGACCAGTACTTGGATTTTATTAGCCTTAAGGCAGGCTATTAGGAAACACATTTGATGTATAATTTACCTATATATGAAACATAAAGAAATATTTAAACATTATGGTGTGCATTCGTATGGACCCGTTGAGTCAATACCTTATTGACCTCTGAACTCTGCTCTTTTGTTTATGACTTGCCACTAATATCCAGATAGAATTAGGTCAGGAATTTGACTGGGCCATTTTAATACTGGTTATTTCTAACAGATCAATGCTCTAATATTTTCTTTCTAACTTAATAGATATAATGTAATTGTATTGATAATGTTCCTGCTGGATGGAAAACTCTGTTTTTTTGCTTCCCTGTCTCTACTAAAGAAAAGCATCCTCACTGCATGATGCTTTCCCTCATCATGTTTTAAACCATGGGTGACATGCTTGACTTTCTGCAGTTTTAGTTTTTGTCCAGTAATAGCTTTTTGCAGCACGAACAAAAAGTTTCCTATTGTTCGTATTTGACCACTACATGTTTGTCCACAGATATGCAAAGAATATTGCCGTTTGAGATGCTGAAAGCCTGGGATATTGGTTTTGACCTTAAGTTTTTAAACTTCTCTGCAGCATTTCTGAATACCTGTGTTCTATTTCTTGTATATTGTGGTATTTCTTGTATTTCATTATTTTCCTTTTCCAATGTTCTCTAACACAACTCTAGAGTCTTTTGCAGAACAGCTCTCTTTCCATTGGGAATTAATTTGTACACAGATTAAATTAATTTAGCTAATTAGATAATTTTTCAGGATTACTTAGGATTATCAGAGTAACATTGCCAAAACAGATTTTGCAAATCCCACTTTGCAGATTTTTGGGTAAAAATATATTTCCATTTCATATTCCACAATGAATTACATAGTTGGTCTGTCTCATAACATCCTAATAAAATACATTGTTTATTGGAGTCATATAGCCATATAGAAAAGTGTTTAAAATATACAAATTTAGCACAGTATGTATAACTTGGAAAATCTCCACACTGGAAAAATCTGTGTTAATAATCCTGTATTAAATATAGGAAATGTTTAGTTTTTTTTACTATTTATTCTGGAAAAATATTCAAAATTCTCATGTTAGCAGATCATCATGTGGCTGTACAGGGAGTGGCAGTTTATTAACATCATGGAGGGAAATAATGCAAAGGATATAAGGTCGAAGCAGTGTCACTGACATTAGAAGGAATATTATGTCACAACATTTAGCCGGCATCAGCCTCAGCATCATTAGCTCTTGTCACATGTAGCTGCTATAAACTCATTAAGTGCAGCCATCACAATGCCTTATTGATTTAGAAGGAAACGCCTATTTTAGTGAGAGGATTAGAGCAGACATTTAAATGGATGAATTGAAAAAAAAAAAAAAGTTAGGAACATTTTTTCCTCTATCTCACTGCTTTATGTATGAGTCATGATGCAATGCTTGGTACCAATTAAAATACTATGAGTGCCAGAATATGATGCTGCTTGAAGTGATGGTGGCTGTGATTTCTCTTTATAATTTCAGAAACCAGGCTCTGTCGAAGCTGTTAATTAAAAAAGAAGGTACATTATAGCATGCTGTGTTTTCCTGGAAGCTATTTAAGGATCTAGTTCTAATGACGTACACAACAAAAACCCTGAATTCACGACTGCATTTCTCCCTCCACCATCCCTCCACTGTCATACATTGTGTGCTCAGACAGGGCCATTTTATTTTTTCAATAGAGGCTGCTGTTATCTTATTAAAATGTTTTTACTAATTATGTTGTCATGATCATTTGTGGTGGGCAAAATTATTTCAGATCATTTTTTTCTGGTATTAAAAAACGGCATCTGCTTTTATGGTAATCTTCTTTATTTAACGCATGCTCCAGCACACAACTGGATAATAAGCAGTTTGTCTAAATGTTAAAGATATTGTCATTTTACAATTACACTGACACAATGCAATGATTTATAAAGTGTTAGAAAAAGCCTAGAGTGGGATCAAAAAATAGGCATTTAGACACCCAGTAATATGTCATGAAAAAATGTGCAAAAAGAACTTTTCCTTTATATTTAATTGTAGCCTAATTGACATCAGAGTTTTGGGAATTGGTTAATGTTTTTTCTTTTTCTGGGGTTTCAGATCATCCAATAAGATTAATTATTCTTGTTGATTGCAACAAAATGAAGCATTGAGGCTGAATAGAAAAGGAAAGATATTCCTTTATCAGTTTGTGGCACAAGAATGCTGTCAGTGTTGTTATCTTTGTGAAATGCAAAGCATTTGGCTGGCTTCCAGATTTGTCGAACTGTGCTTGAATCTCTGATAACAAACATATGATCACAGCCGCGTTGGTAGTGGAACACCTTAACTGGCTCATTATCGCAAGGTGTTTAAAAAAAAAGAAAAAGAAAAAAGATCCCACTGAAGCCATGCAAACGTCTGCTTGGGCAGTTTAGGGAAGCTGTACTGACAGCGAACATGCTGAAAACTCATCTGCCAGATGGCTCAGGGGGAGGGCTTCAACCAAAGAGAACTTTAATCAATCTGATTACGGGGAAATGTGGTCTGTATTTTTAGCCACTCCTTGGCAGGCCAGTGGCCATTCATTGAATTTGGTTTCATTAGGTCTTATGTGGATCTCATGGATTTATAAACAGGGGTGAACTAATGGAGGAGACAGAACAGGGGGTGTATGGGCTATTTTAGCTAATGTGCCTTTTTAGGTGATCATTTTCTTAATAAGACTCTCACTCTATTATTCAATTAATAAAGGACTCATTTGTGACCTGCCTCAACTACTGAAAGTGACAAATTACTGATTGTCCTATAAAAGGGTAGCATTGTGTTTCCACAGCTGCAGGCTGAGTAATCATCTGGGTCCTGTTTTAATGCCAAGAAAATACATCAGCATAATCCTCCCTATACCTTTGACATCAATATTCAACATATTGCCAAAGGTTTTTAATCCTCTCCCTGGATAACATAACTATGGCTGCTACTAATAGTTATTTTGCAAATTGATTAAACTGTCGATTATTTTTTCGATTATTAAATTCATGATCTGATAGCCAAAAGGTCCTTTTTTTTCTCTTTTTCTTTTTTACGAAATTAAATCAGGTTAAACTAAGACATTTTCACTTGAAGAGTTGTGAACAGAGCATATTGACTTAAATGCAAAATGTGTATTTTTTTTTACAATTTTGATGTAATTTTCACTCTGAGTAGTTTTGTCAGCTGAAGGCATGTTTTACAGTCTCTATAATCCAGTTAATATTTAATCGATTATTAAATTTGTTGACGATTATTCTAAAAATCTATTTATCACGATTAATCTGATTAATTGTTTCAGCCCTAAAGACAACCATGATCTCCAGTGACAAAGCATTCTTCATCCATAGTGTTTTCAAGAAGCATATTTATTAAATCAGACACTGATTTAAATCAGACACTGTTTTTAAGTGAGCTCCAAACCACAACAGATAACAGCTAAAACAATCAGTCTGTCACAAAAGCAGGACAGATGGACTCAGTATTAAAGGTGAGACAGCCAGTAGGAAAGTTCAAAATGTTTATTAAAACAAATACATTGATAGAACTGAAGCAGACTGCTGAGGATCTGCGGAACTCAGCAGTGTGCTGAGGGGGCGGGGCATCGCCAAATCAGTGACACTCTGGTCTAGGGAGAAACACAGGTAAGTGACCACAATCATCTGAACAGAAGATGATTATTAGAGTGAGTCACTTACCTGGATTTACAGTTCAGTTTATCCTCTCAGTCATAGGCAGTATAAGCTGATGCACTGCCAACGAGAGGTGGCCCTGAGCCATCCAGAGCGTTCCCGATGCAGCAAACCCAGTGAGCAGGCTGGACTCTGGTCCAGGACAGGGATTCAGATCAGACCGGAGTAGTACTGGAATCCAGGAGTCTGCAGCCTGGTCAGGGGTTCCGAACCACTCAGGAACAGACAGATCCGGGTTCCAGGATTCCATCAGCACATGAAGGCAGGTTCGGAGTCTTGTGCGTCAAGCATCCAAATCAAACAGAAACGCACCTGGGAGGCAAAATCCAGCAGGAGTCTAACAGAGTTCCAGGCGAGCAGGCCAGACAGGGCCAGTGGGCGAAAGGGAATGGAATCAGGAAAACAGATACACTCAGGAAATGCTGAAACGCTCTCATCATTGGTTAGGGATAAAACTAGCCTGAAGACATGGGCTCAAAAATAAACTCTTCATTTGAACATGATCCTTGGAAATAAACCTAAAACTAACAAAACTGACAGACAGGATACTAACATGAATCAAACGCGGAACAAACCGATAGCGAACAAACAATGATCTGGCCAAAGAAGGACCCATCAAGGGGCAGTCAGCCGCCTCTCGTTGGCAGTGCATTGGCTTATCCTGCCTATGATAGAGAGGATGGACTGAACTGTTAAACCAGGTGACTCACTCTAATAATCATCTTCTGTTCAGATGATCGTGGTCACTTACCTGTGTTTCTCCCTAAACCAGAGTGTCAGTGATTGGGCAGAGCCCCGCCCCCCTCCTGCAGTCGCTACAGGCCTGCAGATCCTCAGCAGTCTGCTTCAGTTCTGTCAATGTGTTTGTTTTAATAAATGTTTTGAACTTTCCTACTGGCTGTCTCACCTTGAATACTGGGTCCATCTGTCCCGCTTTTATGACATAGTCAGATTTACTGTGATTAATTGCTATTGAAGTGATTATCAATTCATTAATTAATTTAAAAATCTTTAACTGGAGTTTATAGTCTGTTAAGCATGCAACTCCCTCAGAGCAGTAATAAAAATACAACTTTACAAAAAAAGTTGCATTTAAGATTAAAATCCTTCTTTCTGTGTAAATGTGCTTTATCTGGAACTCCTCAAGTGTATTTGTTTGAGTTTCCCCTGGCTCAAATTCTGTGAAAATTGGAATGGATGTAATATTTGTATTAAACTGAGACAAGGCAGGAAGGACTATCAACTGAAATATACAACTGTTAAATTTTTCCAAAATAATGAATGTAAACTAAAATATGAATAAAAACATTAACAAAAAGCCGAAGTTAAAGAAAGGACCATGATAATTACATTATAAAAGTGGAATGCTTTTCTTTACAATTTACAGTATGATGTCACTGTATGTTCTTCAAAGTATTTTGAAGAAAACTCCTATTTTTATATGTTATAATCTTATATCTCTCACTCAGACATGATAGCCATGTAAAAAGCAGAAGAACAAAAAAGGTGAAGTTTATGCAAAACTCATATGAATATTTTGTTTTACCGGTTTAATTATTCAATTCAATTCAGTTTATTTATATAACGCCAATTGACAACACATCATCTCAAAGCACTTTACAATTCAACTAGATCATACAGTGAAATTGATTCAGTTTTCTATCTAAGGAAAACCAGTTGATTGCATCGACTCATTGACTCGACAGCAATCCCTCACACCAAACATGCTTGTAGCGACGGTGGAGAGGAAAAACTCCCTTTTAACAGGAAAAAACGTCCAGCAGAGCCATTGCTGGATACAATTTACATGAAGTATGAAAGCAAATCAATACTTTTATCTGTGTTGCAATGCTGTCAAAACCAAACCACTTTATTTCTAAATCAAAGTGCTGCACAGAGACAAAATATAAGGCAAGAAATACAATTTAACTATAGAATATGAGTTAATAAAGGGGATCTGTTCATACAAATGGTAAAAGACTAAGACACAGATGCCAACTCTGAGTTCAAAGCCACAGAGGAAAAAGGGTTTTTTAAATAAAATTTTAAAACATGATGAGATGGAGACGGCCTGACCTCCAGCTGCAGCTTATTCCACTTTGTTGGAGCCAAAACTGAAAAGGCTCTGAATACTGCACTTACTTTTAATGGTACATAAATAACATCAACACTAAACGCTGAATTTTAAACCCCCACACTGGCTTCTGACCTGTTTTCACATTGATTTAAAAGTGTTGAAACGGCTAATGCCATCGTACTTTCTCAACACTGCAACTGAGAAGGCCCCCCTTGTAAATGTTTCTCTGGATCTGAGCTGCTTGACAAAGTCTTACTGCAGCTGCCCTGAAATTATAGAAGAGCTTTACTCAAAATGTAAGCACTCCTCCGTGAATTGCAGTTTTTTAGTGTTCAACCATGTTTTATATGGTGATTTAGATTTTGTTATCCAGAAAATTAAAATCTTAAATGTTTAGAAGAAGAAGCTGAGCTTATCCTATTATTTTTATTTAAAGATGTTTCTCCTTCCCTTTAAAAGACTCCTTTAGTTTTTTTTTTTTGGTCCTCTTCTTTTAGGTTTGAGTAATTTTTCTTGTCTGGAATATTCTACTCTATGGCTATTCTTTGCTGTAGCTTGTCTGACTGTAGTTTTGAAATGTGCTTTACAGGTTTTTTAAAGAAAGAAATACTATTACACTGCATGAAAAAGGTTAATTATGTCAGGTAGAAAAAACCCACCTAGATCATCAAGTGATTGCTAGTATATCTGCTGTTAACATGTACGTTTCTGTCTTTGAGAGATGGGCGATGCAAGCCTCTCTGGGATCATCACTACCCCAGATTCCTGTCTCTAGATTTTTGTCTTTGAATCATCATATTTACTAAACACAGACCCATATTAAGATTATTTTCTGGAGAAAAATTTGGTGCTGTGTAGGGAAAGAAAGTTTGGATGCTGTGTTTGTCTGCGCCTTTTACACTTACATTTCTGTGGTTATATAACCTCTAAAGCTCCTTACTTTTGGACAATGGGCTTTGATGGCATTAAATATTTAAGGTAATTGTAAGTAATGTCACAAAGAACATTTTAAAAGGGTAGAGCAATACTTTGAAATTGTTTTTTAATTGTGAGGTAGAATAAAATAAACAACAAAGTTTTTTTTTTTTTTTTAAACAGCCATGTAGATGAAAAGAAAGATCTGCTTTAGGTCTGAGGTATTACATTCTAATATCCTCCTCTTCAGGAAGCAGAGGATACAGGGTTATTTCCTGCATGATGTACAAACATTTTTCTCTCTAACCTGTAGCTTTTTGAGGAGCTTTTGCCATCTGTTTATGACCTTTCAGAACATGCAAAGTGTACACCTCTATATAAATCAGTGGAGCACAAAAACACAACCTTGAATGAAAATTTAAGATTTTCACCAAGAGCAACATGGAACTAGCTAACCCAGGGGCTGCTTGTTTGAGTGTGTTTCACTATCACAGGCTGTGTTGTCCCTTAAAGACTTCAATTCAGTCCAAATGATGGATATCAAAGAACATCCACATTGATTTCTGCCGGCTCTGAAAAAGCACCTATTTCATCATCTTGTGCTGATATTGAACTGCCTGGCACGATGAAATAAATTATTTTGTTACAGTATCAGAGCTAAGTTTTGTTGTTTTATTTCTCTCTTTCCCTTTGTACTCTTGTCTTCTACATGCACTACTTTAGATAAATACACTCACAAAATTCAGCAAGGTTTAACCCTTTTTTCCCCACAGATTAACACAATGATACAGATTAACTGCCAAGTCCCCAAACAGCTGTGTGACAGAGACACGGAAAAAGACAGTCCAAGTAATAGGAATAGAGTTGGCATGAAAAAGCCCTTATTGCCAGAAAAAACAGGCAAATATACTCTCTACATGACTCACCATTGACCAGGCCAGCAAGCGCCAAGACATGCCCCAAGGAGTTTAAGTCAATCTCTGAAGATTTGCACAAAATGGGTAGAATTCTATTCATAGCCCGACCCATCCCGACAATGTCAGGACTGGTGTTTCTCCCTGGCTCTGCCTCAAAGAGACTGGCTGAGGTGGATGGGAATGTATATGTACTTTAGGCAGGGGCAGAAAATGTGTGATGAATTGGTTTCATTTTCATTACACCAGCAAAACAAACATGAAAGAGTAATTGTGACCATGGTCTCTCTAATGCTTAATGATTTATCAGCAAGCATTGATTTAACATCACAGGAGCTAATGTGAAGTGAATGTGCACCAATGCAGTTTGTTTCAAACTTTTTAAAGCCAATAGCTTGCTCCTATAAAGAAATATTTTTACACATTATCTGCAGGTGCATCATATAACTGTAGTTTGCAAAACGAGGATTCATTGTATTGCCTGCTGTAAAACAATTACAAGGGAATGAAGAAATCTGTTAGGGAATGTTAGGAAAAAGCACATCTTTCATCAATCGAAACTGTTTTGTTTGATGTTTGATGTTCTTTCGGATGTTTGTAACAATTTTTACATTTTGCAGGGAGCTTATGTTAAAGTCAAATGTATTTAGCCCCTGATTTTGATTTGGCAATTTTAATATAACATGTGTTATAAAAGCCTGTATGCTGTAGCTTTAGCTGTATGATTAGGATGCGTGTGCTGCTGGAAGCTGAAAGGCTGTGTGTGCAGCCACCGATGACCTGGTTCCTTATCACTGCTAAAGAGAAGCATACCCACACCATGATGCTATCACCTACAAGGTGGGGATGATATTTTCACTCCTGTGCATTTTTCCAACCGCAGGTTTCTCTGCGTAGACCAAAGAATTCAATTTTGTCTTATCTGACCGAATTACCCTCTTCAATATGTTTGCTGTATTCCTCATGTGGCTTGCAGCAAATCGTAAATGTGACTTCCTATGGAATTTATTCAGCAACAGCAGGTCCATTATTTTTGTGGTGTTTTCCCTGGTCTTCATAAAGCTGTTTATTGACTAATTCTCACTACCAAACCTCACACACAGATTGATTGTGAAGTAGCTTGTTTATGGAATTAAATTATACACAGTGGACTGTAATCCGTAGGTCATTTCTGAAGGTAGTTGTTAGCATGGAGGAGATTAAGAATAATGTATATATTGAGAAAATAAAACCTGACTATGGAAAACACACTTTCCAACTGCAGAATCAGAATCATTCACACCCCTTTCACGTGTCTTCCTCGGCCAAAATGTGAACATTCTGGTCCTCAAACAAGTGTCCTTTATCCTTAAGGTATAGCTGGAAATCACATTTTGGACAAAGAAGAGAGGTGGCTTAAAAGGGGTTTAAAGGAAGCCATTTGCATTAAGAGAGAAAAAGCAACCTCAGATTTCAGCTCTTGAAAACCTGTAGTGCAGCGTTAGATTTGATTCCTTCCCACTATCACCTCTATTCTCATTGCCATGCAGGTGATCAAAACATTGCGCCTGTTAAGCCAGGCCAATAACAACCCTAACAACTCCCCAGTAAAGAGGCATAGGCCAGTTTCGGGTTAATTTGCAGGCCAATAATGATCTCAACAACTCCCCATTACAAAGGGGTGGACCTGTTTTCGGTTCATTTGCATGTTTTCTAAGCCATAACATGGCTTTTGTTGGGCTACTCTATAAAGCCTGGAACTCAACGCAACTCCAGGGATTTTGAATTGAGAAAGCTTTCTGGATGGGAAGCGAAGATGTCTTCAAACTTGGAAAACAAAGTTCAGTGGTTTGTTTTTAACCCTTTTTTGCAAGGACTATGACCTGGATGACAGAGAATCTTCACCAGCATTAAATATAATCCAAATCAGGTAAAAGTATTGTAGTTTTAGTGAGGCAAAATTAACCATCAAAATGAGGTACAAACATAACTGTCACTGTAATGAGAAAATGGGGGAAAAAAAAAACTTCCACACTAAAAGTCAATTTTTTTCCAGGTCCCATTTTGTAATTCATGCCCGCTGGTGAGAGTCAAAGTTTGAGGAGGTTTTTAATAATTATATTGAGGTATTTTTGTCCTCTTGTGTGAAAAGCCCTTAAACCAGCCCCTGCCCAGTCCTAACTAGTTTAGCATTGGTTGTCAGATGTTCTTTCTCATGTACTTCCAAGGGATCTATCGATTTGTTCACTTTCAGTGGTTGCCATCCAGAGTCTGCTTACGCAGTCCGTCCGTCAGCATATCAAATTCTGCTTGAAGCAGAAGCAAGCCATTATTAAATTTCCTTAAAGTGAGCATTTGACTGTTCAAGGCAGAAAGAAACAATGTTGGGATAACAGCTGAATGTGGAGCCAAGATAAAATTATGAAAATAAATGTGGAGCTTCAACAAGCTTGTAAAATAATTTTTACTACACTTATAACTAAAGACATGACTTATTTTGTGTCCTCCTCATCAAATGGACTATAAGTGAGCACTTTGCCTTTCTTTCGCATTAAGAAACAGAAACCCAGCTTTGTCTTTATTTCTTCAAGATGAGATCTCTAATTACCTGCTATCTTTTCTCCTCCTAACCCCCACTTTCTGCCTTTCTCCCCTCCCCTCTCCCCCCATCTGTCTCTAGAAGTGTGACTGTCTGCTCAGCCTAGAAGCCTATTCAGCGGACCAGAAGCGCCGCGTGTGTCAGTGCCTGAAGGACAACATTGACAAGCAGCTCCAGCTTCACAGAAGGGAGCCCGCCGTTCCGCACTTTGAACAGGTAGGATGCACTGACACTGGCACAGACGTGTGCACATCCAGGAGCATTTCCAATTTCCAAAGATGAATCAGGAAATAGATGAACACATGGGAATGCATATATTTTCTCCTACCGCCCCTACTATCACAGATGCCTTGTGAACATCACATGCTTCCAAGCATATACGGTCTGAAACATTACACACTTGCAAGCAGTTTTTCCGGTTATAAACAGCACTGCACACATTTCTTTAGCACTTTTCTTTTATTTAGCTGAAATGATGAAAAATGTTCTGCTTCAATTGTGGTCAGCTGGTAAGATCACATTATTCTGAGATAGATTCAATGCTGTGTTTATAATAAAAGATCATATGAAATGTCAGGGTTTACTTTGTTGAATGTTTTTTTTCTTTCCAAGGCGATAATAGATCAGGAAAAGAACTACCCAGCTTGTTATATTGTGCAAAGTTCTACGTTAATGGCAACCAGTTACTGTATACTTTCAATTAATGCATTTGGCCAAAAATATACATGTGAAAGTAATCAAGCTACATTATGTTTTCTTTCAAATTAAGTCTATTTTTTTCTAAACTTCAGCTTTTCTCAGGGAGAAGTCAGCATTAGCCCAGCTTTGCTTAGAGCTGCATAAGAATTTTGACTTTAAATTAGTTTGGACTTCTGTTTTTACTTTGAACTGATTTAAAATATAATAAATTGTTCTAAATGTCAAAGAGTGCACGTTTGAATTTGCTCTGTGAGTTTAGACTTTTGAAGAGCTTAGACAGAATCCCACCTATCCGGTCAGTTATTGAAGCCTTACCTTAGGAATTATACTCAAAGTGATTTTTTTCTATATTTTTCTGTAGACAGTTTTTATTTTACGAGTTATGTAAATTTGTTTGAATGTAATCTGACAAGATTAAATGTTATTTAACAAACTTTATTCATATTTCTTGTTCATTTTAATTCTAAAACCCTTTTCTCTTTCTTCAAATCCCTTCCTCTTTTATATTTAATGAGCGAGGTAGATATCCCATTCTCTCCCCGCTCATTTGAGGCTAGCTGAAAGGTGAATAAAAGTAATGAATAACCCACCTGTTTTACATTAGGACTTCATTTCATCAGCGTATTAAAGAGAGGAAAAAAAAAAAAGAAGGACAAGCCGGCAATCTTTCATCCATTTTTCTTTGCTTGCTTTTGTGTTTATTCAGCTCTCCCTCAATATATATTTGCACATGCATCTGAGTTTCTGCACTTTAAATTATTTTATAAAGACATATTTTTTTTAGATATGTTTCCAATTGATGCAGATTCTTTCTCAGTGGATGTGTTTGAGTGTTTCGGAATATATTCATTATCAATGGATGTCATTGGATGCATATGTTGCAGTGTTTCGATGTGCATCCTCATATTTTCCATTAGTTACGTGAACCTAAAAAAAAAAACAAAACAGAACAAACCACAGGCAGCATTGTTCAACATTACACTTTAATCACTAACCACATAATGCTAAAACACATATCAAAAGTGTTTGATTTTTTTTTTTTACCGTACTGTTGTCAAACCTCCTTATGTTTTAAATTTGCTATAAAAACCGTCCATATTTAACTTTTTCCTGTTTTATTATTCAAATTGATCCAGTGGTTCTTTGGAGAATCACAGTTACAGAAGAAAGGATATTTTATTAGTTTGTTTTCTGTTTCTTTAGGTAGGAAGGCCAAATATTATAGTGTCGCTCTTAATATATTTCATAAGTAATATAGATTAGTTTTTTATTCACTTGACTAAACAATTAACCTTTCTTTAGGCCAACACACATTAGGAGTGCAGCGAAGCGTCACTTTGATTAATGTGCTTGCGTTTGCCCCTTTAACACAGGGACATGTCATGCTGAGGTGCTTAGAGAAAGAACAGATTACTGGACTTGAGCTGTAGACAATTTTATTAGGTGTGTTGACGCTTCTGATGGAACATATTAGAAAAGTATTGCAGGACCCAATGCCCTGGAGTGTCAGACTCCTACCAGACAACATAAATGTGTTGCCTTTAACAGATACAAATGAGTCTAAATGAGATGAAACAATATTTAGGATCTACTGTCTTTTAGTGTTGATGAGTCCAACAGAAAATTAAAGTGGAGATAGAAGCAGAAAGCTGGGAGGAGGTGCCATATTTGTGTTTACAGGTTGGTCACTAGAGCAAGGATTGTGTTGAGTGTTTCAGACTGTAGGCTAATGTGATATATTATATAATTTTACAATAGCTGCAGCCCAGCAAGTTAGACCAGAGGCCTCAAAACTCATTTTTATGTTGGGCCACTTTGGCATCATCGGTTATTTTAAAGGCTTGGTTTCTGCTGTATCAATGACAGTTTTTATATTTATTTACCATAACTGACTTGGACAAATTTGACACTTTAAAAGAAAATATGGCTCTACTTTAAGATATGCCTGTTTGGCTCTTGAGGCCCAGATAAATTGTTGTGATAAAGTGCCTGATGTTGGTCATTGATCAAGTGGAAGATACTTTCTAGATTCTCTTGTGCAACATTTCTTCTGACTACACTCAAATAAACATGACTGCATTTAAAAGTGGTACAGTATATCACGCATCTAATAGTCCACGGTGCTTTGCATAGACACACCCTTACTTCCTGTTATGCGAATGAAAACACTGATGGAGTTTGCATCTCCAAAGCAGAGCTAAAACTAATGGAAGAGTCACAAAGCCTTTTGTATTTCTATAGAAATTCTGATGATTTTAATTAACTCTAAAATACAGATGCAATTTATCCTGCAGTGCTGCAGTAAAAATGGAAGAATACATAACAGCATAATTATTGCTTTCACACTCAACTTTGTTTTTTCTGTATGCTTGGATTCATGATATTGGCTAACAGGGGAGTCATAATCATCTGTGAGAAGCGAAAGTGTACAGTGAGAAAAATGAGAGTTAGATTCTTCAAATGTGGTGAGATTTCTTAATGTGGTTTTGTTATAAACAACTGTAGGGACATACAGAGTAAAAGAAAACCATTTATCTTGGTCACACTTCCTTCACATGGTTTAAAAGATATATATACATTTCTAAGCATAATTAACTTTAAAATAAACCAATAAATAGAATACAAATCCTATTCAATTAAGTCTTCAAATGAAAGTCTAGTTTTTAGCTCGCCTGGATTCATATAGCCACATTATGAAAACATACCAGACCAATGTTGTTATGTTAAGTTAAGAGCCTTCTAGGGGGTTCATTTTTTTATTTTTTTACTTTTTTTTATGGTCTCTTTACCCTTTTTGGACCTTTTTCTTGTAATCTCTCATCGCTGTGAATGAAAATCTAAAAGCCTCCTGTAGGCAATGAAATGCATGTTTTAATCATAGCACTTTACTTTTAAAAATGAGTTCACTTTTGATTGCTTTTCTCCAGAGTACCTTAGAGGCAAATAGTTTGTGTTTAGTCACCTTCAACTATGTTTAATTATATGCAAATCAGTTTGTCAAGTAAAGAATATGAGAAAGAAAAAGCTCCTTGTGTGCCCTCCATGTTCCTTTGGGGTGGTTTCATTTTTGCAAAGGAAATGAGGACACGGTCCCATAGATAGATGTGGGCATACATATGGGTCACATCCTTCAGCAGAGACAATCTAGGTAAAAAGGCCAAAAAAACTAACATGCATCAAAATAGAAACATGAAATAATGTGTGTTCCTTTGTGGTACCAGATGATTGCAAAGCCATAAACTAAAAGGCTTACTATCCCTGCAGTAGACTAAGTGATTATTCCTTTATCACATCAAGTTATTAAGTTACATATTCAGTGTTACCGTTGTGTCAAAACTAAAACCTATTTTTTAACCTGAATCAGCTATATATTTCATGCAAAAGGCATTTTCCTGCCGGTGTTCTAGAAGTGCTGCAAAACAGCTTTATAAAATTACACTCTGTCACATAACCCTTGTGTCACAAACCTTTTTTTCTTCCCTTCACACACAAAGCTGTGCAAATTCACACTTAGCTGAAGTATGCACCTCTCTTAAGAGTCGTTTTCTACTGTGCGGGGAAAGTAGAAGACTTTCTTAAGGAAACATACATCATAGAATCCAAATCCACTCTGACTCGTTCCTGTTTATTTCAGCAAATAGGCTTATTTCTTCATAGTGCTGATGTCAGCTGCTGCCCTACTTTTTCAAGTCCCCAAACAGTTTCAAAGGGTCTTTACAGAAAAAAATGGATTTCTGCACTTTTTTATAGTGGAGTGGTCCGAAATCTTCTTGTCGTGTTTAGAGTTGGAACGGAAGGGTATTTTAGTGTGTTGCTTTTCTTAGACCTACATATAGCAAAAACATTGTTTTATTGACTTAACTGCAAATTTAATATCTCAGATACTCTGTTTCTCTTATATTTATAGCCTGACTTAAAGAAAAAAAAAAGTCAATATGAAGCAAAATGTGAGCCAAGATTTAGTGGAAGTCAGATGGGTGTTGTTTAGGTATGAAATTGTATTATGATGATATATTGATAAATTATCCAGAAATTAGAGGATTTTTAAATTAACTTTGTAATTCATTAATGAGAAGAATAGGCATGTTTTATCATCCAACCTGTTTTATCGAAATTATCTTTTTTTATCCATCCATCTTCTCCCATTTATTCCATCAGTGTCATGGTGGGGTCGGTCTCTATCTCCAGTCTATGGACATTAGGCGGGGTGCACCCTGGCCAGGTCACCAGTCTGTCACAGTGCAACACAGAGCAGTCAACCATGCACACACACACCCACATCTAACGACATCTTATGTTTTTATTTATATCTATATTTATACCATCAATGGCCAAACAGTAAGTATTTTCCACCTAAAAGGAACAATTCTGATCATTACCCTGTTTCCAAATATGAAAACTAAATCAATACTTGGTCTAATATCTTGTAGATTATTAAACTAAATGCAAGAGGGGTCTTTGTGTGGAGAAAGTTCCTAAATTTGGAAATTTAGAATAATCTGTATTTCTAAGGTGAAGATCGAATCTTCTACAGTTATTATAATAGGTTGATACAGTATCTATTTAGTAAAAATCTGCATCCTTAAACCAGATATCACCACCGTATAAGGCTAATAGACATATCTCCCTCCTATTGTGACCTCATTTTTCAGAGTGATGGTATTTTATGCCCAAATCTCATATGTCATGTAGCTTTGCTTGTATAGAAACTCACATAAGACGCATGAAAAATGTCTAATCTTATTTTAATATTAAGAAATCTAAACTGATGTAATCTAATACTTTTAAATCAGGCATTCACTTTTGTTTATATAAAATGAAAATAAAACCCATACAAATGTAGCCCATTGGACTGATGGAGATGCATTAAAGCCATTAGAAATCTCAGAGCTCCTCCACTGAAAAGCTTCCAGTATATTTTCGTCATCAGCAACTAAGATGCTGGAAAAATAAATTTGCGCAGCTGCTCACACACCCCCTCCCACACACACACACATTTTGTTTGTCTATTTTAGGGGGGCGGGGGATTTGCATTGATTTCCATTCATTTGTATGGCCTAACTCAGTTACTTACCCCAACTCTACCCATTACCAGCATATACTTAGCCCTAAACCTAACCTACACTGACTTCACACATTGGTCCTAAACCTAACCCCCAGTCCGAGAGGAAAGCCTTTGTCTCATTGAAGTATCTGAAGTCCTGACAATGTAGCATATTCCTGGCAAATGTCCCCACAAGATATGAATCTAAACACGACTCCCTGCTTTGAGAGGCACAGGACTTAACTGCTCATGCAGTTACCATTTCATTCATAATAATGATACTCCTTATTTGAGTCAGGACAAACTATTTCAAGCCGAGAACTTGTATATTTCTCTGCTTGAGCACAATCAGTACAAATGTATGAAAAACGAAGAAAGATGACTGCTGCTGCTGATGAACAGTTCGGCAGTCTTCTACTCATTTAACATTTATGAGAATCTGCTTTTACTGCAGACATGGTTATATTCAAGCATTTATGTTGGGATAAACTTTGACGACTGAAAATGGGCCTTTTCGAGTTCTCTTTCTGTTAACGCGCTCAGTGTAACGATGAAGTACAGTATATTTCCTTCCATCCTAATTTGTCACATTGCCAGGAATGTAAGCTTTCAGTCAGAAACACATGAAGCTTAGTGACTGAGATGATAGCTTTTGGGAATGTGCTACTGTTGATAAACGTATCTTACCACAGCACAATAAGTGGGGCAAAAAACAACTCTTAAGTGAGTTCTTTGGTTTCTTTAGTTTGATTTGTGGATGAATAAATAAATGAATGAATGAATTCATTAATTAATGATGTCATCTATCTTGCACTTATTTTAACACATTCCTTCTTTACCCCATGCCAGGGACAATTTGTTCATTTGTTTATCTGTAGAAAGCAGAATACATATACAGCAAACAGGAAATGCTATTTATGCTACAGAGGATTTTAACCAGCTACCCCTCACCTCCCCACACATTTTTTCTTTTTTTGAAAACGAGAATGTAGAAACACATGTTTCACATTTGCAGTAAACATGAATGTTAATTTGGGTTTTTTATGCTTGTGTCTGTATTTTGTATTCATTTTTATGGATCTATTTGTTTTTTTGTTTTTGTTTTTCTTCTGGAACACAGGTTTGATTTTATGCAAAAATGTTTTGTGATTTAAATAGGGTGTAAATTAAAACCTTGGACTTAAAGAAATACAAGAAAACCCCTACTGATATTTCGGTAGATGTTTCTAAGGAAGTTACACCTCAAATGCATTTTTAACCATTTGTTAGGCATATGAATTGTCAGGAAATTGCTACCGAAATTTGTTCAATATGTATCACAATAAATGTACCCTTATTTATATATCTATAGCAATACAGTAAAAATGATGATATATTGCCATTTTTTTAAGTTCTGGAAAACCTCATGTTGTTCCTCTGCTGCAGAGCAGATGATTACTAGGATCTTTGGTGGTGTGCTGCCAACTAGTGGCTGGGGGTTTCAGTGTTATATAAATGTAAGTAAGTGAAAGGGATGTATGAATATTTTTTTTACATTTAAGATTTATTTTGCCATTTTGTCAATGTTGCCATATAAATATATTGTGATTTTTGGCAGATTTTTTTTTTCTTCTTACTTTGTAGACAGTTTTTCTCTTAAGGTGAGCTTTAATCTCTGGCTGAAATCATAGCTCACAACACTTATACACCTGAATGTGTGCATGCACAGAAAAAGATAGCTACCTAGGGACAAGCACTTCCTCCCCACTACTGTAGCTGATGATATAGTTCTGAATGCATTTTTCAGAAAGAATTGACAGCTTTTCTCAGTTTATTGAAATAGTCCAATGTTTTACAACAGGGGCTGAGTTTGGATTCTAACCATGAGGGGATTAGACTCTCACAGGAATAATTAGAGCAAGATTTGAAACTGAGCAGCTTTGTGAAAACTGGGACTACAATATCACATGCTAAGCTGTTTGCCATTAGTGCTGTTTCAACGTTTACAGCATTTTAGAAAATTTACCTCAGATTCCATACATTAAAATTTAAAAAGGAAGTATGAAAAACAATGGTGTCTTTTATTGTGTTGAATCTTTTGAACCAATAGCTTTATTTAAAATCGACGTTATAAAACAATGGTTTTTAGATATTAGGTTTGCTACATTACATTTCTAGCAAATGGGATGAATGTATATAGCATTGGTAAACAGGCTGGATGTCTAGGTTTTCGAGGTCATAGAAACAAAATCAATCAACCATTAAGACCTAAACAATGACATTAGAAAGATCATCTGCAGACTCTTATTGACTGATATTTTCCTGCTGCCAGACTGATGTTAGAAACTACATCAATAAATATCACTGCTGAACTAGATTTGAAAACAGTTCAGTTTTTATTAGTAGGAAAACATTAAAGAAATGCTAGAGTTGTGAATGTGGTGAAGTTACAGATTTGACTCTATTTTGTACTTTTTAATATCAATTGATAAAGAATCTGGTGTAGTTTGCCTTTTATAAGTTGATAAATCCAAGTATATTCAAGTTTATTATTATTATTATCCTTTTTGCAAAACCACGACTGCCTGTCTTGAATTTACAACATCTAAATGTTATTTGATTATGGTAAACATCTAAAGCAGCACATATCGGGTAATTAACGTTTCTCAGGCTCTTGTTGATTCACTGCGCTGAGACAGTTTCCCCTCTGGTGTCTCTAATTAGACATGGATGAATTCTATTCGTCTTCCTTTTTCTTGTCACCTCTGTTCACACGGCCATGCTCAGACACACACCACTCATGCTGTATGCTATTTCTGGGGTGTGTTGTCTTGACATCCAAATTTAGAGCCCTCTCATTTGAATAGGGCAGATGTGTGTTTCATTTCTGGAATGTCTGATAGATCAAAATCAATCAATAATATGTGTATTTGCTTTTCTATGGGTTTTTGTATCTAAAACAATAAACCTGTAGAGGCAGAGTATATCTTCCACGATGGGGAGGAAACCAATGAATAAACATTACTGGGAAAGGTGGAGAAAAGACCAACTAGATATAGTGTGCATCACTGAGACCCATGACATGTAAACTACTTTATCCTTATATATTTTATTTCCAAAATGTGATATGAAATATGAATTACATTAACAGGGATCACACTGCTGCGAGTTCTGCTCCCAGATGGTGTTATTTAAGCACATTTACTTAAGTCTCCTTCTACTGATTCTGTTCTCTGCAATTGAAAATTTGAAGCAAATGTTAAAGAAGTACATCAGAAGCAAAATATATATAAAATAAAATAAAAGATTATATAAAAAATGAACTTTTAGAATCAATATTATCTTTTTTTGTTAGCTCATGCCTGAGATTTGTAATGTTGTTTATTTTCCTTGCAGGTTTTATTTTTATGAAAATTAGGCATTTGATTTGTTCAAAGATGTCAGAAATTCAAGGACAAGGTCACCAACCTTACAAAGGTTGGTGACCTTGTCTACTTCATGGGTACTGAGTCACAGGAAGGGCTACCAGTTGTGACCTATGAAAAGGAGGGATCAGCGATCACCTTAGCTTCATACATAATAACCATATTTCTATGAGGAAGGAAGGGATGGGATGGAGAGAGGAAAGAAGGAGGGGAGGCATGGTTTAGAAGGAAGGAAGGAAGGAAGGAAGGAAGGAAGGAA
>NW_015150476.1:1678975-1733498 GCF_000732505.1 Cyprinodon variegatus | reverse complement strand
AGGAAGGAAGGAAGGAAGGAAGGAAGGAAGGAAGGAAGGAAGGAAGGAAGGAAGGAAGGAAGGGATTCACCTTAACTTTATACATAATAAACATATTTTTATTGTTTCTTTTAACTCCTAATTTTCTTTATTATACTGTCATTTTGAAATATCTATAAATGCTTAAATACTCTAAATGATTAAAATGATGAAGTGCTCTATGAATACTTAAAAAAGAAGGGTAACAGAATAAAATAAAAATTTCAATCTTAGCCCACTGATGAGTTGTACTGTTTTCAGATTATTGATCTGAAAACAGTACAAGGTGGTGACCCCTGTTCTAGGAAATCTTCTGAAATTAGAAATTCTGTTTTTAAAAGTTTAATTCCCCTTTTCCTTTGTATTTAATATGTATTGAAAGGTGTGAAAATGAGCTGTTGGCAATTTGTTAAAACATTTATATCACTATTTGTTAACTAGCTCATTAAGTTTGAATCTGAAGTTGGAGAACTATGTACTGTCATCTTCCTCTGTCACTGAAAGTAGTCATCCTCACAAAAGTTAGCAGATCCCACAGGCTCGGCTTGAAGGTGACATCATTCCCCAAATCCATGTTGCAACTTTTAAATGAATGCAGAAAAACCACTGAATCTTTCTCCTTCTCTCATTCTAATGTAGTCTGAGTTTTACTACCCTCCCTTTCTTGTGTCTGCTGGCACTTCTTCTCTCTCATATTTATGCACACATTCACACACAGAACAAAAGACATAAACGAGGCTGAGCTATGTTAAGCATTGTGGTGTGCTGTGTTGAACTATTTCCCTAAACTGCATAAAGAATTAATGCCGTTCTCATGATGAAATGATGTTTGGCTTTATTTTAGCTCACCTTTTAACTATTCAAAACTGAATTACATAACCGCAATGCATCTCCACAGAAGGTACTGTAGATAAGAGCCTCGCAGACTCATTCCTAAGAAGGGAATGCAGAGCATGAAGTCCATCCCTCTCAGGTACAATTATGCACATTCTTCAACGTGAGAAATGACGCCTGCTCCACCAAGCATGTAATGGAACTGGGATAAGAATTTAATTCTGACATTAATGGGCTTGCTTTGATCCAAGGACACTGTTTGATTAATACAAGTATTTTATAGCAGTTGCGACATTTTAAAATGTAAACATTTAACCAACCAATAAAAAAGGAGCAAGCAGAGAAAAGGGGAAACAATAAAGTTCAGCTTCCCTTAAGTTGATCTTCAACCTTTTAAATGTCACTCATTACTTTATGCCTCATCTAGTCTTGTTGTCTCTGCCATACCTTTGGCTTCAAATGGAAAGCACTCTGGACAGTGTAACCAGCAGGATTTAGAAGGACAGTTTAGTTAGCTCTTTATATACTGTATTAGCACATGATATGATTAGATAAGGCCTGATATCGCGTGGCTCCCTTTTAGGTGCAAAGCATGGTCAGCGTAGCAGAGCAGGTTACTCCTTGTACGTCATTAAGCACCAAAGACAAACCATTCTGCTCCTTTACAGGTTTTAAATTGAGGCTTTGATTCACGACCGAGCAAGTTCTAAAAATAGCGAGTTGGGGAAGAAAGGGGAAGCGATAGAATGGGAGAAAGAGGGAGGGAGAGAAAGGAGGACACAGGCTGCTTTGGTCTCAGCAGAGTTAGTTGTATTTGATCTTTTTCCACCTTCTTGGTTTTTTAATACATCACATTTTCGCAACTCCTCCTTTCTATGCTCACAACTCTGTTTCTCCCTCTGGTTCCATCTGTCTTTCTATTTTTTTTTTAACCAAATCCCTCTTTTAGTCCCCCACCTTCCTCCCACCTTTTCCCTTCTCACTGTCTTTCTGCACACACGTTGGCATGCACATTATCACTGAGCTGGGGTAGAAGCTGGGACTGCAGCAACAACACTGACAAGAAACAAGACACAAGGAGGAGAAAGCAGTGCTCACTCTTTTTTGAAGAACACTGAAATAAAAAAAATATCACAGGATAAGGAGTCTGCATCTAGTTGTGCTGCTGCTGACAGTATTTGGATGAACGCTGCCTTTCTTTGTTGCGCACTGGGACACACAGCAATAATAACACACTTTTATGCACTCAGTCAGACGAGCAACAGCGCTGCCTGTCCAGATGCCAGTGTCTAAGGTAACATTTGCAATCTTTTGGGGATTCTGCAGTACCAATCAATCTTTAAGCTCATTCAGAGACTTGTGGTGCTTTGAAAAGGCAATTAAATTTTGTGCATGTGGTTAATTTTGGGTTTTGTTCGCTGTATTAAAGTAGGTGCTTTATTCTTACTGTAAAAACAGGCTAAGCCAGTTATTAGAGATCATTGGTAGATATTTCAAATTCTTGATGTTTGAAATCTACTTTTAGAATAACAAATTAATTAATTTGTTAGTTTCACATGAACTATACATCGAGAGTTAAAAACAACGTATGGTTGTGTTTCTCTGACTTGCCTTAAATCTTATTGAATTGTTGTGTTGTTAAACCCTGACAGTTTTGTTAGTCATTGACAGCTTTTGGCCAGATCACAATGGGAGTGTGTCTGTGTGAGCATGTGTGTATTCTCCTCTTAAATGTCAATATCTGTCTCTGTTTATGGGGAAAGTCTCAGTGAACAAATAAAAGAATGAATACCATGAGGTTAAGTTAACCACTCCAGTTATTAGTCCTGGGCTCATAATCACTGATATTTAAATAAAGTAATGCTGCACTTCTCTTTCTCGATTATGAATGCAATTTTTTCCCCAGATATTCCAGCAATCAAATCCCTTTTGTGATTGCTGACACACCTTTTTGGATTTTCCCAGTGGTATTTAATTTATATTTGGGTATGAGCTCCAGGTCTTCTAGGCTGGATGTCTCCTTGGCATTGCGGTTTTCTTTCGCCCTCTCCACATGTTTTCTACCCGAGTCAAGACTCTGACCGGGCCGGTCAGAACAGTTGATATAGAGTATATATAGAGAGGCTCTGACTTTACAGGATGAGCAGACCTGCACAGAATTTTATCACTTCTGCCTCTGTGCTATACACAAATTAAAACAATTTCCCACACTTACCTTGGACAGGTTATGAAAAGTTATAAAAATTGTAAAAAACACTGGCGTATTCTATAAAGCAAAGCCCAACTTAACGAGTCTGGGCAGAACAGACAGAGAAAATTCATATGTCTACATTAAAAACATAATTAGATCTATGTCTAAAGAAAAAAAAACACAGCATTAAATGCTGTGGGAAGGTTTATATGCTGACTAAGGCAGAAAGGTGATTCTAAAAGAGAGATCTCTGAAGTTTATCGAAGTTTTTTTTTTTCACAAAGATGTGAGAGATACGCTGTGCTTACCTGCTTTGTCTGCCCCTCGTTATTTTGTTTTTTGTGAGGCTTAAAGAGGATCACTACTTTATCCATTTTCTGTCCTCCTGAACTTCTATCCATGGGTAAAGTATTCTTTTTAATATGTTTCAATCATTGACTCTTTTTGCACGAGTCTGTCCCACTTGCTGTGTATGCTCTGTGCGACTCGAAAACTGACTCTTAACAGATTTTATTTTGTATTTTCTCCCAAAGCAAAAGCGTTTTACTTTGTAACAGCATCTCTTCCTGTCAGAATCATGATATTGCCGCTGAATTGCTGCTCAGTCCGACTAAAAAAAGATTAATCTCATTGAGAGCTTTGCAAGCCCCATTGCGTAAAATCGTGTCGAGTCATCATCCCCACTGACTATCACTGAGAGCTAAACGCCACAACCTCGTCCAACTCGATTTTTTGTCAGATTGGAGGAAAAATTGAAATTGTTGTGTTTTGGCCTTTTGTTTATTCTTCCGTCAAAATTTCCGAAGCAGAATCTGAAAATTAGGTTAATGAAGTAGAAATACAGAGTCAAACTGAATCTGATTGTATCTAAGTGGTCATAGACGGGGCCTGTTTGCACCCCAACATATTTATAGTAATGTTCATGAAGTTCGAATCAAATGTTTCGTTATTTCTATTTTGATAGGAGTATATTTATTATTCATGTTTGTGCCTGTTAAACTCTAATATTACCTGCCTGTTATGTGTTAAGGCTAATGTTCTCTCAAGAAGTTTATCGAATTAGGATAAAAAGTGATCATCTTCATTACGTACGTAACAAAGATTTTGGAGTGAAATGGGAGCATACAGACAGAGTGGATTATTCTTAGCAAATAGGTCTGTCACTGTGCATTCCGGCTGTCCTTGATCTAAGAACACTGTGAAATATCTTGATATGGCTGGAGTCAGTGAAGTCTCCTCATTTACAAATGTTTACGGTGTAATTATGTTAGGTTTGATGATGTGGCAGGGTGTGACACTAAATCCTTCTTTAACTGGTATTCTGGGCCGACTTTCTGAAGAAGTGAGCCCATTTGAAAGTGCTGCCTTCTGTAACACGAGTCATTTCTCTGGGTTTCAGTACGATTACAGTTTCTGTCCAACTCTGTTGTCATGTCTCATAGTAAGTTTATATATAAACATCATAAAATGTTATTTAAAGTGTTTATATGGGAGTGACCTCTTCTTAGGAGAGAAGAGGGTAGAGAAAGCTTAGAGATGTAAACATAGAGCTTTCCTCTTCAATGTAAAGTTTGTTTAACTCCTTTTTGGCTTCATTTTGTTTCATAAAATAATTTTTTGATTTTTTTTTTGTAGTATTGGGGAAGTACTCCCACCCCACATTCGCATGACACTGTTAGGCCGATGATGCAACTTCTTTGAGTTTTTTAAAGATGTTCTGGCAAATTACTGAATCCTCGCTATGTTACAGGTATAAACCAGAAAACACAGAGTCTTAACCCTCCTCTCCGCTTTGGGCTAGGCTTTGATATAATCCAATCAATTTACTTTATTTATATAGCACCAATTCACAACACATGTCATCTCAAGGCACTTTACAGTTTATGATATTATACAGACGAATTGATTCAAAGTTTTGTATTAAAGTAAAACTAGTTGATCGACTCATTGGCTCGAAGGCAATCCCTCACACTAAGCATGCTTGTAGTGACAGTGGAGAGGAAAAACTCCCTTTAAACAGGAAGAAGCCTCCAGCAGAACCAGGCTCAGTGTGAGCGGCCATCTGCAGAGGCCGACTGGAGTTCAAGGAGACAGAAGCAGGCATACAGAAAGTAGTAGAGATACAAAAAGCAACTGTAAAAGGCGACCCCGTCCAGGAAACACACAGCCAGGCAGACAAGCTCTGAGCCAGTTGCCGCATGTCAGAGGATGAAAAGAGCACATCTAGCTAGTCACAGTCAGAGACACAGGAATACACTGAAAAAAAGGCCAATCTCGAACATGTATAAACAAAGGTGTTGATGGCAGCAGCACAGCTGATATGTCGGTCCAGGATGGTGTCACAGCCAAACAGGAACAGACGAGGCAAATCTACTTTGAGAAAAAGGAGAAAGAGCATAACGTTAGAGATTGAACTAACAGATTCTGCAGAGTGGGAGAATATAGATAGAATGAAGCATAATGATGAAATGGGGGTTCCTATGTCCTCCAGCAGTCTAAGCATATAGTAGCAAAACTATAGAGATAACTCAGGGTAACTTGAGCCAGTCTAACTATAAGCTTTATTAAAAAGGAACGTTTTAAGCCTACCCCTAAAAGTAGACAGGGTGTCTGCCTCGCGGACTAAAACTGGTAGTTGGTTCCACAGGAGAGGAGCCTGAAAACTAAAAGATCTGCCTCCCATTCTATTTTTAGAAATTCTAGGAACCACTAGTAAACCTGCAGATTGAGAGCGAAGTGCTCTGTTAGGAACATAAGGAACAATCGTATGTGTGATATACAATGGAGCTTGGCCATTTAAGGCTTTATATGTGAGAAGGGGGATTTTAAATTCTATTCTTAATTTGACATTAAACCAAAGAAAAGAAGCTAGGATAGGAGAGATATGATCTCTCTTTTTAATTTTCATCAAAACTCTGGCTGCAGCATTTTGGATCAGCTGAAGGCTTTTAACTACAGTTTGTGGACTTCCTGATAGTAAAGAATTAGGCCAGCCTTGAAGTAACATATGCATGGACTAGTTTCTCAGCATCACCCCTCGACAAGATATTTCAAATGTTTGCAATATTGTGCAGATGAAAGAAGGAAATTTTAGAAACCTATTTGATGTGGGATTAAAATGACACTTCTTGATCAAAAATAATACCAAGATTTGTATTGTTATCATCTGAGATCAGTGGAATCCCATCCAAAGTCTTTTTCAAAGACTGTGGTCTTTGAAAAATGAATTCCATGCTGTCTAATAATTATACGGATTG
Organism: Cyprinodon variegatus; assembly: GCF_000732505.1. Classification (NCBI taxonomy): domain Eukaryota; kingdom Metazoa; phylum Chordata; class Actinopteri; order Cyprinodontiformes; family Cyprinodontidae; genus Cyprinodon; species Cyprinodon variegatus. The sequence goes on along the minus strand of NW_015150476.1, from coordinate 1,727,198 downwards.
GGAGCATATATATAGGAAAGGGAACTGGTCCTAGCACTGATCCCTGTGGTAGTGCACAGGTAACCCTTGAGCAAGAGGAAGATTTGTCATTAACGTGAACAAACTGAAATTGAGAGCTGTGATATAGAACCGCAATTCATACCTGAGGAACATACCTCCAGCTCTTGGCACATGTTAACATCGGAATATTTTCCCCTGCTGTCCGGCGGTCTTCAGCATTTGGTTGTGCTCTTATGGCATTTATGGAACCAGCAGTAATTGTCAGGGATCTGTAGTTTATCTTCGCTAGTTGACACTATGTTGTTCTAATTTGACCTAATTTGCTCAGAAATGACATGAGGCTCGTCCACCTCAGAACCTCAGATGTAAACAGTCGTAAATAAAAAGAAGATAAATCTGCAGAGACTGAAATGCTAAAGAAAGTTTTCGATTATAACATTTTCAGCTCAGTTCTAAGCAGTTAATACAAACCGAAGTTTATATATAGAACTAATTGCAACTGCAGCATGTATGGAAAACACAAAATGTCTCAAATTCAATGCATAAAAAAGGGACAATATTTCTGTCTGTAAATGTAAACATTTCTATGTTTAATTCAAATATGTGCATGAAAAAATATATTTTGTGCCTAATAAATATTGTTTCTTATTATTTAACATATTCATAATTATCTAATACACATTTTTTCCCATAGATATATTTTTTCTCTCATCTTTAAAATCTAAATCACAAATCAAATTGGATTTCTGTAGTGATTAGTGATTTAGTACAGGAAGCAATAATGCATTTAAAAGTGTATATTTTTAGGCATGACTTTACTTAACAAATTAATTTAATTTACATAGAGGCTGATTTACATACATTTAAAAACACTTGGTGTTTTTATTGATGTTACCATTTTATTAAATATGCCTCTTTGCTGAGGATTTGGTATTGTGTGTAAAAAAAAAAAAAAAAAAAGTGGTAAAAAGGAAAAAAAATTACTTATATGGCCGCTATTATATATTTATCTTTTAAAATTATATTTATTTTATCTTCAGTAGATAAACTCTCACTTCAAGTGAATATGATATTGTAGAACTTAAGATTACGGTAGTCCATGCAAGTCATTCTGTTAAGAGCGCCAAAATCTTTCAGTCTGTTATAATGAGAACGTTGCAGACAGAAACAAATGTGAAGCCATGAATTACACATCACAACCTCCATAAAATCCTTCCAGTCCTCTTCTATATTGAGATCCTTCATTTACAGACGTTCCATTCATGTCATCCAAGTCTGGAAATTTGGCAGGCAGTGACACTGAGCACTTACAGAACACAAACATGTCTATATATAAAGCTGCAGAGTTCATGCTAGAAAACACATAGAAATAATTATGGAGAAAGGATATAATTAGTAATGACAACTACCATAAGTGCTCTAAATGCTTTTGAAGGACATTTTCCTTTCTGTGAGTTACCAAATAATTAATGAAATATTTAAATCTAATGGTGTTTTTCGAATTAAAATTGGACATTTGAACTTCATCACATGCAGATTTCAGGCGCTATGCTATGTTTGTTTGACCTTATATCCCTATATTTAAAGCACCATAAAGGACATATTAGTATTTGGACATTTTCTAAAGTACCAGTGATTTGTACAGAAGGAGAGTTTAAGAACGTGTAGCTAACCATGTTGTTTGCTTTTGCAGTCAACCTTATAATAAACTGCCTTTTAGGGCTGTGAGCTTAACAGCTGCTGCTCAGCAAATTAATATTTTTCCCTCCAGATGTAAACTCTTTAAAATATGACATGTGTGCAGCTTTATATATAGTGATTCTTTAACAGTGGTTGCATTATGTGCACCCTAAAGATGTGCGTTTTTCTCCCTGTTTGTGCTCCAGTGTGTGTTTACAGTAGCTATGTGTCCATTGTGCTCTTTGTACATCCTGTGGGACCATACTGTAGTGCCCTAATGTCTTCACAAAGAAAACTAAGGGCGTGAGTGGTTTAGAAGCACAAATGGATGCAATATGTCCACACACATGCTGACCAATATTTGCAGATGCACACGTGAAATCACAGAGGACATCACAGAGCAGTCACACTGCTCTGTGGACAGTCATGTCTCTCTCTTCCTTCAGTCGTTATCCTCTTCTTATTATCTCTGTCTCCTCCCCCCTCTGCAGCTTCTCCTTTCCTTTCCTTCCCACTTGTTTGTGCAGCTTGGGAGTCTACCTACTTTGTCTCTTGGGCATTTCTCTCTCTCTCTCTCTCTCTCTCTCTCTCTATCTCTCTCTCCCTCTCGCTCGCTCTCAGACTCTGTAGATCTGCACAGTTCAGTTGGCCTAGCCCACATTGACAGAATCACACACCAGCTCAGCTGGCCAGCTACAGACACACACACCAGTTTGACAGCGGAAGTAGGCCACTTTAATGGGGATGTGTGGAGAGCCTCTATCTGTCTTTAGTGGATTATAACCTAGAACTGCTACTTCTTGCCAGGTAGGGTTTCTGCTCTGTTACTTTATTTTTCTTCACTTCGAGGCATCATTAGTGCTCTGTGAGAAGCAATTTCATGTAAATGGTTGGTTGGGAACTCACACAGGTATTTTGAGTTCCTATGACTGTCATGAAGCTGGGAGAAAAAAACAAGTTTGGTTATGGATGTTAGAAGGAGAGAGGACCATGAGAGGAAGGATGCCTGAATCTAATACAAGTCCATTTAAGTGGGACAAACTTATGACAGTCCAAGATGAAGAGTGTATGTTGCTGATGTGTTAAATTTTTATACATTCAACCTTTGAATAAACCTTTTTCCCCCCACCTTTTATCCTTTATTATCATCCTGCAGGTTTATTATCTCTCTAATATGATTGTCCTTTTAAAACTACCGCACATGGACAAGAATTGCAGGCAGTGGTTCTTCAACCTCAGTACTCTATTTGTTATTTTAATATTAGTCATACTTTTTGGCTTTTTCCCAAAGATTTGAGTTACTTTGTCAGATAGCTGGAAAGTCATAGTGTGAAGGGACGATAGATGATGGCCATTTAAAGGACATACTCTAAACCATGTTGGAGTCAGGCTGAAAGTGATACAAACAGAAGGAGGGAGCAAAGTGGGGGACCACAGGGGAAAAACAACAGGAAGCATACTGAGAAAATAGCTTTTTGCTTCTGCTCATCAGGAGAATGGTTGGGCGATATTCTTCTTATAATGGATTTAAAAAAAAAACATGGAGAACTAGATGCAATATGTGTTATGTGACTGTTAATACGTAAAAGAATAATCAATAACATCATTTTCTGTGTTATAGGTGTTGACTCTGAGACGATTATGGTTAGATATAACCGCAAGAGCCTTACAGTTATTCATAATCAGCAGTAAACATCTGTCTATCCCAGGATACTGCGTACACATGCAGACAAACATGATTGGGAATTATCAGCAGGCTCTGCAGTCCCAGCTTGAACAAATGAGATGTTTGTTATAACCCAGGAAACAGAGTCACACTCATAACAAGGCCTTGTTTGTCACTCAGACACAAATACTTACAATGAACGGGAGAAACAAAAAGAACAAATGCGTTCGTATTTGCAGCATACAAAGCATAACTCTATGACCATCATTTATTTTCCAGAGCCTTATCTTAACATCGCCAAAACCCTAGTTTTTTCTTTGAGGTGTATTAACTATGTTACTCTTCTTACCATCACACTGGAGGATTGACCCTCTGGCCATGGCTGATTTATGCCCTCACATCGTTTTCTGTAAAGGCCTTTTTCCATCTTCCTCAGTATTCAAAGTGTCATCATCTGTCTAGCGTCATGGGGCAAGTTACGTCAATGACATTCTCTGTCTGAACCCTAAGCTTTCACCAATAATAGCTTTACAAACTGGACTCATCCTCTGTTCTCCCTGCTTGGCGTAGACAGTGCCTTGTCTGTTTAGGTCTAAGAGGTTCTCTCTATTCTTAAACATATTTAAATGCAAAAATAGGAGTAGAAATAGGTTACATGATTCCACCTGACAAGTTTGATTTACCTTGCGTGGATGTATTAATGTGAGTTGATCATGGTAACCTTGTTGGGGGGATAAGTTGGGGTAGACATATGCCACGTACCTGATACTGAATCTGTATGATAGATGACTAAACCCAAGAGGGAACCAGGACAGCAATTACTTCAACTGTTTACTTCAAGCTGTTTTACAGCCACTGAGAAAAAAAGCAATGGTCACAATGTGCTATTTTTCCACTTACTGCATGTTTGTATTTCTTAAAACCCATTTTTTCTAAATATAAAGCACTATGTTTTGGAAAGCATCTAGTTTTCTTTCTTCTGTAAATTATGAGCGTAATATGGACATTTTGTCTAATCCTTTTCTAATGGGATAAAGGATGTGAAATGTAAAGTATGTTACTACATAAGATTCTCAAAATCTTTGATTAAAGAGGTAATGCTTAACGTCTGTTAGGGCTCCTATGTAGGAAAATATTTTTGCTAAATTAATCAGCAAATAGCTTTAACAGGCCTGCTACTGGGATCTCTTTATGTATTAGACAAGTCAGGGGATAATGGATTCTTCAGTAATGTAGACATTGGCGTGGTGTGGCATGAGAATGAACAACATTAAACAAATGTTATCATTTCTTTAACATTTAGTTGCATTTTTGTAAGTCTGATACCCAGGGCCTTTCTATTGCATTTTAGGGTTGCAGTCCATGTGGCGTGGATTTTTACTTTATTCTCCAGAAGTCCTTCAGTGCCCGGTTTAACAGTAGATGTTAATGTGAATGTCAAAGTACCCACTGACTGCAAAAACATTTTGAGCATTATTTACTTTTTATAAAAAGAAGTCCAGATATGCAGTATGTGAATATTGTGTCAGTGACGGGGGTGAATGGGTGATGTAGGATCATTTTAAAACAGAGGGATGTTTCTATTCATTATTTCATAATGAAATATTTTAAAAGCTACAGTTCATTATAAGTTGATCCTTTAAATGTAGATTTGTTTTTAAAGCATTACATTTGCTTCAGGCTTTTCACACATTGCTTAATTATTGCATTCAATTCCATTGTAAACTTATCAACATATTTTAAGTATGTCAAATATCAATGTTATCCAAAAGAAGCATATTTAATCAATAATTTTAGTATTGTTGAGAATGCAGCAAAAACCAGAACAATACAACCCCTGAAAAGCAAAGACAAATACAACCTAATAAAAACAAGGGGGTAGAGAAATAAGGACATTTAGTCTTATACGTATTTCAGTTAAGTAGAATAAAACATTTAGACCTAATGATGAGTCAATAGACCAACCACTGTTTGTGACAGCAGTATGTTATTTTTATTGTTGTGCCACTTGTATTGTCTGCTCAGGGACCATCCATCGTTATTAAGAGAATTGTGATTTTCCATTGTACCAATGGCTCTGAAAATATACGGATATGAGCTTAGGCTCTGAAAGAATTATTTACATTCTGTGTTACTGGGTCTCCAGATTGATCTAGATTTAATCTAACTAAATAAAAAAAGAAAACAAGCCAAAATGTCCCGTTAAAGGCCAGTTAGAATTACAAACCTTGCAGAATTTGCTCCTCCTCATTGAGCATGTGATTACAGCAGACATCCACTTGCATTTTGTTGTTGACTTTATATATATGTATATATATATATATTTATCTTCTTTTGAACATGGTCAATTCAAAGCTTACTGCTCCTAAGAATACATATAAATATCCTGGGCATATGAATATATTTATTTATTATTTGAATTTAGATGGATTTGTTAAGTGGATCAAATTTGGATGCTTGTTTTTTTCAAGTATGCACAGAATACTTATTAATGACTGACATATCGAGCAAATCATCAGAGCCATTCGAAACCATGTCAGCTTTTGAAAATCACATAGCTGAAAGAAGACAGTATTTGGTTGGCCATATGAAAATATTTTATCTTACATGGATTATGAACCTATAACAGTGAAGCTAAGACCAAATGTTTGTTTTTAGCTGTGTGGAATTGACCTCATTATTGGCCTTTATGTGCTGAGTTTTACATGTAAAGCGTTGAATCTCGTAAGCTCGGTCTTTACAGCTGACATTCCCATATTGTTGGCCAGAATGTTAGGTACAAGCTGGGGGCGGGGGAATCTCATGCTGAATATGAGTTTGTTTTTGAATTTGAAAGGTTGATTGAATAGCTAATAGCACTATGTTGCACTAGCGTTGGTGTTTGTTTTCTATATAAATGTAACATCTATTTTTTATTTATTTATTTATTTTTTTTATTTATCTACTTAGCTAAATTGAGTATTATGAATGTGTTTTAATTAATTTTGTTGCCTGGTGATTTTTTTTTCATTTTCTTTAAATTCCTCATTATTTTGAAAAACAAATGCAATAACTTTTAAAACCAAGGACATGTTTGGTGGTGAGCCAGCAGGTGTGTTTTCAGTGAAAACAAGACTGTAGGTATATGTTTGCTTTTTAAAGCAATAGATCAAAAGCCATAATAATCAAAGAACTACTGTAAATGCAATGGTGGTAAACATTGTCACAGTAAGATTTCACAGTCATTATTAGCAATAACAAATCCGTATTTAGTCTGGGAGGGCAGGATCCAGTAATGTTCTAAATTCCTGGTGCTGTCTTTATTTCACATGCAGTGCAACATGTGTTTGTAGGTGAATATCAAAGGGAGTTGAGTTTTGTTTTAATATTATTATTATTTTATTTTTTTTTATTGAACTACATATTTTTTATCTGGTCTTGATAGTATTTGTGAACGCTTGACAAAATATGACCAAGGCCATGACCGAGGCATAAAGATCTGAAGCCGGGTGCAAGACTGTGAAATGTTTAATAAGTCAAAAATGGTCTCAAAGAACAAGAACAATCTCAAGACGTCCATCCCTGACTTGCATTTCAAAAGGCTTGTAAAAAGCTGAGCCCATAGCTATGTAAATGAGAGAAACAGGACTTAGGTACTTAAATCAGGTCCAACTTTACAATCTATTTTTGCAAAAGTGTTGAGGGCTGCAGCCCAACTGATATCTCCCTCTAGAATGTTGCCAGGCCAGACAAAGCTATGACGATGACAAAAAGCATGGGGAATATTAAGTTAAAAGTTGAACTCACAAATCAGGCATATTGTAATTTAAGAACAGAAGTGGAAATAAGTAGAATGATGAAAAGTGATCCCTACGTATGTCTTCCAGCAGCTGAAGCCTATGGCAGCATATATAGCTCAGGATAAACCGTGCAACTTCGATTAAAAGCTTTATCAAATAGGAAAGGGGTGTCTGCCTCACAGACTGAAGCTGGTAGTTGGTTTAAGTGTTCTCTTTTATTATTTAAGACACCTTTTACACATTCACCCTTCCCCCTTATGCTCTTTGTTTTCCTTTTTCGTGTTTTTCTTTTTTCTCCCTTTTGGTCTGATCAAAATGGCAGATAACTATTACTGTCTTGCTATTCTTCACTCGGTGAAATCCATTGCAAAAAAGGCTGGTGCATTGCAGTGCATTTCATAAGGCTATTAAGGAATTGATCATCTACTTGTTCAAGCCATTCAAAGGGCTTTTGGTAATTTCACCCAGCAGTGGTTCACTCCTATATCTTCCGATTGCATATTGTTCTCGATAGCACATGTAACAACATTTTTTAAAATATATTTAAGTGGGGCAGACCCAAAGGCAAACATAATGGCTTACATATACTGCAGCTGCATGCATTTGGACTAACATCCTATATATATTACAGTGTACAGACCTGCTTTATTTTAGACCCAACATGTGATTGGAGGAATCAGGAAAATGGATTGTGCAGGTCTGAGTGTTCCAGTTTATAAGGCAACCTGTGACCTAGATTGGAACATATAATTTGACTTAAGGGCAAATAAACAACTTGCGTGCATGGCCATATTTGGTGGAAAATTAGTCTCACAAACAGGTTTGCTATCACTCTTGAGGGAGAAAAACAGCCAGCATTGCATCCCCAAAGGAGACCCCAACAGCAATTTTCCATGGGATGCAGTGCACTGATATCAGCTTGAATATTTTGTTTTTGCTTTGCAGGCTTGCAGGAGATGTGGAGGGATTTTAACCTGATTTTAAATCTTTGTGCTACAGACTCAGTTGTACCATTCATAAGCAGAAAACCTTTAAGAAGTTTATAATCAGGATTTCATTCTGCTTTCCAGAGCATTATATAAAAAAGAAATGGTTTGATGCTTGCAGACATCAACTCATTTACTGTAGCAAACTTCTTTTTTTCAAAAGGGGACCATTGAATTGTTCATACAACATGCTCTTTCATTGTTGTGGAGGGAAGAAATGGAGGAAAAACAGCATTAGCAGCAGCATTTAGACTTAAAATAATTCTTTACTTGCAGTGGAGTTATGTCATCTGTCTACGATACACACCTAAACTGATGTACATATTTCTGAGGTGCAAGATCAGCACTTAGAAAATTGGAAAATGGTCTCATGACTAATAGATTACAGCAAGCTTGGGGTTTGTACAGTGGAAAGTAAGATGGTCACTTAGTGGAGGAAGACTTCCTTCTAATTGCTTTAAGAACGTTTTAAATCATCTATGGTTGTTTAGAAGCAGTTTTCTCAGTGGAGCTATAATTATTTAGTAAGATTACGGCACAAGTAGTTCTGGGAGATTAGACCAACTAGCTATGCTGAGTATGGCGTCTCATCTTTCAGGATTTTATTCAGAAAAATGTTGTTTATTGTAATGATATTGGTAAGTCTGGTTATTTATTTGAATGGGGTTGATCTGAAATGTATTCTTCCAGTCAGTGATATAGGAAAACAGTTTCCTTTTTTCAATACTAAGGTGAGATTACACCTGCAGAGCAATATTTGGAGGGGGGTTTTCTTGGGTGACAACCACTATTCTTTCTCTCTTTTTATGGCATCTATAATTAATCTGAGGTTGCCAGACTGGATATATTAATATGGAAATAGATAATAAACAAAAATCCAACTTAAAAAAAATGTAGTGTTCTGTTTATCAAATGGTTCTTTTATGGACAGTTATAATGATTCACTCAATGTTGGATGAGAATAGCACAATCAAAAGAAATATGATTAACCGTGTTCTTGGCCTTTTTTTTTTGCATCAATGTGTTTGTTTTAAGTTTGCCCTCTGGGCTATGTAAACAGGATGCGCTCTCTAAATTTATCTAACCTTACACATTCTTTAAAGAAATCAATGAGATCACTCAGTGAGTAAAGGAAGGTATTGAACAGGGAAAAGGCGAGTCAAACGTTGGCAGACATTCAGCCAAACTGCTGTTACTGAGAGTCTGTGACTAAGAGAGCGCAGATATTGACAGGGAGGGGCAAAGAGGAGGGGAGCGTATGCTAGTACTCAAGATTTTTGACACCTTCGTCTTATCTGAATGAGATGGACTTAATGAGATGAATCAGAAAAATGATTTTAGTAGTAATGTGTTTGATACATTAAACCACCTGTTGCTACAAATAGACAATATATATTTACTTTTATAGCTTCTCTAAAAACAGGGATGATGCAGCAAACTATAATGAAGAAGGGGAGAAGGCCCCCTGATTCTGTTAGGAATGACAGGTTGGGGTTAAGATGAAATAACCTGTGAGGTTATATAAGACCCACCTTTAGCTTTTGGAAAATGCCTGGTGCAGCTGCTCCCCCTGGGATGGGTTTCTTGTTGCCGTGGTAACTATGGGACACATGAGGTCACATGATTATCCCTGGGTGATAGAATGCAGGAAATAATGTCAGCGATATTCCTCCTCCCAAGCACATCTTATTTCGAAAATGATCTTCTTTTTCATTCATATACATATAAATGTAGATCATATAGATTCAGAGTTTATTAGTTTTTCTTTTTATCCCGTATTCTATTTAAAGACCAAAGCACAACTGAGGAAATAATATTTACCCAGATATGTTTTGATAGGTGTTTCTAAGGTGTTTAATGATTTTTGATCATAGGAAAAACAAAGCTAAGAAACAAAAGCCAGGGATAAAAGTTGATGATTTGTTCTCATAGTGAACATGAGTTAATTTTTTCCCCAAAGTGTAGCATGTACATTGGCAGGACATTATGAATGAAAACATTTAGTTTGAACAGACAATAACTTCCTATAAAGTATGTAACAAATTAGTCTTAGATTATGCTAGTTTGTATTAGAGAAAGACTAACACATTGGCCGACTGATAATTGTGGTATCTTCATATTTTTTCCATTTATGTAAATCAGCCGATACATGCATGCTTTCAAATATTGAAATTGCATCCTTATTGATTTTCTGTTTTGCATTTGATAGATCATTGTCACATGATTTGAATGTCTCTCATCGCTCCTTCTTTGTATTTAGGTTCTTTGTTTGTTTTTTTGTTGGATTCTACATTATTTTTCTGTTCTCATTTCCTGTATTTTGGTCTTTGTTTTCTGTCTTGTTGCCAATAGCTGCCTCCTCAACAGCTTAGACAAGACATGAAGTTAGTGTAAATTTTTTCATAGATTTTTTGATTTGATTAAATAAAAACACAATCTTCCTCAAACTAAGCATTTTTTTTATTAAGTATTTTATATTGTTTTCTTTCCATAAAAATGTTTGCTGTCTTATTTTTTATTGCCATTATTAATACTAGGTAGGTTAGGCTAATAATAAAGGATTTTTTTAAAGAAATGTGAACTCTCAGTCAGTGAAATGTATGTAGGCTTGATTACCCACAGGAGACAAATGGGAGAACCCAGCATCACTGCCTTCTGGCAGTAATTGTAAATAAAGGCACCATCTCTAATGTGATACATCAATGTCATAGATAATGGACCGAGAAGTCACCAAGCTTAACATTCTTTTTTTTTTTTTCGGTTTGTTTTTTTAGTTTTGCTGATGAACTAGCATCATTTTAATGAGAACTTAGATGCTGAACCTCTCCCCTCCTCTCTCACTTACTCATCTCATTTCTGTTTCATTGCCATTCAGTGACTTCCCTCTTCCCTTCTGCTTGTCTTATCCACTTTGTCACCTTCATCTATTCGGGCTCTCGATCTGCATCTCGTTCTCCTTGCTTGTTTAGTTCAGGTTTTGTTTGCTTGCTATCTAATTGAAGCAGCAAGACAGACGTGGCTTTGCTGAATCACTGCTGACTTTGCGATGCATTTGAGAATGTGCATTGTGCATATGCATATGCACACGCATTAGTGAGAGCTAAGAAGCAAGGACCTGACACACCCCAGATGGCTCATTCTATGTTGGCTTAATGAGACATTTTTTGTATTTTACGGGAACCTATTAGAGGACACGTTATAGAGGAAAATAACCAAAATGTGGATTATGTAAAAAAATCTGGGAATGTGTTGACTTGTTGTTGTAATATATTTTCAACTAATAAATAATTGATCAAATGGAGCTAATATTGACCTGATTTTTTTTCGATGTTATGTTTGCTCTGTGCAGGTACTGTGAAAATAATTGTGTATCTGACAGGACAGGTGACTCAGCTGTGTTTTAATCCATATTATAACAGGGATGGGTTGGTTTTTCTGAGACTAAGAAAGTAAAATGGGCAAGGCAAGCTTCAGAAAAAAATAAATAAACAAACTGCAGCTGCTTTAGGCTAAATCCCACATGATCTCAAGATAACAACATCCCATGATACTTATGCTGAAGTATTTCAGTCGACAAAGCAACATACTGGGACTGTGACGATCTTCGGAAGACAATAAAAAAGCTTTATTCACCAACAGTCTCTCTTAATCGGATGTGCGTATATATATGCATATGTATATATGTATGTAAAAATCTGGCATTGCTTTTCTTCCAGAAGGGTTTAGAAAATTAACTTGTGAAACAGTCCAAAAATAATGATACCCTTAACTTACTATTTTGTTGCACAGCCTGTCTCAGCTCCTTCCATTGATGCTCAATAGTATTTAGGTCAGGGTTCACAGAAGGCCACCTCAGAATAGTCTGATATTTTCCACTTAATCATTCGTGGGTGTTTTTAGCTGCGTGTTTTGAGTTATTATCCTGTTATAAGACTCATGACTTGCATCTGAGACCAAGCTTCCTGACACCGGGAAGCACATTTCTATCTAAATTTCCTTGATAGTCTTAAAGTTTCATTATACACTGCAGAGATTCAAGAAAGCCTGCACCAGATGAAGCAAAGCAGACCCAGATCATAACAGAACATTCTACTTGTTTTAAAGTAGGGGCAGCGTTCTTTTCTTGATATGCTTTATTTTTCGTCGCCTGTGAACATGGAGCTGATGTGCCTTGGCAAAGACTTCCATTTTTGTCTCATCTGCTTTGTGGCTTCTCAACATGTAGTTTGGTGAATTTCAATCTGTCTTTTTATGATTTGTTTTCAACAATGATGTCCTCCTTAGTCATCTCTCATTAAATTCACTTTGGATCAGCCAAGAACGTGTGTTGCGATCTGACATTGATGTCCCTTGAGCATGAAGTTCACCTTTAACCTCTGTAAAAAAAAATCTTGGCTGTTTTGTTACCATTCACAGTATTCCTTCTCTTTCAATTTATCATAAAGTTTCCTTCTTCAGCCAAGTCAAGGGGGGTTGGCTAAAATTCCATGGATCTTAAATGTCTGAATAATGTGTGCAACTTTCGTCACAGGAACATCAAGCTACTTATAGATTGTCTTATAGCCTCTACCTTTAAAATACTTGTCAATAATTCTATCTTATCTTGTGAGACAACTCTTTCCTTCACTTCCTCTGGTCCATGTTGAGTGTGGTACACACCATGTTAGTGAATATTCATGCTGCACATTTTCATGTGCGATTTTAGTAAAAAAAAAAAAAATCATAAATTGTGATTTCTGGATTTTCTTTTTTTAGATTATCTCTCTCACAGTGGACATGCACCAACAATATTTCAAACCCCTCCATAATTTCTAAGTGGGAGAACTTGTAAAATAGCAGGGTGTGCAAATACTTATTTTCCTCAAAGTATTTATACATATGTTTGTGTGCATATGCACAGAATAGAAACAGGGGGGGGAAAGAGGAGCAAGCTGAGTGTCTGCAATTTCACTTAATTCCCTTCCTGCTTTCACAAAAAGTGCATTGCACTCTAAAAATACCTCTTATGTAGCCAGGGGAAAACAGAGGCCTTAATGTCCTGATAGTAATAGTACTTTAAGCTGTTAAAATGGGACCACAGGAAGGTTAAGGGAAACTAAGAAGAAAATGAGATGTCTGTATCCCCTACAGGCAGCTAGTTTATCCCTAAGACTCCCAAACAAAAAAAAAGGTCTGTCATGTCTTCCAAAAGCTCAGCTCCCCTCCTCAGGGTTTGGATTCCATGATTTTTCAAAGACTCTTTGAGTTCTTGAATAATGAGGACCAAAATATGAACTTTTACTCACCTCTAGGCTCCTAAGTTTTCTTATAGTCAAAACTTTTACAGTTTTGGCTTAAAGACGAGGAAGAGTTACACAGAAAAACATCTCTCAAATAAGAAAAGTAAAATTCTCCACACACTAAGACACCGGTAGCCAGAATTTATTATAATCTTTTAAGTCGTGTCGAACAATCATATTTTTTTTTTCTTAAAGTGTAACTCAATCCTTTTAATAGCATAACTACATCCCAGGAAAATATTGAAAATGCCCCCAAGATGGTCAGTGCCAAGAGACGCTGAGGGGCAGGGAACAGTGTGGGGATGAGTGGTGGGGGTTTAGCCAGGAGAAGTGAAAGTTAATGGAGGTGTGGTCTCAACATAGACAGAGTAGTATGTCTGAGTTAGTTGCTTTCATATCCAAACTTGGGGCTACGATGATTGCCTCCACTTCTGGTTTACCTGCCCCTTTTTTGAACCAATAGAGAGATTCAACCGCAATAGTCACCATTAAACCACTTTTAAAGCACTGAGGCGGTTTTGAGACAAATATTGCAGAACTAAAATATCTTATATAAAAATGGGAAGGTGTTGCATGATTACATTAAAATATCACCCTATTTATACAGTTTATATGCAAATAGTGGATTTGTACACATAGAGATAATCTTCAAAGGTGCAAATGGGATTTAGATTTGCTATCCAGCAGGCAGTGTTGCAAACAATGTTTTGTGCCTTCATCATTATGCAGGTCATATTCTAATGACCAAATTGTGATAATTCATAGGTGGAGGACATGCAAATGTGAGCTTTTACCATGTGTAGAGCAATTTTCAAAATCAGAAACTGTGGCTGCAGGTTTTGCACCTTTTATAGTTCCTCAGGTGTGAACTAATGTAAAGATGATCATTGTAGCCCCAAACAAGGCACTGGTACAATGCCAGAGGGTGGAGAGAGATTCTGTGTGCATATAAATGTAGAAATAACAATAGTAAAATAATTTTAATAAAGAAAAAATGCCTGTACAGACTGTAAAAATGAATAGAGATATTCTTTAAACAATTAAACAGATTTGGAAGAAATTAATGAACTTAAATATTATGATATATTTATAAAGAAATAGAATATCAAATGAGCCTGCAAAAAGGCTCAAACCGGATTTTTTTCCCCCCTCAATTTAATAAAGCATAATTGTGCTCTTTATTCAATTATATTTTATTTTATTTTACTTTAAAAAAGATGGTTTTTGTACATTTTATCACTATCACCTCATCATTCTTTAATGGCTACTCCCAAACTGTCAGTACAAAATGCAATCTGCTCATTTTAATGGAGAACCAAATCAGTTTATAAGTCTTAACATTAGTGTCTCAATCTTGGTAGATCAACAGCAGCGTTCCCACTTATTGTATGTACTAAACCTCTGTTTATCCAGCTCTCATTTAAAGATCAGACCATTAGTGTCTTCTGAACTTATTGATAACTTATATCCAAAAACTGAACTGGGGTTGGTTCATATACCAAAAAGGGCATGAATATTAAAAGATTATTTTAGTAAAAAGAATCTTAAAGAATAAAATCTTCAACTTCTATAGGACTTTGTTGATGATTCATTTATTTGATATTTAGCGAGGGGACTAACATATACAGGATGGGTTGACTTAAATCAACAGAACTACTAGTCTGAAGAAACTTTGTTTACTGATTCAGATCTTTTCTAAAGCTTCCAGCTTGTGTATTTATTTTTCTTTCACTCTTTAATGTCTTTTTATAGCTGTTTAAATACTGAAATCCAATGCTTATAAGCACTTTACGTCACATATTTACAAAAGGGTTGTTTTCCAGCACAAAGCAGTTGACAGAAGAGAACAGAAAGAAGGCCAAAAAAAAAAAAAAAATGAGTAGTGTTAAGTGGATCTCAGACCTTAGTGGACTCATTCTGGTACCATTATTAGAGAGGATTGTCACTGTACACCAGAGATATACTTATAAATGTGTGAGATGGTGCATTTCCTTTTATAAGCTAGTGCAACCCCTTGATCTTGACACATTTCTGTTAAAATGGGAATATGCAATCAATAACTCCCTGCCTTTCTCAGCTTCTGATTATACCATGTGACCAAAAACAAGTCAGCCTGTGATGTATTGCTTTAATCTGCGCCAAAATTTTCTGGTTTATAAAGCACATCATCAAGAACAGCCCAGATACTCTAATCCCCCTATAACGGCACCCATGAAGGTCACACAGTGAAAGTGAGGAAGAACCCTTGAGGAGCTAAGTACCACTTATTTAAAGCTTCAGTTAAAGCAGCACAGTCTGCCTTAAACCCTTCTGAGTTCAAGTTGACACAAAAATGATCTTTTGGTTGGCTGATCAGGCAAATACTTAAAGTATTATTTATTACATACATAGAAGTTAATATAACACACAAGTTATATTGTAATGTTCATGTGTAATTTGCGTGAGTGCAAACAAAATCATTTTTAACATCAACCATTCACACTGCAGTAATTCGCCAAAGTACTGTTTACTATTTTTGTACTAGAATTTTAAATTTAACTTTTAATTAATCCTAAATAAAAGGCAGACAACCTGTTCAGAGTTTATAAATATAGTTTATGGGGGACTTGTTTGGTTTAAAAGTGTTAAATATCTCTATAGATGTTTGGCAGAAGGAAACGTCATTTCTGGATCTTGTGACTGCATGTCAACATCATGGGTTTAGTCTTCCGACACAATGAGGCCCTTCATTATATTTAGAGCTGACCTCAACCAAAGCAACTGATTGTACACACTTTGCTAAGGTTTTTAAAATCTTATTATACTAAGGGTCATACTCTAATATTAGCATAGTTATTTTTGATTAGTTATACTTGGTTTTGAATTACAAACAATGTTCTTTGGTAAAGCTCAGCTTCATGTTAGTGGCTTATGTTTTCACATCATTTAAAGCCTGTTTTTTTATTTCAATTCCAAATTTAAAGCTGAGCCTATTGCAAGCATTATTCAGTTGAATATCACAATTTTGGGGATTTTATGCATCTAAATGGTTCATATTGTAGGTTGTAATTAATATACTATATACAACTTCATTGAAACCCATTGAAGAATAAGCTGCACAGGTTTGAATCTTTTTTTTCTTTTTCTTAAAAGTTCATAACTCAAACCTACTAACACTCTATATAAAATTATAATATCATGCAAATTACTCAGTCTATTACATTTCAATGGACTTTGTGATTTTGAAGGGTCAATTCCAGGACTTAAATTTTAGCCTGCTTGTCCATGTCTGCATCAGCTGTGTGTTTGGCTGCGGCTCAATAGTAAGGTTACAGATTTTTATGCATCTTTTAGGAGCAAGACAATGAACCTTTACTTGCCTTTTAATGTGTAGAATGACACCATGCCATACCACATTTATTTCTAAAGCACTTCAAATATAACATAGCTGAAAGAAGTGCTGTGCAAATATAAAAAAAAAAAAAAAAAAAAAAAACAATGAAAAATGCAATAATATTGGTGAATTAAAATTTACACTTAGACAAACTTTATTATCATATTGTATACACAGATTATATACAAAACGAAATTTCAATGCTTACCGTGAATGAGCAGCTTACATCATAGAATAAACACTGTATATATAATGAATTAATAAATGAATGCAATATAATGTAAGCAAATAACAATAAATGAATTGTAACATTGCTTTGATTTATAGATAACATCTACCAGTTAAGTCCCCTTTTTAGTAACCTCTTAGTTAAACCAGGTGTCAAAGTTTCAATTACCTAGCCAAAATATTCACCTTAGAGGAAAAAAGAAATTAGTGTAAAGAACCAGCCCAGGAACCAGCAAAGTTACAGTTGGGAGATAATGGTTCTACATTAACCCTACCCTCAGTATAGTAAGTTTCAGCAACATAGAGTGATACAGAACACAATGGAAGAGAAGTCCCAGCTCCAAACTAGACACCTCGACATTTCTCCCTTTCAGTCCATAACTTATTAAGAATTATTAATTATTGCTAAACAATTTGACCTTGACGGCAAAAAATATGACCAAATCAAGATGAGGCTTTTAAACCTATTAGACCTGTACTAACTCTAAAGCATGGAAGAAGTAGTATCATGCTGTGGGTCTGTTTCAAGGGACTGGATCCAACTTTTATAACTTCCTCTCAAATCAACAGATATTTAATGAGTCTTGGACACATGAACAAGCAAGCATGAAAACAATGTTAATAATGTATCAAACCCAGTTTAGAAACAGATAAGGGAGACTAAAACACATTCAATACTGTTGACTACCAGCGCTGTTTAAGTGCTTAATGTACATTTGAGTATCTTCAGAAAAAAAATATTTTCCTGGTCTGATAACACATATTCATATTTCAAAGCAGCATTTGCTCAGAGATGTCCATGATATCCACAACTATGAAAGCCAAAATACTGAAAGGGCAGCTGGGCTTGTTATCACTTTCCAAAATATTCATAAATCCTCAAGTTTATCCAGTTGATTCACAATGAACTATTGCAAAAATACCCTGATTATAGTTTATAATGCAGTTTTAAAAATCAGTGTAACTGGTTAAAACCTTCTGCAACCCTTTCTCAAATTTCCATGCAGAGTTTGTGGTTCTGGCCTGGTGCTGGCCCACTCAAATGAATTTGCAATGATCCACCCACGGGGCTCAGTAAGCTTCACTGTGGTAGCTGGAGGAGGTTAAAGATGCATATTAAAGCAGCAGATTTTGAGAAGGAGGTGATACAAATAGAGGGGAAAAAATAAAAACTTTGTATAACAAAACGGGGGACGGGCTGTTTATATTAAAAATATTATTCTGCCAAGAACTACATCTGAGAGAAGAAAAGAATTTGAGGAAATAGGTGAAAGGCCTCTTTTTTTTCACATTTTCTGTAAGAATGGGTTCTGAAAGCCTTATTAGCAACTTAGTTTGACAAATAGGCTGCTGCAAGCTCTTGGAATTAGTAGCAGCAGGGGGAAAAAAAGGCAATAAATTACATCATAAAGTCCCTGGCTCTAAAAAAGAAAAACCGGAGGCTGTTTCTCTCCCAGAAAGGCCACAAGGATAGTTTGAGAACAGAATTTCCCAAGTTATTGTCTTGTGACGCTTTATATGCTTTACTATACAGACTGAAATCACTTTAGCTTTTTTTTTGAGGATCTGCTCCTGATTGATTGATTGATTGATTGATTGACTGATTGATTGATTGATAGATTGATTGATTGATTGATTGATTGATTGATTGATTGATTGATTGATTGATTGATTGATTGATTGATTGATCACACAGTGGAGAAATTTACAGTATATACATCGCATCCAAATGTGACAGCTTTTTTTTTAAATAGTTTTATGGTATATTATTATACCATATTGCACAGGGTGTTTACATTGATACTTATATAGATGGATATTTCTATATATATAGTTATTGCACTGGGTGTCAAATATAGAGAAACGGGTTAGTGCACAGGGTATCAAATGGTAATTGCTCATTATACATTGCACAAGTTATTGTCGTTGTAGTGTTGCACTGTACCGTCTGGTCCGGTCTGGTTCTTACCCTTCCAGTCAAAACACTGAGGTCAATGGCATGACTATCCTTACTTAGTCTGACATTTTGACCTTGTCCGAATACATTCTTTTGCAAATTGGAGTCCCAACCCTCATGAAAGACAAACAAGTTCAATATGAAGAATGAAATGGTTGTAAAAATGTATTTTGCTCTTAACTTATCAGGTTTGGATTTTGTATCCTGCTGGTCTATCAAAACCGATTTTAACCATCTGTCTTCCTTCTGTGTTTGCCTTCACTAGATGTTGGAGCCAAAGGTGGATGCCTCTTCTTGTGAGCTGGGCGGCCCAGAAGTAGATAGAGAAAGTGTGGGCCTCCACATGCCAATGCACAGCCCAGAAGGTGAGGACAGCAGCCTGTATCCCTCCAGCCCCTCAGAGCCTGCAACGCTTGGAAGTCCTCACCCTTCAGAGCCGCTCACGCCTTTGGATGAGGTCTACACACCCCTTGGAGGTCTGTTGGGATCTGGGGACCGACATAAGGTTCCCCCCACTCCACCTCCTTCGACAGAAGGCGAGGATTCAAAAAGCATAGAGGGGCATGAGATGGACATATGGAAAGAGTGTAAAGATGAAGAGGAAAAGATGGCAAAAGAAGAGGAGGAGGAGGGGAGCAGCAAAAGAAGTGAGGAAGGAGATAAAGATGGAGAGGGAGACGATAGATGTGAAGATGAGGCCAACTTAAATCTTGTGGCTTCAAACACAGATGAAGACAATGTGTCTGAGCCACCTGACACCAATGCCCCCCCTTCCTCCTCCTCTTCCTCGTTTGTCATCCCTGAGTTGCGTCTCGATCGCTCTTTCAGCGCCGATGCCCTCTCCTCCCCCAACACAGACGAAGAAGAATATGACGACGATGAAGAGGAAGAGTCTGACGAGGAGGATGACGAAGATGACAGCGACGATGCTTACTTACAGCGAAGCGACAGCAAACGCCGTAGCATGGTGGAGGGTGCCACGTGTGAAAAGCATGGCGGAGGCCGGCTCAGTGTGCAAAATTCCCTCCGACGCCGCACGCACAGTGAAGGCAGCCTCCTGCAGGAGCCCCGCACACCCTGCTTCACCTCTGACAATGCCATCAACTGTCTGGAGGCTGGCGGTGTGCACCACAAGGGTGGCTGGACGCTTCCATCTCCCAAAACCTTGAAGAAAGAGCTGATGAAGAACGGCGGCTCCATGCACCAGCTGTGTATGCTTTTCTCTGGGAGGAAGGTGAGCAAGTTGTTTTTGGTTGCCAGAAGAAGAACAAAACATATTTAAAGGGTTTATTTTTAAACTTTTATGAAAAGGGCTTTGGGCTGCTCAGTGGTGCACTGGGTAGCACTGATGCCTTGCAGTAAGAAGGTTCTGGGTTCAATTCCTGGCCTGGGGTCTTTCTGCATGGAGTTTGCATGTTCTCCCTGAGCATGCATGGGTTCTCTCCGGGTACTCTGGCTTTGTCCCACAGTCCAAAAACATGACTGTTAATTGGCTTCTCTACAGTCCCCTTAGGTGTGAGTGTGTGTGTGTGTGAATGTTGCCCTGCGATGGACTGGCGACCTGTGCAGGGTGTACCCTGCCTTTCACCCACTGACTGCTAGAGATAGGCACCAGCACCCCTCGAGACCCCACTTGGGATAAGGGTGTTAGAAGATGGATGGAAAAGGGCTTTATTTTGCCTCATTTCTTTGACAAAGTAGTCAGTCTGTGGTCTGTGGTAAAATGATGACATCAAGTGGTAAAGATGAGAAAGTACACAAGATAAATCCCACCGAACCTTAACTATTCTACTACACTGTATATTACAACATACAGTGTTATGCAAAAGTGTTCATATCATTTATACTTGTTTACATGTCATTTGGTTTTGTTCACACAACTTCTTCTTGAAAAACATTTTTTTCAAAAAATATTTTTATAGGATGTATATGCAAAGGATTTTTTGCTTTATTCAGTTAAAGCTCAATCAGCTTTTCTTATGCTGAATCATAAAGTGTCAAATATTCAAAGCTAAAGTTTTTACACAACTTTTACCATCAGTTTAATCAAGCAACAGTCTCTGACACTTCAACCAATGAAAACTAAACAAAATTTAAATTAGTTATAAAAGCCCAAAGTTAACCATTTGTTTGTGACTATATCATTCTATCTTCAAAATTTTTTTTTTTTTATTTCTATTGATGAAGAAAGGACATCCATGTTTACATACAGTTTATTTCAGTTAATGTTGTAACACCACCAGCAATAATAATCCTTATCATCATCATAATCATTATTTCATTAATTTATTCCAGTGAGCATATATAATAATCTGTGATTACCATTATAATAAATGATACAATAAATAAACAGAACAAGAAGCTAAATTACTGAGAATTTTATTATTTTATTATTGTATTATTCTTGCAGTAGTTTCTATAGTTAACCAACAGGGGGAAGCATTGCATTGCTGGCCCAGTGGTGGGCTGTGGTTTTCTTTAGCAGATATGTTGAAATTAATTCTAAATATTTCCTGAACTGGCTCACATATAAACTATGAAGTATTTTAGCACAAAATACTTTTACATGTATATTGCATTTACTGTAATGCACACAAATTGTCTGCAGCATAGTCAGAGAGATCATACATGCATATAGAGTTGAAAAATCAAGAGCAATGGAGGTAAAATCACAAATACAATCACATCAAGTCTGTCATTCAGCAGACTCAATGACAGACTTGTTGCAGAAGTAAGAGCACATTTTATCATCAAACAAAATCAGACGTGCTGCTCCTCCTTATCTGCTTCACCTTCCACCAGTCTGTCAGCACTCTCTACATCCTTAAATGGCCGTGAGAGCGCTCTGTAGCGGAGGAATGCAGCAGACAGAGCTGGAGCCTGTTTGTCTTGGCAGATTCAAGAGTAATTTTACTACCTATTGGCGTCATGGACACATTTCCTTTGTGGGGTTTGTTTCCACTTTTCAGAATGATCCTTAGACACACATCTATAACTAAATTAGTAAATATTGCAACATTTTGGAAAGCAAATATGTTTATGCACTCAGTTTGAAATCATAATGTTATTTATGGGTATTCAGTTTTTTTTTTTATTCCATGAATACAGGAACCTGCTAGAAATGTGTTGGTTTGCCACCACTTTAATATCTGGGGCTCTTTCTGTCAGCTCTGTTTTCCTTTGCCAGCCAATGTTTACTTGGCCTTTATTTAACACCAACTCTGCCCCTGTCGTTTTTTCCACACTGCACTTTTTCCTCTCACTGGTTTTGTTTTTCTTATGGCCTGTCAACAACATAAGGAGCCAACTACATTTAAAAAGAATCTCAGGAAGTAAATTGTCTGCTTTGTTGTCTGAATGGCAAAAGCCTCTGCTTCCAATTAAAAGGGATTTATTGGAATTATAATAATAATTTTTCCTAAACTAAACCACTTTTTTAATGCAAAGCAAATGATTATAACTACAAAGTCAAAAGCAAATACTTAGTAAAACCAGGGTGAAATGCTGAAGTGAATGAGTTTTAATTATTAATGAACCACAAAAATAATGCACCTTGATTTTTTTTAATCAGTATTTTATATATATCAGATTATCTCAAAGTGTAGTAGCTTATTATAATTTCTAGATTTGTTTTCAAATAAAAGTATGTCTCTACCAGCTTTCCAAAATTAGAATTTAGACTCATTTTTGGCAATTACTTTCTTTGTGAAAACAAAGTGTTGATGAAATGATATTAATATTTTAATTTTGCATTTAAAAAACGCAGCAGGACATACCAGGTGATTCTGAGTTATTATGAATCAAACAGGCTTATTTTTAACACAAATATTCTAAATTTAGTCGTGCCACATCAGCACTCTAATTAATAGCTAGTAAAAACCCATCTGTGTGTGGTGACGTCAGAGGGAAAATGTTGAGCTAGCTCAACGTTCTATAATGGAGATAGATGGAAACATTAATGGTGGTTCCAAAATGTCTAGTCTGTAATGGGTTTGTGTGGTCGAACCATCTGCCGGTTCAAACTCAGGAGAGGGTAGTGATGATGAGGAATATGGAGGCATCACACCTTAAAGGTTGGAACCATATAGAGTGAACCTGTAGCCTACAGAGAGTCAGAGTCCGAGCCGAAGGGTGAAGGCCAATATGACCCGAAGCAACCCTGGCAGAAAACACATGACAGGGATATTTTTTCTTATTCAAGATAGATGTGGAGCTGGAAGTGGAAGAGCTGGGAGCGACATCGGCAGGCTCCTTTTCTCACCTACAGGAAGCTGTAGGTATGACTGTCATGTCAGTGTTTTACTGAACAACCAATTGAGTCTTTCAATGAGGGAACAAGATAAAAAAAAAAAAAAAATCCTTTTTTAAATGTTCAAAGCACAGAAGAGACACCATGGAGTACTCAAACTTCTCCTGATCTCAACTGACCTGCTTCACCCACTTTGAAAGCAACTCCAGATCCTTAAGAAACCCATATAAGCTGAGTTATCCTTATGGGCATTGAGGCAAAAAGCTGAGACAAAAAGTAAAGACATAGCTGCATCTTAATCCATGAAAACTCCAACCGCTTTTATATTAAAATCGGTGTTCCATCTCTCAGTCATTCTATTGTATACGTTACTCCTGCGTTCTCCCTCAGTCACTAAGCGGTGCTAGAGCCATCTGAATGGCTTTTTCTTAAATAAAAATTATTTTATGTGGGTGCCCTTGAAATTATTACATTGATCATCCTGATTAAGGTTTTGCTCTATAAAATATACTAAAAAATGTCAGTATTGTGTCAACAACACTTTAAGCTCTGGACAGATTGGATAGAGAACATTAGATGTCTAGATCTCACAGATTCTTAGTTTAACTTAGATCTTTGCTAACATTACATATTTAAAAATTTTCCATCAAAGCTCTGGCTGCATGTGAAGAATGTTCAACCTGCTGGAATGAGAACATACTACATTCTCTTGTCTTTTGCCGTCTACAATTGTTTGAAGTGATCAGTTCTCTTCTGGCTCCTTTTTTTAATCTTAAAGATAATGCTTTAAAGAGTTCTGAAGCAACAAAATGTTGATTCAAGTTTTAGAAAGATGTTGGATTGCTAAGAGGAAAAAAAGGTGTTCCTTAGCTATTTTTTTGGCCTGGTTTCCAACATCAGGCCAGACTTTACTGTTTGGGGTTTTCATCTAGGATTGCACTGTATTCAGTCTTATCCCTATCCACCTATTTTCCTTCTAAACTTTGGAGAAAGTAATCCCCAAGGGATGATGCAGCCATCTCAATATTTTACTTTTCAGATGGGATGTACATGGTGATGTGCATTCTTATTTGCTTCCGGGAACAGTTGTATTTATACTGTCTGATTACTAGATGTTGACTTCAGATCACAGTCAGTATAGAATAATACTAAATATTCATGTCTTTTAATCACATGATGACAAAACATATGTCAGAATATAGATGTAAGATGCAAATAGACATAAATAGGTGTAGGCCTAATTTCTGCTTGTTTAGTTTAATTAGCAAAGGCTTTCTTAGAATCAATAAATCTCTATGCAGGTGACATCCGTTGATGACTAACAAAACTCTGTTGGATTTAGCAGGCCGAATGTTTTGTTTATCAGGTCGTAATGCTTGTTTGAAGATGGAATAAATATCTTCTCTCTCTTTGCGGACATTTGCGGGAAACGATCTTAATGTGTTTACGGATGCTTAGATTCTTTGGATGTGCCGATAACTGTAGGCAGACAGAGCACGAGCCAATTTAGTCTGAATACATCTGAAGTAAAAATCGGCCTTTTGATTAAAAACAAAATCTTAATACAGTTTAACACTTGTACTGTATAATTTCTCTGTTGGGATTTTACAAATGATGAACTCTTTTACTTTTATAGCAAGTTTCTTATGTTTTTCCTGTTATAGTTGCTCTAACATCGTTTTGCATAATAAATAAAACAAAAACACATTTGAGTTGAAAACTTCAAGTAAATCTTCTATCCCTCAAATATAAATTGTGCATATATTTTTTTGTTGTAAACTAAACTTTTGGCCAACATGAATATGTGGCTAAAGGGTAACATGGAAACAACTTCTGTGGTCTATTCATATAACAAGAAAGAATTTAAAGTAATATGAAAAGCTTTTCTATATATATATATATATATACAGTAAAGTGCTTAGTAGGATAACACACCCTGAGAGGTGAAGTTTGGGATCGGTTAGAGTTAGCTTTAGATTCAGAATAAATTGAAGGGCTAGTTTGCTGTGTGTTTTATTCAGATCTGGACTTCATTATTATTCAACCTCCATAACTTAATTGGATTTCATTATGAAGTCCCTTATAAATGAACAGTGCATCGTAAATCTGGTTGTTCATAGGGCCCAAAGCTGTCATTGCTAAACTACAATGCAAAAAATCAGATTATTTACATATATGTAGTGTAAGGAAGGAAGGAAGGAAGGAAGGAAGGAAGGAAGGAAGGAAGGAAGGAAGGAAGGAAGGAACGAACGAACGAACGAACGAACGAACGAACGAACGAACGAACACAGCAATAAGCTCAGAACAACATGTTTGGAATAATGTACCTTCAGAGAAAAGGTTGACTTCTGTCACTATGACCTGTTCTAAACGCTAAATTATGATAAGCAGAACAAACATTAACAGGGACCTAAATATGCTATTTTAGGCCTGCTCTCTTCCTGTGTTGTTTTATCAAGTTCTCTTTTAATTGGACTACGTACATGTTGAGCAGACCCTTCCAGCACAAACATATTAATGAGCTCACACCATTCCCCAAGCTCAAATACTTATACATTTCTAATTTTCTAAAAGGTTTGCAGTAAGCAGTTAGGCAGTACTTGTTGATATCATTAAATAGACTCTTTGCTCACATTGGACTGTGCACATGGGCAAATCTAAAAATAGTTTGTTTTTACCAAGTGAACTACGCAAGAGGCTTAAGGGAAATAATATGAAAAGTCAATGAGTTGTTTTTAGGTGTTTTGCAGCCATTCGAGACTAAATAAATTCTACAAATACTTGGACTTCTCAGAATCAACATAAATTTGTTAACATCGTTGTAGGTAAATATGTTAAGAGTACGTTCATACACTCGGATGGGACAAAAGGTCTTGGGAGTTCAACTCTTTGCAGAAGGCAGCCAGACTGGATACGTCCAGAGAAAATGCTAAATGAGTAACGAGTAAATATTTACTGTGGGGACCGGACAAATGTTCAGAGCAGGAAGCAAAAACATCTCCTCACCATAGGGGCAATGGACAAAAATGTCATTGACAGAACTGAATTTGATGTTTTCAGTTAATGGTGGTTTAATTAACTTTTTATATTTCCAGTTATACTATTTACAGTGTCTATGGCCATTAAGAAGGAAATAATTAGTAATAACAAATATAATTTTACCATTTAGGCAGAAACGACCATTTCTTTGTGGAATCAGAGATTATTCATCAGATTATCAGAAAGGTTTTCATCTGTAATTTATCATTTTCTTTGTTTTTATCTTGATTATCTTTAAAAGGAGGCAGAAAGAATATAGTACAGCAAACACATTAAGACACAGCTCATTATCAATACATAGGCTTGAATATAAAGTCCACATATTACTACTGAATATTTCAGCCTGAGTTCAAGACTATATATCGAGCTTTCACCAAATAGTTATTTAGGAACTGCTTAAAATATCTTTGCAAAATACACCATTAGAAGTTTGTTTCACTGGATCCAAACTCAACCTTTTGAAAAAACTATCCCAGATATTTTTCCCTGCACTAAACTTTATACTTGGCACAACGTAGTCAGCAAGTATCATCATTAATGCATCTGCCAAATCCGAACTACTCATTCAGATTGGCAGACACAGATTGGATTTATTCATTACAGATAACTCATGTTCCCTGCTTTGGAGTCAACTGACAGCGTGCTTTATGCCACTGTGCAACACACTTATTGATGTAAGTTGACTTGGTTCTCTGAAACTTCTGCTTGAGCTGTATCAGCACACGTCTAAAGGGTCACCAAGACACCGACATACAGAAGCTGTCAATTGTTTCCCTGGTTTGTGTCTCTTATCTCAGATAAATGAAACAACTTGGTTCAAATCCCTATATTAAGTTTACCTTTAATCCACATTGTACTATAAAGGTGTACCATATCTATTCTTTATATATATAAAAAAAAAGACTACATACACATCATACAGGATATATTATCCCCTCAGTGTGGTACATGTGAGCTGACTTTCTTAAAAAAAAAAAAAAAACGTCCACCACAAAGTTCAGCTTAATGGGTTTAATTTCAGATAAAGTCATATAATGGCAAGATAATCATCATTAATCTGGTATAACTGCTTAGCAGTTAGTGAACAATTTACTGTGCTTGGCTAGTTATTTTATGAGCTGTGTTTAAAGAAGCATGGGGATGCAGAGTACTGTTCTCATTTATTATGTCTTATTTTCCTGTAGTACAGTATCGATTAGCCTTATTAGTTTACTTTGAGATCCATTCAAGAACAAAAATTGGATCCAGGTTGTGTCCAAATTGAAAATAGAAGGAAAAAATTCAAATGTTGGACTGACCATTCAGATGTTTTTGGCTCAGGCACTGCAAAATTACCAAAACTATTATGATGACCTGACATTTTCTAACAGTACATTTGGAAGAAAAAACAGAAGTAGAACAGCAGCTGGATTTTTATTCTTCTTGCATGACAAGCATCAACTTTGCTCTTACTGAAAAGTGATTAAACTGTGAATTCTACATTTACAAAGCTTGCATGAAAAGCAAATAGTGCCATATTTTATACCATATAGAGTGCTTTTTCCAGTAGCTTCTGTTAGTGACATATGTGTTAGATGTGCTGAGGTCATTAAGTGATGGACGATGCCACTAGCACAAAACAGTTCTCTCTTGACGCTCAACAAGTCTGAGAAACGCAGCACAAGTGTTTGCAGCGCTGGTTGCCATAGCAGTGTTTTGGCTGACTCAGGATCCAGTAACATAAATGTTGATGCAGTAGATGGTTCTTTGCATATACATACACACAATACGACTAAATGTTTAAAGATAAATGATGTACAGGCTGCTGTAAACATGATTTTCAGCACCGTGACGTATGTTAATGCACGAGAAAGTAGCATCACAACAGGATTTGATGCAATGAGGGACCAGAAATGATGTAGGTAAAAGACTTTTGAAGTTTATGTTCCTAATTCTGCCTATAAGTGTTATGATATGCTGTTCCGGGATTTCTGATTCTGCTTTTTTTCCATTTTAAAATCGAAAATGTTTTATTGAAGTAGAGAACAACAATCGTTCAGTTTGGTATATAGACAATTTCCTTATTTACATATTTTATAAAACACCCTAATTGACCGTTTTTTTATTTATTTATCCTATTTATATGGCTTGATAAGAGCAGTTCACCGCGCTTATTCCAGCTGTTCACACTTTCTCTACTTCTTTTTCTCATGGTTTTGTCTTTCTTTCTCATCGCCTGGTTTGTCACAGGTTTGCCTGCTGTGTCTAAAAGTAGCAGCAGCAGCAACCCAGACTGACACAGCTAATTGGCTAATTTGCATCACGTGCAGCCTGGTCCCGGCTGCTCCGGAGGGCTTTATCATATTAACAGGAGAAGTGGTGCAAATGAAGTTAGACAACATGCGGTAATTTAGAAATGTTTTAAAAGAGGTTGGGTCCAGATTAGCTAGCAAGTGGGTCGGGATCCGCGGTCCACTAATCCTGTGACCTCTGCGCTATACTCTAGTTTTCCCCTTGGTAATTCTTTATTTCCTAGTAACTGGTCTTACTTCCCTTTTGCTTTATTTAAGTTAATTTCTAGCTTTAGTTGAGCCCTTTTACTCCTTATTGCTCCTCTCCTTTTCCCTTAGCTACTTCTATCCACACCTGCTCCAAATTAGCTAATCACTCCATTCATTGTTCTCTCACATATTTACAGCTCCTCTGCAGTCCCTCATTGCTGGATCCTCTTCACTCCTCGTTTATGTTTCTCCCTGGTGTCTCCTAGTTTTGTTTCCCTATCTCTCATTTCTGTAGTTGTGCTTCTGATACCATCTACCGCTAAATTAAATCTGCGAAAAATAATTTCTGCATTTAGGTCCTGAACTAACATCCACTAAACATGACAATAAGGGAAGATAATTAAGTTTTGACTTTGGATATTTGAATTTTGTTTAATAACTAAAAATAATTACTGTCCTAACAATGAGAAAGCAAATAGATTTATCTTTGGCAAATTTTAGCTCTGAACTTCTGATATTCTTTTCAGATTAATTTTTTCTGCATTAACAGACTATACTGCCTAAATCATATGCACCTGTAACCTGCAGATTAGAAGCTTCCCAGCTTTAACACACCTGATTTGGATGAAGTCTGTTAATCAGCCATCTATGGAAATCTGGTGTCCTCAAGAAAACATCTAAAATGTGTCGGATACCAGCATTTGGGGACCAACTTTTCACACTCTGGTCTTATAAAAAAAATTGTGTTTATAACCAAATTAATCCATCGTAAATGTAAAAGAGATTGAATAGGAAACGACTACTAATACAGTAAAATCCCCCAAGTTTATTGGAAAATCAGTACAAATAAAACCCAGCAAACTTTAATTCCAACATATACGGTGTTTGGAAAATATAATACAATTCATTGACTACTTCTTCTTTCTTATTACACTGTATACACATCTCCAATAAATATATATGTATACATATATATATAGAGAAGAGGGTATTAAAAATCTGCTTAATTAACTCAATTCTTACTTAAGAATGAAAAATTTTAATTACTCTTTATGTTAGGTTTTTGAATCATTCCTTTTTTTTAAACCAGATGTATACCAATTTTAGCCTACATAACTATTAACACGTTTGACATAGTAAGGCCATATTTTCATCTAAAATACTCACTGGGATGCTGTCCATCCATGATTTCAGTTTTCAACCATCTGATCATTTTTAACTGGCATCAAACGTCAAATCAACCGATTACATCACCAGCTCATTTCTGCTGTATCTCAGCACCTGTGGGAGTATATATAACTTCTATAATTGGTATCAAAATTATATATTTTTTTCAGCGATATCTTTTTATAAAAATAAACACTAAGTAAAGTAACTGAATTGCATTAGTAATGATTCCAAAATCAGACCTCAGAATTTAAGACCAGCAATCTGTTTTTACTTTAGGAAGTTGCTTTCATAAATCTCTTTGTTACTTCCAAAGGCACATTTTAAAGTACTTGGTGTTTTTGTCTGTGAGCTCTTGTGTTCTGGGTGAATAAAAAAGAAGTACCGGTACATACAGTAAGATAGCAAGAACTTTTTGTGCCTAATTAGCATGTAGCACAACTTTGCCTGGGTTCAGATTAAGCACACATGTAAGTGTGTGGCAGCATATGCAAAAACAAGGCAGAGAGGACTAGTATTGCTCACACTATGCTAGAGGAGAGTAATGGCAAAAGCACCCATTAGTTGATGGGAGCACACATAGTGTCCTCTTTAAGATGGGAACACGGTCAAGGGAACAAACAGCCTTGGAGGTAGAAAGACGTAAATCAAGGTTGACAATTTGTGTCGTAAAACAGAATCTCTATGACTGGCCTGAGGGGCCTATATCTTCTTCCCAAAGCAATCAGAGCAAACTGCTCATGCTATCAAACAGCAATAAAGTGAATCTGTTTCTGATTTATATTGAAGTAGTTACATATTTTTCTGCTACTGGATGTAAAGCACCAGTATGTAAATTGTACTAAGGCTTTTAAAGCTGCTGGCTATTGCAAAACCATTTTGATTGACACTGAAATTAGTTTTAATGGCATCTGTCACGACACAAATTAGACTCAGCTGCAAAGACTTTGTACCTCAATATGCTTTTCTGCCCATTTATATGAGCAGAATGTAAAACTTGAAAAACTTTTCAAACACTGCAGTTTTCTTTTCTTCCAGGAGTTCTATATGTGAAATATTATGCCGATACTACTCCAAAAAAATTTTAAATAATCAGCCTCTTTACATAAACTGTACACAGAAACTGATACGTATTTGGCAGAACAGATAAAATGACAATACTGATGATCTTCTTATTCATGAGTGATTACCTTCCTTGTCTGAACCTCTGCCAAGTTCATTCTGATTGTAAAATTGGAAATTTGGGGCTTGTATCTATGCTATGTTGCTGCCATGACAGAATGGATTGGGACATCCAGAGAAATATGTTTAAAGGGGACTCGCCGCTGGAATCCCTGGAATCTAAGGAATCTTTCAAGTCTGACTGAAATTCACTTCTGCTCACATATACATGAGAAATCCGTGAGATATGACTTAGAGTTTGTTCTGGAAAGTATTTTAGTGACTAGTGTTGACTCAGAAACATCCATTATTAATTGGATAATACAACAAAAATAAACAAGGCTGTAAGAACTGCAGCAATTTAAATTTTTATTGAAAATTAAAGTAGTTTGATGCTTTTTTGTTTTGCTAGCCTTTATGGCTGCCTAGGCTATAAGAGTTTTGGTTTCCAAAATGAAAATGCTAAAAATGTAACTAATGACTTTTGCATTGTATTTGAACCTAGTAGTAATAACTATTAAGACTAATTAATTACTATCATTTAAGTTAGATTATTTTTCTAGTTATAGTATTGAAACCAGGGTAGAGTATGCAATAATTAGTGTAATTGTATAAAAATAAAAATAAAAAAATACCTTTGAGGGAAGTAGCAGATTTGTTTTGACCTAATATGGCTTCAGGAAAAGGAGAATTTTCGCCCACTGATTATCCTTGTGGGCCAACATTCTAGTGCAGATTTGTAAGTGACTGGGAGGCTGCATCTATAAAAACTTAACAGAAAGGTTGTCGGCTGGTCAGTTAATGTCAATAACATTTTAATGGGTACCACTAGTCATAGGGCTGAGTAACCTGACACCTTTTTTTGGAGCAGTTCAGAGAAATGACGTTACACCCGCATTGTTAATGAACATCCTGCAACATGGGAAGCATTTAAGCAGGAAACATCTATCTCCTTAGAGGCAATGAATAACAGCAGTTTAATTCAGGGCATAATACAAACTGTGCTACCACTTTTTTTTTTTTTTTTTTTCGAAATCACATCCTGACCTTCACACACAAACATGAAAACAATGCAACTACTGGTTCCGATTTTAATATGTATTTGGAGCAGAGATTCCTGTTTGGAGGTCACAGTTCATTTCTGATATCACTAAATATTATAGTTTTGCGTTTGCACAGTAAGGGTGTGTTGGGTGGGAGAGATTAATGCTATCTACAATCAATTCACACATTTGTACACATTTTCAAGGACAGCTACAGTTACATAACAATCACTCAGGCAGAACTAAAAGTTTTTCTTATCCTGAAATTTCTTTGTATTTTTAAAGGAAGTTGAACCAAATATTTCCTAAAACATTAGAAACAATGGGGGGAGAAAGAGTACCATGGCACCAGGGCAATTATGTAACCATGTATGAAAGACAATATTGAGAAAAGGAATGTTTTCCTTAGGCTTTTAATATCATGGTTTTGTGGGGGGGGGGGGAATTCAGGGTCAAGGAAAACAGTCAAGCTCTCATTTTTAGGTGAAGCTGTGTGAAAGAGTGATTTCATCATTTAATTCTGCCTTTGGGTTGTGTAGGTCATTATATCTATTATCTTATTGTTTTTCTGTGTTTTGTCAGATAATCTGGTTGGAACGAAGTGTCCATTTTTTCTTTCAGTGTTGAACAGAGCCAGGTTCATGCATTTCATTTCTCTTTTTTTTTTGCTCAGATTTACTGGAAGCAGAGTCTCTCAAAGAAGAAGAGCAGGTCAAAAAGATAAACTTGTCCTGAAGTTCAGAAGGTGTACAAAACACACGTACAAATAGGATGCACTCAAAGTTTTAAATCCAACCAACCTGCACTGGAAGATTGTAAAAAATTATTCCAGTTGTATTGACTACTTATCCTTTCTTTTTGTACAGTAACCTGCCCTACTGGTGCCATGTGTTTTATATTAAAGGTATAGTGGAGGATGTTCTTTTTCTGGGTGGATCATCAAAATAAGTGGTCCTCCTTATTGTCAATCATTCTGGTGGTATGTTTACGTAAGGCCGTCCTATGCACTCTTCACCATTTTCAAATACCGGTGGTGAGTCTGACTTAGTGGAATAATTGCAAATCTTTTGGAAAGTAAGCTTGTATGAGCGATGCAAAGGGCAACTTTTAAATAGAACGTGCACAAGGAGAAATGGGCTTGTGCATGCTCTCGCAATTGTCCTTTCCTGTCGGGAGCGGGTAGAGGGTTGTGCATGTGTATTTATTTTTCCCTTCTAATATAAAAGGGAAAAATAAATAGTTTTATTTTAGAAGTGAAAACAACTTGTTTTTCACTTCTAATAAGAAGTTGGATTGACTTTGATCTTGATTGGTTGATCTATTTTTTTTTTTAGTACAATTCAAATTAGAAAATGTTTCAACGTTGGTTTTAGATGATTATAAATACTGGCTGGCTGTGTATAATCTGATAGTGCTGATTACCGACTGCATGGAAAAGTGATTCAGTTCATTTAGTTTAGAAAAAAGAACATCTGTAAAATAATACTTTTGTTGGTTTGTATTGGTTTCTACTTACAAAATTAAAGCAAAACTTTATTCCTAGTTTTTTGTTATTGATTAACACAGTTTATTACATTTTATATTAATATCAATCAAATATAGTCATCTAGAAAACAGTAAAAAAGCTTTAAAGTTCCACTTATCTTACTCTTTGGTTTAAGATGAAATATGGATGCTGCATCTTAGAGAGCTGTAAACATACTGCATGTCTGGCACTTACAATCAACACTGTAAGATAACAGACTTTGATCGTGACTCACTTCTTATGCTGTTTGGCCAGAAAGTCATCAAAAATCTGTTCTAGTAACAGCAGGAGTTAATAAAAATGACACAGGAAACTTTGAACAATGTGTAGTTTGATATGATCATGTCTATCTGTTGTTTGGTTTGTCATTTATATTTGTCTACAATCTCTGCCTCACAAATAATTTGCTCTCCTGCTAAAATGGAGTAAATTTAAATTAACCTTGTTTTTTAATAATTTGAAGCATAAGTAAAAAAAAATATTTAGCATTTTTAGTATAGATAATATAAAATAAAAGCTGCTTGAAATGTATTATTGTGAATTAATTTGTTTCCTCTTATAGATATAATGGGGCAGAGAGGCTAGTTTAGTAAGGTTAGCTTCAAGTAACTTTTAAAATAGGGAAAAAAGAAAATTTGCTACACATCGAAGGTAGATTTTGTGTTTATTTTTTAGAGCTCAGGAAATCGCTAAAGCTATTCCTCCAAACTTGCCCCCATCTATAGTCAGGGCAATCATGGCCATACACCAATTGAATTAAGACAATACGTTTTGTTTTTGTTTTTTATCGAATTTCACTCACACTCATTCATTCACTATAAAATATGTGTATTATTTAATCATGCTTTACTTGTATTTGTGTTCTTTTACTAAATATTTCAGTGAGTGGACCTCAGTGTGACTATGGCCCTGAGAGCAATAATTAACATTTTTAATGTGACTGTAACTGTGACAGACAGGGCTGGGAAAAGGTTAGAGTCTATTTTGTTCTCCTGAAAATAATATTTATTAATGTCATTTCAAACCCGCCCCTCTGTAAACTACCATGGATGTCTGTTGAGACTAAAATATGCACCTAATAGTTGATTATGTTTCAGCACAGTCAAATAAATTACCCATTGACTTTAGCTCCTATTTACGGTTAAGTCACCTGTTAAGCAGATGTTATTACATCAGTCTGAACATAATGTGTCCCACCAACTCACACATGGTGGAGCCAAACAATGACAGGAAGCAGGGCTCTAACGCGTAGCTCCAATCTAAGCTCCCCTTAATGGGGACGTAGATTGTCTGGGTTCCCGTAACATTGTTCAGACACCAGATTGTAAAACGAAAAAAAAAAAACAAGGAAGCTGGGAAATGGAAAGAAAGAAAGAAGCAACCTGAGAGAGAGATGACAAAGTTTAAAAAGTGGACAGGCAAGCATAGTGAACCTTTGAGGATAGGGCTTTTAGAGGATAAAATTCAAATTTACTATGTTGTTTTTGTTTGCTTTTTTTCTTAAGGCTGTGCTACCAAAATTAAGGTTAACAGAGAATTATGCATGTTTCCATTCTATCATATCAGGAAACAGAAACCAAAAGCATTATTTTATTTGTCAAAACAAATAAAAGCACATTCTC
Source organism: Cyprinodon variegatus (assembly GCF_000732505.1). Taxonomy (NCBI): domain Eukaryota; kingdom Metazoa; phylum Chordata; class Actinopteri; order Cyprinodontiformes; family Cyprinodontidae; genus Cyprinodon; species Cyprinodon variegatus. Next base: position 1,691,964 of record NW_015150476.1, on the reverse strand, counting down.
CTTAGATGCTGGTTAAAATAAAAACAAGATATGTTGTCCTTGTGTGTCTTTAAGTTGTTCTAAACTAACTATAGCTTCATTAAAAATGCACCCAGAGAACAGAAAAATTATAATGATTATTCATTATCATCTTTCTGTATGGAGAAATACAACGCTTGGCTCCAATGGTGATGGTAACTGCAGCCTGTCAGAGCTTTATCTGTGTGTATCTGTAAAGTTATCCAGTAAGCCGTTACTCTGTCAACATCTGTGTGTCGCGCCGCACCAGGCCGCACCACCATGTGGTCTTTGGCAAATTCTTTGCTTTCTTCTTGTCGTTATTCAGGCATGTAACACACACACATACCAAAGCTATTTTTAGGTTAGGCTCTGTGTGGAAAATCTCTTTTGTGCATTTGGGGCCAGGGTGGAATCACATTGCCTCAGAGATCATAAGGAAAGCTAAAAACTTTATAACTTATGAGTATTCTTGACAGATTGGGATTATTGTATTTAAATAAAGGCATCCTGCCACATAGGAACATTATTTCACAGGATGACAGTGAAGCAATAAAAATCACACATCCAAAAGAAGAAATATATCACTTTTTTTATTAAATTCTCTGTTGTTAGAAAAAAATGTCATTGGTATTAAAATACCCAATATAGAAATTTCCCCCCAATGTTTTTTTTTTTACGTTAATGTAAATTTGCACATTCCACAGTTCAGATAATGTCTGGAAAACTGGAAAAAAATTAAATCTGATAATATTTTAACTGGAGGGGAAAATATAAAAGAATGCCAACAGAACAAAATTAAAAATAAGGTAGTATTTTGAAACTTTTAAAGAACTTATGTTCTTTCTTAAGTTGCTCAAATTGATCGTTTAGTAGTTCTCTGAGGAGGAAGATGCTGTACATGACAGGGTGATTTCTTCAAACATCACCATTAATCACACAAGATCACATCAACACAGCAAATGGCTTTTTTTTTATCATTGAAACAACATAGAAACATAATGATTTCCATAATGATTTGATTTGCTGTAACAAAATTTGATACACACAAATAGACAACCAGAAAAATCACTGCAAAAAAGAAAAAACAGCATCCCGTGTGTTGATCTGGTGTTGGAAATCACCACGGCATTTAAGTGTTGTGTGATTAAATGTACTGGATAACCCATCTGTAAGTGAGGAAAGAGGAAGGAGAACTAAAGATACGGTTACATATCCTGACCGTGGGTGTAGACGGGTGTTCCTCATCTGTTTGTGCATTTTTCACATGGAAGTAGAAGGGGGATATTAAATGTATTTGTCTTTCCAATGTCATTTTATAGCTGCATTTATATGTTCCACTCTATAGGTATAACTAAATACAAATAGAATTTCAAAATTAATTTATTAATATACACTTATTAAAAAGATGTTTTATCTTCCAAACATTAAATTAATGCAAGGGGAGGTCCCGGATTGCTAAGTGCCCAAAACCAGGTGAGATCAATATTATTCAGTTTGCCTTTTAAACTAAAGCTTTAAGAAACTCCTTTAGATGACAGATTTATTAATTATTTAATATTACTTAAGTGGGCTTCAAAGGTGGTGGTCCTAAACCAACCAACAGGTTAGTAATTTGGTCTTTCAAAATAAGGTTTTTCAAATACTTTTAAAAGGAAAACCCTTTAAACATATTTGAACATTTTTTAAATCAGTTACTTATGGAAATCAGCCAGTGTGGAGAAGGAGATTTTATTGGTCTTCATAAATGTAACCCATTAAAACTATTTGACAAGGTAAAGTTCTAACTTTTATATGGGTTTACCGTATTATCACACGAATGAGTTTTAAATTGTTAATAGACCTAAATCTGTAAAAAAATACAAATAAAAAAAAATCTGAACGTTTTCTTACACTTCTAACATCTTTTTACACAAATGGCACATTTTTTATTAGCAAGCAATAGAGAATTTCTTTGAATTATATGCATGTATCAACAATAATACTTTAATCCCATGAATTATTTCTAAGCTCTTTCTGTCCCTTTGGCATTTGTTTGTTCCAACTTGGACGCCATCTTTGACACTAGTTTAGCACCTCTCCAAATGTGCTCAGCAGGTTCCAGGCTTGTGTGTAAAATGTCCGTGACAGGATCAGACCACAAAATGAGACCACCATGTCCCTGTTTGCCTGGCCTTGCAGAACTCATTCAGCTCTACGCTAGTTGTTTTTTTAAGCACTAACTGAGCTGACATGACAACAGATGTCTCTGAAAAGGACGACGTCTCTGCCTCTTTTTCAAAAGGTTTTTGTGATTTCAGGAAGATGGCAGTCAGACTTTCCTGTAAGCTTTTTACGTCCAGAAACAGATTATTGAAAGATAACTATAAGTCATTATCTTCTACAACTTAACATATCATTCTGTAGGGAACAAAGAAAAAAGTAAAACATGGTTTCTGTATTTGAAATAGTGCATAATAGTGTACAAATCTGAAAATGGACGTCTACCCACCCTCCTTGAAAAGGTTCCAGGGGCTTATCGTTTGAGAGAAAACCTTCTATATTAAACCTTTCAAGGTTTATTTCATGCATAAGGAAACTGTGGTTTAGCTTTTCTGTTTATGACATTTATTGATTAAATGTGGATTTTATCTTTATTTCACACTCCAGACAAATGCTTTAGAGTTGACATTTTCAGTTTGACTGATAGGATTATTGAGTTAATGTTACTAATGACCATCAGCCTCCATGTGTATTCAGGCTGCTCAAGCATGTGGTAATCTTATGCCAGTCGCAGGGACATTGTTTAATTGCATCTGTATAAATTTGGTCTAGTTTAAATATAAATTCAGGTAAAATGAATAGATCATTTAAACCCTAGTCCACATACGTAGATACAGTAAGTTCTGCTCCTTCCTTTCTCTCAGTCAACTGTGGGTTCGGTCCGAATGACAAGAGGGCATCAGCGTAGTTTCCAACATAAACTCAAAAGAAGCATGTCAAAGACTTTTGCAGTTTACATTCAGGGCTTTAATGGTTCCGATACAATCACAGACAATAAACGGCTTTTGATCATACAGAACTCCCAACTCCTCTGCAACAAAGCCTTTCTGCTTACCTCCATTCATATTCAACAGGTTGTTAGCAGTTTCAATACTGTCCTGAACACATCCTCCAGAAACTGATAGAAACATTAAGTAATCCTTTCAGTGGTGTTTTAGGAACCCCAAGGTAAATAGATAAAGACATTAAAATCTTAATGGTATAAAAATTAACAGATCAGCTTGAATAATTAAAGCTTAAAAACACTGAATAATATGAAAAAAAAAACATTTTCTCTGTTTTACAGTTCATTTTTAATCATTTGATATTATTTAGTCTTGTGTCTCACTGTAAGTTCTATTCTGTTTGCTTGTTTTTGTGACTTTCCCGATTGAATTTCCCCACTATGGTATGGTAAAGGCCTTCCTATTGCATCCTATTCTATTTCATAGTAATTAAATCACTTTATTATTTTGGAATTGCAATGATTGATGAAACAAAGAGAGACAAGTCAAGGACAAGGCTGTTAACATAAGTGATGTTTCATGGAGTATCATGTCGCCCTGAGATATTCATATATCATGAATCTTGACAGTCAGATTGATGTTGTTCAGCTTATTCGTACAGAGAGTGGCTGGAGAATAATGGGTGTGTAATGCAAAAAATGTGAATTTATTAAACTCAGACTAATTTATTTTATGCATTAGACCTTAATACAATGAACCCATTCTCACATCATGCACCCCCAACCAGGCTTAGCATCCCACACACAATCACATGCTAGCAACAGATTTCCTGCAGTTTTATACTGTTGCCTCTGAAGTGAGAATAATTTTGATTACTGACAAATTCCTCCTTTCACTGTGGTTTTATATGATGCAATATGTTTAAAATAATTGTATCATTAGAAGTTTGATTTTACAAGAAGGAATCACCTTTAATCACATTTGTCATTTCATGAAGAAGTAATATTTAATAGTTACTTTATGGGTTTCGTTGTAATGGTAAAATACATTTTGGCTGTTGTGATCATGTTATAATTTATGGTAAAAAGTTGGAAAAGTTTACTTCAAAATGTGTCTAGAATTAGCATACATAGAAATATGCATTGGTTTCACCAAATTAATAAAAAAAAACAGCTTAAAAAGCTTCAAGTTGGGATTTGACTGATATGAATCATTAAGATAATGTATGGGATTCATATCAGTTTGAGGCTCTGCTTAAGTTAAATGTATTTTTCTATGTTTATGTATTTCTAGGTAAAGAGGGGTTTGTTTTCTCTTTGTTTTTGTTTTTTTGTTTTTGTTTTTTTGGGGGTTCTACACTAAGTTTACAGATTGCAGTTTAATTCATTTCACTTTGTTTTTTCCTCAACAAAAGATTGCAAAAAAGGAAAGCATGCCAACGTGTTCTTGCTGTCCCCACCCTCATGGTTGAAACTCAGACTGTTTCCCACAGAGGTAGAAAACACCAAGCATGTGTTACCAGCCACGGCCAGTATCTAGCTCAGATTCAATTGTATGTTCCTGTAATACAATGGCTCATTATTTAGAGGCTCTCTCACACACAAACACACACGCACACTCACAATGGGGCAGCTTCAGACCATCAGATTAGTGGAGATTGACCCCTTCTCCACCCCGAAGCAACTTCCCTTTTCTTCTTGACCAATCAACAGCCTGGCCTTACAGAAAGCGTAATGCGAAACCAGGGGTTCCAGTTCAACACTTTTTGGCCACAGCTGGAGGACCAGCCCAGACAACAGCTGCGGTCCTTCACACTCTCTCATTGTCATTAAGTTTCCTTTTGTTATATGCTGTTTATTACCATCATCCGCTGCCTGCTCACTTCAGTTTCATTGAACAAGATACAGCCACACACCTCCAGAGAGCTTGATGGGATTTATGATGTGGACTGCTGCTGTGGGTTAGCCATTTTTCTCAGCTTTGTTGTAAATGTGTCACAGTGTGTCCATCTCAACTGGACACTGTGGATTTACAAGCTTAGCAGCTAACTAGGTTGCATGTAGAAGCTTGTCAAAGCATCCTGCAAGGAGCCTGCAAGTTCCCCCCTCTCCCGGTTTCAAGTGTTGAGGCTGGATGATGCAGTGTGTCCTCTGTTTCCTGTCCCCACAGCTGAGTGCCGGATCCCCCTGCAGCTGCGAGGTCAGCCCTGACGGCACAAAGAAGAAGAAGCCTAAGAACCTGTAAGTACTCTTTTCACATTCAGTGAAAGCAGCTTTTATACAAGTGTTTTGATACATAGCAGTGGGCCAGTCTGGACAGAGCAGTTCTGGGATGAGCCTTTAAGATTAAAGCTAATTTCAATAGAAGCATGTTTTGCCAGCAACTTGCTCTGAGGAAATTTCTTTAGTTCAAACAGAAATTGAATGATTTGCTTCTTGTAGCTGAATCATCAGGGCCTTCTCTGGCATGGTATTAGTTTGGGTGTCAAAGGACTTATACGATGGTATGCGTGAGAACATTTCGATCCTAAACCTCTACTTAATTAAAACACTGCTTCGGCTTCCAGTAGAAATATATTCGAACTACAAAGTTGAATCTTCTCAGGTAAATCTGCTCAGAGAATTGATGAACACAGGGTGTGATAGTGAGGTGTGTGGCACCATATGTGTGTCCAACATTCCCAGAGGTGTGAGGAGGGTATGTTTATTTTCTGGTGTTGACACCTCTGTGATTCATCAGCTGTTTACTCTCTTCTCCATTAGATCAGAGGACATACAACAAAGGCTTGTTGTTGTTTTTTTTTAATGCTGTTTTGTTTTACAGCAGATTCAAAAATTAGAGTTCTATATGTATATTTTAATCCAGTGTCTGGACACGTGTTGTTGTTGCTCGCTACAGTTAATTAGTTTACAATGATGGAAGTTTGGGGAATAAAATCTATCAGTAGGATAAATAAATTACTTAGAATATGAGGTAATATAATTTTAGATTATTATGGAATTACATTTATATGCATTGAAGTGATTATTTTGTGATTTCAACATTGTAGATATAGGATATCATATTAAGAGGAAGTGACAAATGTGAGCAATGTGGTTATCATTTAAGGCAGAGAAAAGTGCTTCTTAGCAAATTTTCAATACTAATCAACAAGTTGGTATAAAAATACTATAATCAAATCAGAAGCCATAAATTTTTTGTACACCTTCAAACAGAATTTGTAGAAATATTCCTTCCTGTTAAGCTGTCACATACTGTATGATATGATATGCATCAAAGAGTTCCTTCCAACCTGTCCATATAACTGGATGTTTTCTTTTTTTTACATTATGTTCTCTTCACACCCATAGCCTATGCCTTCACACCACTTTACATTTCAGTTACAGATGCAAAGCTTTGCATGTCTACAAACCAAATATTTTCTAACTCTTTTGTGCAGAGAAGTTCTAGCTCAGTCTGATCGGAGTTGGAAGATATAAAAATACATTTCTAAGACTTAAAACCGATTCTTAATTGGATTTAGGTATTGAGTTTGATTAACCTTGGTGTAAATATAATTTACGCACTTGTGGAATTAATTAATTAATAAGGTGTTTTGAGACACCTTAAAAATACAATTTACTTTTTGGCCATTATGTAAAATATAAAAAAGCTGGATCTGTAAGATTACATCTTTAAGACTCTGTTTATCTATAATCAGAAAGAAAATCTCAGGTGGCTTCATGGAAAGACAGGTCTGTTAGACTCTTTTCATGGAGCATCCTCTATTTCCTTTCTTGCTACAGCTCTACAGGCTGATTCATGTTTTTCTTGTTTTTGGCAAATGTCCGATAATTTTTCCAGGTGCAACAGTAGTTAGCCTGAAGGGTTCCCATCTATAACGTCTGGCAATAGGCATCTGCTCTGCACAGTTGTGACTCCGATGACAGCTTTATAAAGGAGAATAGTTTGTCTTTTGTTGATAAAGAATAGATCTGTCATGATGCTGCTCTCCTCTGTCATCATAAATCAATAAACCCAGAAAGAGTCACAAAGCTTGTCATGCAGAGTTGAATCTGTGCATTAACAAAGCAGTCTTTGTGTCCAATGAATTTGCAATATCTTTACCTTATTGGATTTGTTTAATTGGTCCTTAGGTAGTTTGACAACCATCAGCAACATCTACTTATTCATGGCAAAGTTCCACAGATAAATATGCTCTGAGCACAATATCTTTCTGTGACTCAGAGGAATACAAATTCAATGTGTCGCTGCTATAGATTGAAATCTCAGGCTTCCCATCCACGCCAGAGGAAATGAAATTATTTCCTCCAGATGTTGAAGGCTGATATGTAACATACAGAAAAAGCCTTGGGAACCAGGAGATAGACGTCAGTGTGTTGAAGAAATATATCTACGACTGCAAAATATGTCAGAACTATTTATAGGTTTAGACTGTGCTCTATGACCTCTGGCTAAAATCATTGTGCACTATCTATCTCTATACAGCAACACTTAACATGTTTTCTTATCTCTCATTTTCACTAATAATTTGCAGCCGGTGCCTTTGTGCCGGTTCCAAATTGAGTTCACATTGAAAGGCACAGCATAGAATCCGTCTCTGATGTTTTGAGTATGTAAAGGACTTTAATAAAAGAAGCCAAAGACTTACAGATCATCAAGAAAGGCTCATTCCACTCATATGGGGCAACTTTAAAACTCATTAAGCCATAATGAGAACATACCAACGATGACGCAAAGGAAAAAAAACGTTTGAGGATGTGTTGGAAGGCATCTGATTCAGAGTAGCTCAAAGTCACAACTTACTGGCCTGTAAGTATCTGCTGCTAACATCATGGTGTCAGATACCACAGGGCACCTTCAGGGGTCTTTTAGGGTCCAAGTCTTGGTCAGCCAGTCTTGTTTTCACAACATGTGTGGGACCAACAACATATTAGGAAACTTTAGACAATGTTTTTCACTCAACTGTGGAAAAATACAAGTACTTCACTATTTTAAATGGTTAGTCTTCTACAAGTAGGTCTACATTTCTTCAAAAGAAAATACATATTTTTTATCATGTATAATTAAACACTTCTTCCACTTCTTTAGCATTTTATACTTTTTCTCAAGCCTTTTCATCTTTTCCCTCTGATCTGTTCAGGTTTTGCTTTATATAATCTGGATCCATAGAGCTGTTTTCCTTGATTTCTTAGAACATCTCTCTCTTAATTAACTGCCTTATATAGTTTTACCAGGTAAATGAATTGGTGTAATGAATGTTCTTATAAGATGCATTTTTTTATTTTTTCATGCTCTTGACTTACCAATTATATGATAACAACTCTGATCACCTGAGCACGAAACATTGACAGATGGAAATGACAGACTAACAAAAACAGCCCCAATGACTGTCTTGTTCTGAAATGTGGTCTCTAAGCATCATTAGTGAAATTGTTTCCTAAAAAATAAAAATGTAAATATGTAAATGTCTTTTCTGTGACCAGACTATATGTAAAGTCTCCTCCTGTAGTGTTAAAATGGGCTCCTATTGGAAAGACTATTATATATTGGGTAACAGTGGCGTCTTTATTATCTTTATGTAAACTGCTGCTTAAAAAGAACTCTTTATGGTCCGGATAGAATTTAAAAGATCTAAAGGTATCATATAAGTGTTACATTTATAATGAAGCTGGGACTTTTCTCTTCCTTTTAAATTTGTCACACTGAAGTACAGATGAACTGTTAAAAGAATAGTTAGGATATCTGAAGAGAGGTTATTTTGCAAGCAAGGTCGATGTAACCTGCAGAGGATAACTTGGTGTCTTTAAGTCATGTAAATCAAGATAAGCTATGGATAGTTAAAGTGAGGCCAAGTTAACTTTTACTGTTGAAACGATCCAGTTAAAAACGAAAAACAAAAGAGGACAGTGGTTTATGCAAATGTGGATGATTGTTTAGCAATGTAGGATGATTGTTTAGCAGGAGTTGGTTCACTTCCAATGACTTGATTAGATCTGAGAACAGAACATTTGAGGTTTTTAGTAAGAATGGCTCTTTGATGTAACAATAAACTAGTGTATATATTATATACAATACTTTATCTGTTTAAAAGAAAATGCTCTATTCCAAAATAAAGAATAATCAGATTTTCTGCATATAACTAGCCAGCTAGAGGTTAATTAAACAAATACCATAACAGCCACTGTGGTATTTCTGAGAGCTTTAAATCGGGATATATACTAAAGGAAGAGAGGGGTATTAGCTAGATGGTAACAGCCCATTACTACATCTGCACAATATATATATATATATATATATATATATATATATATATAATCTAATTACCATTGCATCATTGATTTTTGTAAAACTACAAATGCAAGGGACTGTAATTAAAATCCAGTAGCCACACTCAAAGTAATATGTCTGATTATTTAGATGAACATCTCAACCTTTCCTCAACATCCATTGCTCCCATGCTGAAGCTCACAAAGGTGGATTGAAACATTTTCATTAAGATGGTGGAAAAGGGCAAGACTAGGGAAATGTGGTTTAATTTGAATCTTCTATACCAATTATATCACAATTGTCAGGTTTGCTAAATCTTCTAAGCACAAGTTATAACAGTATAATACCTATCGTTAAGCCTAATGCTTTAACATACAGCAACTAAGTGCGGGAAACACTCCTAAAAAATAGATGAGACATCTAACAGTCAGCAAGTTTCCACATGGCTCTACCATTGTTTGCTGTCTTGGTGCGTAGAATAGATCAGTAAGAATAGATCAGTATAGATCAGTAAGCTAGTTCTTATAGCACAGGCAAGCTGTGCTATAAGAACTAGCTTTATCTCAGCTAAAAAACCCTGCCAGAACCCAAGCAGGAGGAATCCATCTCTTGAGTGCTGCCTGTGGATTGGGTGAGTCCATGGTCCGCCTTCCCCAGACCCCCCTCAACTATATAAAGCCCCAGCAGAGTCTCTCGGGAGGTTAGAGGAATGTGATTGCCAAACAAACCCCTGGGTCCTGACCGCCGCCACTCCTGACATACGCTTACATGCAGCTGCTTTCATGCCTGCGCCAATGTTTTACAACATGGTTGATTTCTCAGAGAAATACCTGGAAAGGTAAGAGCAGGAGTGAGTCTTTTTCTCTGCTTGTTGAATAGGTGAGGATTTAATTCATGTCCTGCAGGAATGGCTGCTCTCAGGGTGGTAAGGAGGCTGTTTAACCTCTACGTGGATCTCATTTGACACTCTCAGTGAGGGAGATGGCTCACCCATGAGAGTGAGGTGCTAGAACTATTTTGGAAGAAGCGATTTTAACTTCAACTCAAGGCTGTCCCTCTTTCCTCTTATAACCAACCTGGATATCAGGAATAGGTTACTCATGTGGCCTCTGCAGCCAGAACAGTCATTTTTGCTTGAGAACAGTGCTTTTTATAGTCCTGATGTCAAAAACTGGATAAGAGTTCTTTATTTTATGAGTACATTTGGGACAATCGCACTTTTATATGTTATTTATAGGAATATTTCAAAGCAGTTATCTGGACAATGAAGCCCTGTTTTATTTTGCATTATGTTTTGCTATAAAAATGTATTTTATGAATACATTTTAGAGCTGTTACTAACTATATCTTTTAAACCAAGACTTGATTGTTTATTGAATGAATTAAGTTACACACATAGTGACACCAAATTTGACCTATCAAACTCTAATCAAAATAAACAAACTCACAATCAGCCTTGTTTGTGTATCATGTCCTGTATTTAGTTCCAGGCCCACAGCTTTCTGTCATTAAACCCGAAGAGGGACTGACAGCGTGCTTGGATAATGCTCACGATTCGCTCACGAACCACTTTCTAAACTACAAATTGTCTTGTTGTGAATCGGCATGGGAAATTAAGAGGCAGGTTGTGGATTTGCTTCCTGCATGTATGTGGTACACTGTGATCTGTAATATGTCTGTCTGCAGCTCTCCCCTCGTGCCACCAGAGCCTTTCCCAGAGAGTGCGGCCTACTTTTCACAGCACCAGGAATAGCTAGAGGGGTGCTATTAGTGCAACTAATGTAAGCCAAGTAGAGAGGGAATACAGAGCGTTGGAAGCCGCAGATAATTACAAAGCGAAGGACCTTTCCGTTCTTCACCCAATCATGACGGCTATCTCTCACCGATGGACATGTTACTAAGAGTTTGCTGAGCTGTGGTGCAGAAATGTATAAGTGGTAACTGCCGATGAAAGATCATCTTAATTTGATCATCTTTGACAGATGTGTGCGCCTCTTAAGGGATCAAGTTAAGAATTCAGTGGGTGCATTAAATCCAATGGAGGGTGATACGTGGCTAAGAGAGTAGCTTGGTTGAAGCAGGATAAATGCAGTGACATGGGGAAAAGATGCTAACATAAAGAAGCACCCAAAACTGTTAATACGTAAGGGGCAGAGGAACAGAGAAGTCAAATGAAATTACTGACCCTCTAAAAACAGCATGTTGTTGTGCTTTGAAATATCAAAAATAGCATGTGCTGCATGTGACACTGCAGTATATCAAATTTCCTTTTTACTTGTTTTAACTTTGTTAACCCGAAGCTATTTTTAAAGTTTTAGGGGGGAAAAAGCCCAAATACTATTAGTAAGAGGTCTGCATATGTGAGAGGCTGAACTGGTTCAGTGATTTAGAAGCTTTTGGGAAAATATCTGAGCAGCGAATGTACTTATCCATAAGTTCAGAGCCATAGCATTTGTCAAAAATGATCATTGATTCTCTTTAGAGCTCCGCAAGTAAGTTTCATTAAAAGAGAAGGCATTTTTTTATTTCTTTGATCTATTTAAATATGTCAGTGAATCCAATTTGAACTCAAACCTTTTAAATCAGAGGAAAATATTTCAGTTTTCACTTATTTTTTTCTGATAACCTTTGCTGCTTTGATTTAAGCAGCTGGTCAGAAAATCTTAACATCTGATTTGTTAAGAAGCAAAGCATTCCTGCTTTTTACACCTGGTCTAAACCAATTTTAGCCCCTACAGCTGCAACTGATCTATGATAATGCTGAACCACAGGACAAAAATGAACTAATTACATTCAATGCTTTAAGAAATTTAATATATATATATATATTTATATAGTTTTTAAAACATGAGTACAAAATGCAATCAATGCCTTTACATTTATTTATTCATTTAATTTATTAAATTAATAATTCAATGTGGTGCATTGTGGTAGAGGTTTTTGGAACTGCAGTATCTAGTGGCATCCACATGGTGGCAGGAGAGAATCAGATTTACCTTGAAGTGTCCCTTGTTTTGACATTACTGTCACATCACTCTCACATGAGCTCAGCCTGTTTAAAATCAGACATAAATAATAAGGCATCTTTTGTCAGGCCAGGAGCCTACTTTCCAACGCTTATAAAGTATGAGTTTCTTCTGCGCTCACATGTTTTGGCGAGACAGAGGCTCCCTTTTATTTAAAAACAGCTCTCATCCTAATTGCCTCAAGTCAAAACCCCAAAATAGAATTATCTAATAAGTCTTGCTCTAGTGTCATGAGTTTATTTAACAGCATGGAAGACAGTTAGAGCAGTATTTACAACCTTCAGGCTTCCAAGAATTAGCTATTATCAGGTATATTGCATTTGAGAACCCCTGTTGTTTTTTTTCTAAAACCGAAAAGGTCTACATTTGTGCTCAGCATCTGAGCATCTGGAATGGAGAATGCTTCAAGCAGGGTGCTCATGTTATTTCAGTTATTGGATGACTCATCCGGCTGAGAGTGGGGGAAATTTGATTTTTTACCAGACCTTGGAGAAAATGAAATAGAATAAAAACACTCACATTCATACATATCTTTATATATATATATATATATATATATATATATATATATATATATATATATATATATATATAGATGTTCATACATGTTCATACATAGATATAATCAGATGTTATTATAACAAGCCTGTGCAGTTTGGAGGGCGAAACGAAACTCACCATCTAACCTTTTTACAAGTCTAAACAAACA
>NW_015150476.1:1537697-1678965 GCF_000732505.1 Cyprinodon variegatus | reverse complement strand
ATAGATAGATAGATATATGATAGATAGATAGATAGATAGATAGATAGATAGATAGATAGATATAAGATAGATAGATAGATAGATAGATAGATAGATAGATAGATAGATAGATAGATAGATAGATAGATAGATAGATAGATGTTCATACATGTTCATACATAGATATAATCAGATGTTATTATAACAAGCCTGTGCAGTTTGGAGGGCGAAACGAAACTCACCATCTAACCTTTTTACAAGTCTAAACACACAGATCAATCTCCATAAAACATCCCATTCATTAGATACAGCCGCTCCTTGTTACATTTTTTCAGGCATGTTTTGACTTTTCCTGTCCTGCGTTAGTCAGAAAAGTAACTTCCACAGCTGATTGTGGTCTCTGTCTTGTCTGAAACCACCTTACTTTCCAGCCTGCATAATCAAAGCTCTTCTCTATTGCCTTCATGCATGAGTAGAAATTTGCAACACCTGTTTCTAGCATGGAAGCATCTGTTAGGCAAGTATGAGTTGGCACTGATGGAGGGCGGTTTTTGGATGTGGCAGTCGTGAAGTCCTCTCATCATGTGTATTCCTGTACACTCTTTATGCTAATCTGTAGTTTGATCCCAGTGAATGCTCGTTTAAGTGACAGGTGTCTATAATAGGAAGTGCTGTTTCTTAATTTGGGAAGATACATGCTCTCCTGAGGCCTGCGGTTAGGGACAGCTCGCCGTGATTAGGCCCGGGCAGCTCACAAGGCTGCGCAGCGTTATTAGCAGGCCAGTCAATCCACAGTGGAAATCAAAAGCAGGGACTCAGGAAATAGGTGTTGAGTGAGGTCACATCCCAATGAGGCAGCACGTGCACCAGGTCGGGAGAAGACAGGACGTGTACCATGGGAAATGGGATTGTGCAGAATCCTTTTGGACCACATGGGTACCAAGAGCTGGATTTCTACTGCGGTTGAGTCTGAATGCACTAATCTTTGTGGGATGGTTGGAAGAAAGGTGGTCTGGAGGATTTTGGATGCTAATTCAGTAGGGAGTGCAGGTGTTACTGTGCCCTGTTGGCCCTGGTTTGGGTCATCTTCTCCTCTGCAACCTCTGTGGACGCATGGAGGATGGCGTGATGAAACAGATGAGTGAGGACTGACTCTCTCCTCCTCTGCTACATTTGCTTAGTCCCAGTCGAGAAACCTGCCAGGGACATTCTACCGAAAGGACTGAGCAAGATATTAGATTGACAAGAAAGAAGGAGTGGGGAAGAGGCGATTTGCCTTTTGGAAAGCTGTCCCACTAACAGAACTCAACCGAAGGCTACAATGTATATTCACCTTTTTTCAAATGGAGTTTTTGTCGACTGTCTTTACGGCTAAATTGATTATTCTATTCTTTGGATTGTTCACGTTGTGGATTGCAGACTTGGTAACTCATCTGGCTTTCTCCCTGTGTTTCTTCTTTCTTTTCCATCCTCCACCTAATCCCCCCCACTATCCCCGCTATCCTTCTGCATTCACCTACCTTCCCCCATTCCTCCCGTCCAATGTCTTTCTTCCTGTCAGGGCCAAAGACATGAAGAATCGGCTGGCTTTCCTGCGGAGGAGGAATGAGTCCCCAGGAAGCAACCCAGCCGGGAAGTTAGACAAATCTATGAAGTCAGTCAAGTAAGTGGCCACTTCCTGACAGCATGTGTATGTGGGCGTGAGTGCGAGACAGGTTTGTGGATCTGACCCTGTGTTGAAAGGCAGACATGTGGGCAGAAGGAGAGACAGGAGCATCCTTGTGGTGTGGCATTCAAGAAGTTTTGAATGAAAACACCATGATAAAAAAAGAGGATGAAGCAGAGTTTATTATGTTTTTATAATTAGCTGCCTTGCATATTTTAAGATAATATATTTTTTTTTAAGTTCAGTTGCATGAATTATACAGTGCAGCATAATCTGATCTGTGTTGGAAAATTTCATCCAGAGAATTTTATAAACACATTTTTTTTGTGTAATGCTTTATAAAATCTGTAGACATAATTGGCTCAAATGATGCTTTCATCTGTTTTGTTTCTCACTCCAGGGTCTATGTTAACTCTAAAACATACTGCCATTGTGCTTACACTTTCTTCAAAACAACAGACCAACAGAAAGTATTTCCTAATGTGTAATTTTCATAATTTCAAGTCTTTAAAATCCAAAGATACAGAAATACCTAAATTGCTATTATTCTTGGCTCTACTGCATAATAACAAAAACAGTTTTCCACAATTAAAAACTCAAGTGGTTAAATGTTGTGGCCTAAAATGTGGATTCCAGTCAGGGGAAAAATGTTAAAATGCATTCATTGTAAGAATGAAAGGCACCAGGGGGCATGCTCAATCTGTCAGTGGTGGGAGGTTCCTAAATCCCTGAACACCTCCTGATTGGCTTTCTGAAGCTCCTTCCCCCTTTCTCCACTCTGGCATTGAGAGGGATTATAAAAGCCACCCCCTCCACAGAGAAGCAGACAGACTCATGGCTTAAGGTGCTGCAACTTCCCACCATCCACAGCTGAATGTGTCAGACTAAAAGGGAGAGAAGCATCAGGCAGGATCCTTCTGCTCACACATTTCCACTCATCTGACTAGAGTAGCCTTCAATCCTGCGGATGGGTCACACAATGAGAAACCTGGCTGAAATGGGCTTATTAAAGAACCGCTCTGCTTTCATCTGTAGGCCCACCCCAGAAGAAGCACTCAAATGGGGGGACTCGCTTGACAAGCTGCTGACGCACAAATGTAAGTTTTTATTTTATTTTACGCTTCCTTACTTAATTACTATTCAAATAACAAGTGTGATTAACCACTATGCATGGCCAAGGGGGCAGGGAACTACAGATACACAAGGATTACATGCTCATACTGCTGATCTGAGTGGGCAACCTGCTGCATAATTCCTTAATCCAAACACACAAAGTCCAGAGTTTACAAGACAACGTGTGTTAAGATCTTAAAAATCTAGTTTGCCCTGATTCTGATCTTTCTTTTGTAATTGACACAAATCCACTTCTACATCTGTTTTTCATTTGAGGCTTTTTGGCCCCTTTATTCCCCCTTCTTCTCATTTCCTCTCCTCCACCTCTTACCTCACTAATGCTCACCAGAGTGAGGTAAGAGATGATGGCCTGCTTCAGTGCTGCTTATCAGCATGGGTGATTCATGGGAGCGGAAAAGTGCAGAGAGGAGCAGTGGGTGGACTCGGTTCCTGCTATTCTTTGCCTTGGATGCCCTCTTCCTTAAAACATTAGCCGGGCAGAAACTTCAAAAGGGCCAAACTGATAATTAAAACAAAACACAAAACCAATCCATCTCGTTGCTCTGCATCAGGCTTTTATAATGAATATGAAGAAGTTACAGAATTGATTAGTGTTTTAGACTTTGATAGGTTCTACCCTGCTACGTTTTTTTTTCTCCCCTCACTATATTAAAACCACATGACTCAAAAGGCAGAGCTATTTTAGGAGCTGAAACTCTAAGGAGGGCTTCAATGGTGATGTTACCATGGCACTTTTGTCAACTCTTCTCTGTTTATTTTCCTCCCCTCTGCTCCCTCTCAGATGGTCTGGCAGCCTTCAGAGCTTTCCTGCGCACTGAGTTCAGCGAAGAGAATCTGGAATTTTGGCTCGCATGCGAGGAATACAAGAAAGTGAAGTCGCAGTCCAAGATGGCCTCAAAAGCCAAGAAAATCTTTGCTGAATACATCGCTATACAGTCTTGTAAAGAGGTAAGCGAATGGATTTGGTTGCTTCAAAAAATCCTTATTATTGCATTTTTTTTTCACTTTGCTTACAATCTTCTTACTGATTATTACCTGCAGGTGAATTTGGATTCATACACTAGAGATCACACTAAGGACAACCTGCAGAATGTGACGCGCTCCTGCTTTGACTTGGCTCAGAGGCGGATATACGGGCTGATGGAAAAGGACTCATACCCCCGCTTTCTGCGCTCGGAACTCTATTTGGACTTAATTAACCAAAAGAAGCCCAGCGCTACATCGACATCATCCTCCTCATAAGAGAGGAGGAGAGACATAAGGAGAAATTAAAGAGAACGACAGACAAAAATGGGCAGACTTGAAAACAAAAAAACCAACGGTGGTTGGGATGTGAGCTTCATTGTTTGCCTTTTTGATTTAATCTTTATGTGTGTATGTATGCCATCCTGTTCATTAGGATTTTTGTTTTGGTGTGAGAGGAGATAACGCAAAGTTATGGCACTGCAATGGAATGTAGTTTAACAGATGGATGAGTGATTGGATGAATGGATGTTTAAATTTCACAGAAGCCCACAAAAAAAGGGCTGGAGCAGGAAATGGACGCATGTCTGATCACTGTTTCTGATGTGCTTTTTTACGCTAAAGACACACACACACACACACAAAAGATGCATTAGCTCATGTTTTTATCCAGTTGTACTGGTTAAAAAAAGGGGGGTAGCTGACATGAAGACAGTCCGGTACTGTTTTTGTCACTTTTTCCCTTCATCTCCGAGCTTAAACCTCCTTCTTGCTTCTGCACATTCTCTGTGAACTTCATAGCTGTTGGTACGATTAAAAGGTCATTTTCTTTCCCGCTCTATCATATCTTTGGAAAATGGAGGGAAGAAAAACCAGGTGTTTGAATCCTAATAACTTTTCCATTCACTCGAAGTTTCTATGTATGGAATCAACTCTGCTTTTTCAAGACTATTTCAAGACTGGACACGACATCGGAGACGGATTAGCAAAGAAGAAAGGTGGAGGAAACACAGTTGTGCTGAAACACCAATGTGAGAACTTCTCCCATCCAAGCACAAACATGAAGCCTGAATTGGACAAAGAAAAACAAAAACGACTTGCTTCCTGCCTCCAAAGACTCTTTACTAAAAGGAACTGAAAATCCGGAAAACAAAACACATCTCTTTTAACATTGTAGCTCATTCTGGACTAATCAAGAAGCATTCTCAGGACATTGCTTTTATAGGTATCAGTTTGGTTGATCTTCTTCACTGTTACTGGTTTTTCTATACACACTTGTTATACTTTTTTCCCTACATGCTTAAGGGATTCAATCTGCACTCCCCTGTCCTACTGCGCTACGCACAAAGGTTGCTCATTTCCTAGCTAGAGAAAAAAAGAAATTTTATGTGTACAAAGCTTTGCCTATTTATTTAGATTAACTTGCTGGATGCTTCTAAAGACACACTTTTACATCCTTTAAAGCACTCCCCCTAAAGTGTTTTTCTTTTTTCCTAACCACCAAACAGGTCCAATGCTGTCCTGAACTATTAAGTGCAATATTTTTTGTATTTTTTATCTTATTTTATTATCATGTTTTATTTTGTTCATTTATTTAGATAAATTCAAATGTTAAATGATGACAGATCAGCTTGAGCTCTGCATTACCTTTTATTTGTTAAGAGAAACATACGTAGAGCTATAAGGTTGACTTAACATAAACTTAAAGAAGCATAAGTAGTTAAGATTTAAGTGACTGATTCTGTGTGTTAACACCCCAGCAGCAGGCAGCTGGGGAAGTAATGGTTGTAAATATAATTCTTTAAGAAAATATGTGATAACACATTAAAAAAATAAACAAAAAGAAACAAACTGGTCTCTGTTGGTATGAGTAAGGGACCCAGATGTATCTATGTAAATACAAGAGACTCAAAACTATAAGATGACATGTATTGTTAAAAATAGGTTAGAGCAGGTGCGATCTGCTCTTCTTTTTTTTTTCCCGGTCATACACTGCTTGTGAGGAGTTTTCTGAAATGCATTTTATCATTTTCACTGTTTACAATTCGAAATGCATCTCCTATGATAGCAAGTGAAAACAGTAGAGTACATTTGGTGTCATTGCTAATGAGAAATAAACCAAACAACTATTAAGTGAACTGTCTGGTGTCAAGTTTCTTTTCACTACACTGGCAGGAGCTCCAGCATATTGTTAAGAATTTTAAAAATATAAGTTTGGAATAAATGGCAGATGTAGTGTCTACTATGACACTAACTGCTTCTGTTCCTAAGGTTTTATTGGTTTATTATCGTATGGGTCAAACAGTGAGAAAAAGGGGTATTATGAATACTTCTAATTATGACTTATCTGGGCTTCAGACAATGGCCTTCCAGATGGAGTAAGTATGTGTAATTTTGTGCTTAAATGAAAGAAGTGTAATTATCTGGTAATAAATCTCCAAAGATTATTTACTAGAGTTTAGCATAAACGGAAGCAGTGCAGCAAACATTTATTCTCATTCTAGTTTTTTTTCTACTGGCTTGACAGTTTTTTAAATGACCTTGGAGATTTATTCAAGAAAAGCAAAAATAATATGAAATAATATTTCATAGTATGGTACTAAAGGGTGTATTTTAATGACCAAATGTCATCACTTTGTTTTTTTTTTACCTTTTGTGATTATAATTTATCGTTTGAATATACACATATGTGAAAATCACAGTTATGTGTCTTATTTTGCTAATAGTAAAACAACCATTTGAAGGTCCCAGCAATAATTTATAGATTATGGTCTACACATGTGGACAATATTCCCAAATCAAGCTTCGGAGAGAAAAAAAACAAAGCATGGAGAATTATATGTTTGTTTTAGAAAGAATAGAGAATAAAGTGTGTTTCAATGGTTTTATTCTTTACCTTGCACACATTTTGAATAGCATTAGAACATTTTTTGTAGCTATGATCTTGTACGCCAAAATTTAAATGATTTGAAGTGAATTCCCAATTCCATTAAAATTGGCCTTATCTGTCCATCAAACTGACACAGAGTGTCTCATAACGTACAATCAATTAGAACTTTGAGTTCAACTGCTTTAGACAGTTTCACTGCACTTCTTTGCTACCATTCATTAAAACGCATATTAATGACCAAATAATGAATGAAGACCCATATTTACTGTTGGCTGTTTTAGATCTTGAAACAAATCTTCAGGCTCATCCTCATCAACTCTGGTAAGAGGCAGGAATAGAACGTGTCACCAGGCCAAGTGTTGATGCGGTGGTTAGAGGATGATGAAAGGAAGTATTAGGATGTATGTTTGGGGGTTGGTCAGTCTGAAATGAAGCTGGATAGTGTAGTAACTGCACCTAATCTTCTTTACCAGCCGCCATCTGTTCTGACAGGCACTGTTTCTTTTATCACAAGAGTTTCTTGCATGTGACCGTGACCGTCTCTGGAGAACAAGCGAACCATGCTTTACAATAGTACTGCATTTAGGCCCAATTGCTTTGCCATATGCCTTTGTTCAAGCTTCCTTCCTTTCCTGTCATATGTGGAAACCATATCAAAGTTTGTGTCATTGTTTTTCAGCTCAGCTTTCATATGTTCAAACTTATGTTTCCTCCCAAGATCACTTATGTCCGCATGTTTTAGATGTTGCTGTTAGCGTTTCCTCTGCCTTCTCATTTGGTATTTTGCTTGAAATAAAAACAAAAGTCTTTATTTGTGAATTTTCATCAGTATTTTACCGGATTCGGTGGCTTTCCCACACTAGCCTTTGATCAAAACAGACTTCAAACAGTAAGATAACACAAGTTAAAACAAACAATACAAAGATAAGATGAGGATCACAAATATTCAGAAAAAAGTTGCACTAAATGGTGTTCGGCTACAATGTACTTAAAGAAACTGGGGGTGTTGACTTTAGGTCATGTTTTCCTATTACCAAAACATATCCTAGTGTAAAAAAAATTAGGATTCAAAATGATTTCAACCAGTGTACCATTAAAAAATACATTCATTTTCAGGTTAATAACAATCAAACATGTAGTACCGGTACCTAATAAAACACAAGACTTTCCATTAACAGAAATGTTTTACTTTACTTTTGTAGCTCTTATTTTTTAAACTATCATTCATTGAAATAAAGCATTTTAAATTACACTTCTGTGAGGTCTTTTTTTAACTATTATATTAAACATTACAACATATTTTTCTGAAGTTGTGAGGCACGTTTAAAAATGCTGCATTGTCTCTTGCATAAAAAATGTGTAAACATGAAGAGGCAAACATAAAGAGTAAACATTTAGCATTCATTCAATGGAGTCAACTAAATGATTACATAAAAATGTAAAAAAGAAAATCATATTTTAATACAATCCCTTTAATTCTGTGGCATAAAAGTATTTCAAAAAATAAGGTAACAGCTTGAAGTCTCAAACTCATACACATCTCTACACAAATAAAATCATGCTTAATTTAGTTAATATCAATTAGAGAACTGACTTGTCCAATAAGGTTTATTCCAAATGTTTGCTTTTTAAAACCCTGCTTTGCTCTGGCTGCATATTTTGGGTCATTTCTATTATCACTCACTCAATAGATTTGTTGAAACCAGCTGGATTTGAAGGCAGTATTTCTCTCAACACCTCAGAAATCACCTGGCTGTTGTGAGAGGATTTCTCTTCTCCACTGAAAGAATTCTGCCATCATTCTCTATTGTCGTCCTTTGTGAACATCCAGGTATTATTGTGGTGCTAAGATCACCAGTGCTTTCTTTCTCTCTCAGGATGTAGTAAAAAAGAAAAAAAAAGTCTGTTTCTTTAAACTGCAGCAGTTGTTCTGGTGTTTCTTTTCTGTTTTTGCAGCTTAAGTAAAGCTTATTTCACTTCATCAAGAGCTCCATTGACAACATGTTTATGTAAAAAAAAAACACCTTAGATTAACTGCAGTATTTGTGTCTGCTTACTTGATAATGACCAAAGAAAGGAATAGCCAATTATGCCTGCTTATGAAATATTTTTGAATGTATTACTTTTGAACACATTGTCATAAGCAGGTACACCTAACTAACTAACTAACTAACTAACTAACTAACTAACTAACTAACTAACTAACTAACTAACTAACTAACTAACTAAATAAATAAATAAATAAATAAATAAATAAATAAATAAATAAATAAATAAATAAATAAATACAAAACAAAATTTGTGTCAGGGTCCAAATATATATTGACCTAACTGTCAATGTTCGCGTCTCATATCAATGTTAGTGCATGAACAGATAATGGATAAAAAAAAACAACAGCCTTTTTGTGTCATTAAGCTAGGAAATTGGATCTGCAGTTTTTTTTTTAATTTTTTTTTTTACAGTTTTTGCAGCAGTATATTGCATATACTGCTGACTGTTGTGTTGTGCTGTTTTGGTTATTCATATGCATTACCACTTAAGGATTAGAGTAAGGAAAAGCTTTTAGCAGCAAGAAAAAGCAGGTATAAATTAGAGGACTGAAGGGATGACATCATCTTGGATTCAGCGGAGCATCACTTGTCTCCCATAGACTGTTTCAACAGAAAAGCGGCTTATCTTGATTAATCATTAGGTCTCAGAACAGCCTATCCTTTCAACTTTTAACAGGTTGCAAAAGAAACACCAAATCTTCCCAGCTGCACTTGCTGACTCATTGAATTCTTTAACCCTGAAGGGTTCAGATAGACTATTTTTTAATAATCTGTCATTCATTCAGCTACGTGTCAACTTTTTTCACGTTATCAGTCTGTGAGTCACTGGTAAAGTTGAAACTGTGATGAAGAATAAACAGTGCTCATTATAAAATGGATCTTAACGTTTGTCTTAGCCCCCTTATCTCAGCAGCTCAGGGCAGCTTTATGAAGACGGAGAAAATTAAACTAGATCAGCTACAGCACACATTGGCTTGATTTCATTAACCTTGGAAATCAGAACTGTGGAAATGTCACTTCAATAATTTTCTTAGTTCTGCTGCATATTTGAAAAACGTGGGATTTGCAAATTAATGGTAAGCAGTACAAGCTATAAACATATTTTTTAATAGTTTATGGATTCAAAAAATGCTGAAACTCTTTACAAAAGGTAGTAGTAGTATTGATATGATTAACATACAAGCAGCTGTGTTTTATGCTTAGAGCAGCCATTTTTGATTTTGAGGCTGTGGTTAGAGAGCAACATTTCACTTTCCAAGTTACTGACTTAAGAAGGATCTTCTAATTATGTGTTTGGATTTATTATTTGGAACATTAAATCTATAAATACCAGTGGGCCAAGCACAGCCCTTTGGGTTCCATGGTTTTAAGAGATATAGTAGCTGTAATTTAAATGGACCATTTTTTTTTTTATCGTGACTTAATGGACCAGTAGCCTACTTATTGAGCACTTTTATAGGTCAGGTGGACTTCAAAAGCACTTTATATTACATTTAGTCAGTCACCCACTGATGGTGGTAGCTACAGCTGACCTGCGGCAGACTGACACAAGCAGGGCTGCCATACAACGTCACCACCAAGCTCTCAGACCACCTTTCCTGCAATGTTGGTGAAGTTTCTTGCCTAAGAACACAACTAAGACGGACAGAACCTCTGCATATTAAGCCATGTCACCCCACTACATGTGACTGCCAATGCAAAATAAAGAGTTTGAGTAGTTTGCTAATCTGAGGTATATAGGAGTGAATTTCACGTCAAATTCATTCTAAGATCTAAGTGATTCTCAGATTCTTCTGGCCTTGTTTGGAATATATCTGTGGAGATTCTCAGTCATCCAGGTCATGCTCAAGCTTGAAAAAGTACCATTTTCATCCAAACCTTTTTTCCTATCCTCTCCCGGTCACCAGCGTGTCCCCCAAGGCTCCATTCTTGGCCCTACTCTTTCCTCAATTTATATTAATAACATTCCCCAGACAGTTGGTAATTCACTCATTCACTTATATGCTGATAATACAATACTTTACGCCATGGGGTCCTCCCATGATGCTGTTCAGGCTACCCTGCAAGATACCTTTTTCCAACTACAGCAATCCCTCACACATCTCAAACTGATTCTTAATATCTCCAAAACAAAAATCATGTGATTTTACCATAAGCGTAATACGCCTCCTCCTGCCCTTAGCAAGGTTTTTTTTTTTAGAACAAGTAACTGCATATAAATACTCCTTCCATATTTCAAACCTGCAATGTAAAGTCAAGGCTAAGCTCAGCTTCCTTTACAGAAACCGCTCTTCCTTCACCACTTTTGTGAAACGTACTCTTATCCAAATTACCATTCTACCAATTTTAGACTATGAAGATACTATATATAGGGCTGCTTGCAAGTCCACTCTATCAGAAGTTGACAGTCTTTATCATTCGGCCATCAGGTGTGCCATAAATTCTCCTTTCAATACAGACCACAGCTCTCTGTATTCATCTGTCAACTGGCCCTCCTTCACAATCAACGCAAAATTCACTGATTCATCTTCATTTACAAGACCCTTCTCGGCTCCTCACCACCTTATTTAGGTCACCTGCTGCAGCCAAAGTCTGTCACTAACAAAACTGGGTCCTCACTTCATCTACAATTACTTATTCCCAAAACCAACACTACTTTTGGTCTTGCTTCTTTTCAATCTGCTGCCGCTTGTAACTGGAACGCTCTGCAAAATATTCTTAAACTGGATAGATTTCATCGTTCAAAACAATTATATATCATCCTTGCTCATGGACACTTGCAGCTGCTTCTCTACATAGTCATTTTTGGGTTGTCTGTTGTTCTTTAAATTGTATTTTATGGATGTATTACTAATGTATTTATTTTAGCCCTACTTCCCTTTTCCTAATTTGTTACTCCACTTGTCAGGCCGCCATTTTAAATAAGAACATGTTCTTAATGACTTGCCTGTAAAAATAAAGGTATAATAATAAAAGTTTAGGCAACTGGATGTGAAGAATGAACATGGTCATTATATATGTTGCTGGATTCTTTGAAAAACTCAGGCCTAAGACAAAAACTGGTTCACCCCAAAGACAAGACACCCAGAAACAAGGCCGACAATGTGGTTTACGGCATTCAGTATAGTAGAGAGTGCACAGACCTGTATATTGGAGAGACCAAGCAATCACTTCATAGGCGCATAGCTCAACACGGGAGGACCAACTCTTCAGGACAGGACTCAGCTGTCCCCCTACAACTGAAGGCTACAGGACACTCGTCCATATTTTGGCCAAGGAAGAAAGACGGTTTGAGCGAGGGGTTAAGGAAGTGATCTTTGTTAAACTGGAAAAAAAAAAAAACTCTCAACAGAGGATGTGGTCTTTAGACATAACCTTTCATCTACTTACAGAGCACCCAAAGGATTGACCTCTCACCTGACACACACTTCAATGAGGTATGTAACCGAAACCCCTCTGAGGAGGGAGTTAACGGCCCATCAGACCCCCTAACGACCATTAACCCCTAGGTGACATACCTGGCCAATCCAGAGCTCAGAGCCACCTTTTGGACCCCCCCTCCCAATACTTTGTTACACCTACAGTATATCTACTCAGTGCTCCCCACTAGTTAGAACTGAAGAAGCCTCTTGGATGAGAGGGGAAACGTCTTCTTGAATATTTCATGTCCAGTTGCCTAAACTGAACTTTTTAAAGCTTGTTTGAAATGCAGAGAATTACACAGAGCTGACACAACATTCAGAAAAACACACTTTCTGGTCTACAATCTTTAATCTTTAAGATTTCAAAACAAATTACTTTAGGTTGCTTACTTACTAAAAACATAAAATAGGGTGGAGATGATAATGTACTTTGAAGCCATGGGGCCTGGGCATGTTCTGATCGCTCAGTTTATTGTAAACTCCTCTGTATCACTCAGAAAGAAGATACTTGGCTTAATGTAGTGAGACAGTGACAGCAGCAAATCTGCAATTAAATGACTCGGCTCAGCTCCCTATTTTATGGTTTGCTTCGTGTGATGCCTCTGAGATTCGGGACTTTTTAGAGGTCACAGTATCTTAATTATGTCTTAAGAGGTTAGGATGTTTCAAAACATTTCTACATTATATTGAATCATTTAGTCAACATGATATAATGAGGCTGACTTTCTCCTTTAAAATAATCTTGTTTACAGTAAACTTGGGGAAAAAAAGTGAAAGTACTGGGAACAGATCTTTTTTTTTTTTTTGCTGAACTTTAGTTCATGCATCCATTTTAACCTATCATATTTATAAATGATGTTCCCAATTTTGCATTTAATTTTATGTTATGGGTTTAGTTGAGCAACTTGTCTTCACTGGCTCATGCTATTCTTAAATATTATCTTATCCCAACCTGTAAAAGGATTTAGGGGATTATCATAACAGCCTACATTAGCTAAAGTTTTATCCTCTTCAAATTACATGTAGTGTTGATTTCCTTACACATTTAATCTTCACACGGAGAATATACTGCATTTACTTGTGTTGAAGGTTAAAAAAAGCAGTTCCATGGTTTTTGTATTTTGTTTCCCAAGTTCTTTGTCTCACTAAACTGTTTTGACATGAACCCAGTTAAATGTTCCAGGAAGGCTAATGTGATGGAACGCAGTGATGTTACAGAGTTAACCAGACAACAGAGCAGATTATAAGTGAAGTCCCTGAGGCAAAGACAACTGTGGAGATAGAACAGGTGTTCCATGGTAAAACACTCAAAATGACGAATGATTTAATGAACTATGAGCTTTAATAATGCAACTCACTAACAGGATTGAAGTCACCCAAATACACCCACTGACATTACAGCCAATTATATTTCAACCAATGCCTAGTACTGTTACAGTGGGGATATTTAGTCTACCGATTGACCTTGTTTCTTGTCTTCCTTTGTAACTTCAGTCATTTTTCCTGTTAAATATCTGCCCCTCTCTTTGACATTAATGTATTCCCTATACAGTCATTTTAGTTTTGTCTGGTAAATCATTTTTGGTCCTTTAGGTCTTTCTTACTTTTTCCTTATGTGCCCAATGAACGTTATTTATTATTTACACATTAGATTTTTAACAATTGCATAGCATTTCCCATCATAAGCTTAAACTTCCTGTGTAGAGTTGCTTATTTTTCTATTTAAATTTGGAAATTGGATTGTCAGAGATAGAAAGTCAGAAAAAGTTACAGAATGTTTTTTTTTTACATTGGAATATCAACTCAGAGAGTTGGTGGTCCTTGAAATATTGTGAGTTTAATGTCCATAACATTGTATGTCATCAATGGTTATATCTATATAATAGAAATAAATACGTTGGTATGGGGTATCATTGTTTACAATATTTGTAGGGATCATTTAACACTGTAAAGGACTATTCACTTAAAGTCAGGTATTTTCTCAGGTGTGTCATAAATTATAAAATCAAGTTCCAGCTTCAAAGACAAATGAAACGAGTCCTGCCATTGGAATTTGTATTGGATTCTTAATTTTTGGCTTGTCTTTTGAACTGCCACCTTAACGTGGTGGAGGGGTTTCATTGCTTGAATGCTTCAACAGACTATATCCCCATTTACAATACTCTCTGAAAACTGATCCGTGCCGAGTTCGGACCGAGCTTGGATCAGTTAACCGCGCCGAGCTTGGTTCCTTACCACCGTCCCCACATCATGCTAGTGCAACTGAAGTGCTCCAAGCCCTACTGTTGAACTAGTACTAGTTTAGTGGGGTTTGGTTTTTTACTGGCATGGTCCAGTTCAGTTTTTCTTGCCATTTACACTCAACAGTTATCTTGGTTACCATGCTTATACAGCTCTCGACATGGTTTCAAAAGGGTACTGTAAATGGGGCTTATATTTTCAGGGGCTTTAATGCTCATGGAAATGTCACCCATGGTAAACAGGCTATAGGTGAAAAAAGTAGTTCAAAAGCCCTTATATTATAATAATAAGTCAAAGGAAGTGATGTCAAAAACGTTTGGGCGTGCCGAGACTTAACCCTGAACCCCATCCCTAGTAGGGGTTCCTCTGCGGGCACCTGGTGGTCAGGTTCCTTCTCCAAGGCACCCCGCAATGGGCCCACAACTTGAAAGGATTAGGAAGCAGATGGAGTCAAGCTAATTCACAGACACTTAAAATGTCTCTGAGGGAAAAACTTAAGCTATTGAGCGAGTTAGAGCGATACCAGCAAAAAATTGTCAGGCTAACTTCCATTCACAGCCAAGCCTCTGGAACCCAGCTCCTTGAGAGAGACTGGAGTCTCTTCTAATTTGGAGTGGCTCTTGGGGAGAAGTGGAGGGCCGGAGTGAATTTGCTTGTCTCAAATTAGAATTCACTCTTGTGGATGCAGCTCTAGGCAGGCAGGAGGGCTCTAACTTTGTTCTCAGCTCATGGTCCAAGTGAATTCTGTTCAACTCATGGATCGACCATAATGAACACCACAGTCAACCATAAGAGTGTTCATCATTGCACCTAGCGCCAGGATACCTTTGGCTGGAGGTCAAGGATCAATTTTATAGTCATATCTCATGACCTTTGGCCACATATCATGGACAATTGAGTGAAAAAGCATCCAGAGTTCTTCTCAAGTCAACATTTGGTGGTGAGTTGGTTATACTAGAAGGGGAGAAAGCCAGACGGACTCAGTAAGCCCAAAAAAGTAAATTGAGTCTCCTGGGAGCGTCTGACAGAACCCTTGGCCAGGAACATAGTTAACTACCACCTCTGGGGGGATTTTCTTGGTTGCCGATTGTTGTGGTGACCTCCGATCTCAGTGGGGGACACAGCCTTGCGCTAAGCAACAGAAGGAGACCTATTGAGTGTGGTTGGTTTGTCATGTTTCTGAGGCAGCAAATGGGTGTTGTGAGGCCAAGCATGCCACTGCCTGGACGGATGCAGTGGTAAAGTCCTTGGAGAAGTTCAAAGAGACCATGGGGAAAATATTAATAATAATTGAACTTTAATGGAAAACTTTATTTCTCACATTGGAGAAATTTACCTCTGCATTTAACCCATCCTCTGGGGGAGCAGTGGGCTGCCATTTTGTGGCGCCCGGAAGCAGTGTGGGGTTAAGGGTCTTGTTCAGGGTCCCAGAGTGCAGACTGTTTGGATCAAACCGGGTACTTGCAACCTTCTCAGAGCACGAGCGCACTGCTCTAGCCACTAGGCCAACACTACACTTAATATAGCAGTTTGCCTAAAAATTAATTTGTCGAAAAATATGCCTCAAGAAGGCAAGAAGTGCTTTTCTAACACTGTAGTAAGAAGATCTACTCTGAGTACCTCAAGTCTATGGATGTTGTTGGGCTGTCATGGTTGACACCCTGTTCAACATTGTGTGGAGATCTGGTACAGTTCCCCTTGACTGGCAGACTGGGGTGGGTGTTATCTCCTTTTTTGTCTAACATGGGAGAGATTTGATTTCTAACACACCCTAATATTTGAAGTAAAATTCTTTGTTTGGTTCCACAATATTCTGCCAATAAATTCAATTCGGTTTCAGAATCTACAATATGGACTACAATTGCTAGCAATTAAATTGCAAAACAAATGTTTCAGTATTCTGTATTGTAATCCAAGGGGTTTCTTGGTAGCTGTGTGTACAACAATCACAAAGACTGTTTAATTTTCCAAGAGTATCAAAGCCTTTTGCCAAAAGCAGATTAAAACTATTAAGCAGAGCCAAGACATGAGCTGTCTCTGCTCCTGTGAGATCCAAAGCAATCATAAATTGTATTACCGACCTAATTTGTTAAAATATTAAACTCTGACCACGGTTTTTAAGCATATATTTGGCTTTTTGTCATCCGGAGTTTGGCTTGCTTGGGGTTAGCAAGTGTATGAGTTGGTCAATTTAGGGTAAATTTAGCGAGACTGCTTATTGTTTGTGAAAAAACTGCCAGTTCTTCAGATATCTTTAATGTAATTTGTTTGTTTAACATCAGCATCTGAGCTACTTGGACTTTTTTTCTATCTCTTCTAGATTTATGTTGTTCTAAGCGTATTTTGTAGTTTCTAGTCAGATAATAGAAGCCACTGCTGTTGCTATTTCTGTTATAATGTACATTTCCCCTCCAGGTTCTGTACACTGCTGATTGTGCTCCTTCATTCACATTAATGAGCTGGCTCTGCTGTGTACCGGCATTACAGAGTATGTGTGTCATTCAAAGTAAGGAAGTGAGACAACGGAAATGAATCAAGTGCATGATGTCATGAAAGCCCGTCCTACCTAATTCATTGTATCCTCAATTTTGTTTGAGTCATGTGTTGGTTCACATGTTTTATTTAACTAAGAATAAATTGTATTAATACTTTTAAACACACCTTCCCCTTTTTGCAGAAAAAACAACAAAACAAAGCTGAAAAAGATTTTTATCTTTAGCTAAAGAAATATAATCCGTATGTGTGAAATCATGACCTGAATTCATACACATAGTAAAAAAAATTAAAAATTATGAAAGATCACCAAAACCTCAAATATTCGGCTCAAAACATTTCTCCTTACTTTGCCAGACCTGTTAACTCTGTTGATCTCCGTTTTGGAAAGGCGTGAGGCGTCTCCAAATTTCAGGAGAGCTGAGTCCAGGCTGTGCTGCTGAATGGATCTTTTTTTGGGTGGCCAAGCTGGGAAGCCTTGGCCCCCTGCTCTTCTATGGTCCTAGTTAGGGGTAGGAATCAAAATCTAGTATCAAAATGGCCCAGGAGCTACGTAGGACAGGCCTCATGGAAGGGACAAGCTTCACATTTACAAGTCCTGTTATTAGAATTCACTAAGTTGGCTTTCCCTTTTCACTGAGACTCAAACTCTGAAAATGTTGTATTGCCTCCTCCTTTAGAAACAGAGGACTGATGGTAGGGGCTTATGTTAGCCTCTCACAGGTTGGTCAAGCTTACTCTCAATAACACTGTTGTAAATGTGACTTTTCAGATGTATTTAGTTTTTGTTGTTTTATTTTCCCCAGCAGTGATTGGCAAGGATTCCAGTGACATTTTGTGTTGAGTCTTTAGTGACAAGTGAAAATAGCCAATTGTGCTTTGCATACTGTCGACTGTGAATGCAGCTCTGAGATCCTCCTGCAAAGACAGGCAATGGTCAGGCAGTCAGCCCGTGAAGCAACTAGGAGGGAAGACAGCGACTGGTCTGTTTTCCCAAAATTAGTTGTGCTTTATGAGTAAGGCTCCCAATGCTTCCACCTTATATGATAAAGGGGATTTAAATTCATCCATCTATCCATTATCTGACACGCTTGTCCCGAGTGGGGTCGTGAGGGGTGCTGGTGCCTATCTCCAGCAGTCAATGGGCTAAAGGCGGGGTACACCCTGGACAGGTCGCCAGTCCATCACAGGGCAACACAGAGACACACAGGACAAACAACCAAACTCCATGCAGAAAGACCCTGGGCCGGGAATCGAACCCGGAACCTTCTTGCACTGAGCAGCCCGAGGATCTAAATATAAAGTAAAAATAATTTTCAAAGATATTCCCTGTAAGTGATTCAGACACAGCGCCTCATCTCTTCCCATCATCCTATCATATTGAAACTACATAAGGTATTCATAGAATTCAAAAGCCAGGTATTAAGGTTAATTTGAGTATTTAATTCAGTATCTTGAAATGAGTAAGTTATAAGAGGGCATATATGTAAAGTACTTTTTCAAGTGAACTGTGACAGCCAGGTGTTTTACTGAAAAAGTGAATGATTCATACATTTCTAACATATTTCACACATTTAGTTTTCACCAAAGGCCAACATTCTATAATGGTTTTCAGTAAAATCTTGACTATGATTGTCGTCACTAAGGTTTGTCAAGTTATTCTGTCTGGTTTTAATGTTACAACAATTATGACTAATATGACTGACTATGGAGAAAGATTATTATTTTCGTGTAACAGTTGCCCAGGATTCAGTAACCTTTAAACCCAAAGTGCCAATTGGCCACACTTTTCTCAGAAAATTAAACACCGGCAGCTTCAAATTCTTTCTGACATCTAAAATTATGATAACAGCTTATATGTTGTTTGTTTTATTTTTGATAATTTTTTTCACCTTTCTGGTTGTATAAATAACTGTACTACATTGCTTTTGGAATTCATGAGTTGCAGAGAAAATTTGATTTCTCTATCGGCAAGGCAGAATGAATGACATGGGCATGCAGGATCAGCTGCTGCTACTGATCAAACTGAGCTTTATAGTGACCTCTAGATATTTATATATATATTTTTTCAGCTAGCAGAGCTAAAGCATAAGGATGAAAGAGCTTTTGAGGTGAATTGATGAGCCGAACCCCTAACTTGCCAGTGCTAACATGTGTAGCATGCAATATTGTTGTGAAATCAGGTATGCATGCATTAGTTGAGTTCATAGATGCATCAAAGCTGCAGCAAATTACCATATGTTGGTAGCCATCTTACACTCTTACTCAATCCGTGCAGCCCAGTCCTTGTTAAAGTCCCAGTCCTGTAAACCCTAGAGACCATCTTTCTAAAGTGTACATTCCTATGTGTTTGGTGTCTCATGTTCAATACAAAACGAAACAAAGATATAAATATGAAATGTACTATTCATAAATGAAAATTTAAATGTAAATATAATTCATGTTAAACTAGTTAATCATATATAAAGCAATTAATTGTCAAGCATTTTAAATAAAACTTTATATGATATGGATCTGTATCTCTGGTGCTTTACTTTAAAAATCTGAGGAAAAGCTTTAAATTAAGGCGCTGCTCTTCCTTTTTCTTGTAAAGTTCCTCCAAAGTTTTGTTGTTTGTGCTTATTTGAATCCAAGGACCTGCACCAGATAATTAAATTTATTACTTGAGATGTATTTCAAATGGATACAACTGGAAAGAAAGTTCACCCAATAACACAAAAACTGACATCACTGGAAGGGGAAATATTTTGGCCGAGCATAAATCTGACCCTATTGTTTAAGGCTTGTCTTCTAACACCAAGAATAATGAGCATAGGGCTACAAAAAGTTTCCATCTTGGCTGTGAGTCATACATTCGCAAAGTGAATCTCCCTTGGGATTTATGTGTCAGCCAAGTCACAGCAAGCCATGCAGGCAGACAGAGGAACTGAGGCTATAGAAAGTGCACTGCCGCTCTTTGTGCCTCCATTAGTACTTATATAAAATGGGAAGAAAAGCTTAGCTGGGTTGATCAGACTGTCTAAAAACAAAACTGAACATACAATAGGGTGACCTCAAGTATAAAACATTCAAACATGAGCAAGTGAATGTAAAAACAAATTCCATTATTTACTAGTTTTTATCACTTTGTAGAAAAAATATGAACTCAACAACACAATTAACATTTTAGATTCTAAGAGGAGGAATCTCTAATAACCACAGCTACTATAGAATATTAAATGTTCAGTCGTTAGTCAACCATGAGACATTTTAATCATCGCAAACAACAAACACCAGAAACCAAAAATATAGCTATATGAGAAAGACCACGCTCTATATACGACACCATACTGGCAAGAATCTGTGTTATTAGATGCTAAACCTCAGTTGTAAATTAACTAAACAATAAAGAAAAAATTGGTTTGTTCCTGATTCAGAAACTCAACTTAGAACAAAAGCATTGCACAGATATAGTTTAAATTTTAATTTATAGACAGAAATTGGTTATTTCCAATATCAAGGTAGGGTTATTGTGTTGAAATATATCTATGCTGTTAAAACTCACATATCATGATGTTACAACTATAAACCTTCGTGAAATTTTGAGAAATTCTATGTGATAAATCAACACAATGCATAATTGTGGAGTTGGCCCCCTTTTACTTTGTTACCCTTAAATAAAAACCCTGAATACTACACCTAATTTCAGTGTTACTTTAGCTGTACAGTGCTGGCCTCAGACAACAGAACACATCATTAAACAAGCACAAAAACTACCCAAGACAGCAGACAGGTCCGGATCAAAGTTGTAGAGAAGTTAAAAGTAATGCAAAAAAATAAATAAATAAATAAATTTTCACATTGAAATGTAGATTCTATTCGACAAAATCTATCTATCTCCACACAGATCTAAACATTGTTACACAATCCAAACATTTCATGTAAACATTAAGTAGACCTGCTAAATGATTTCTGTTCCACTTGCAGTTTCCTTGAGGATGTTAGACAGAGCTACTAAACAGACAGCTTTGGCTTCAGGTTCCTGTGTGTGTGCGGAGGAGGGAGAGTTACTGAATGGAAAATAATATCAGGCATTTGGCTCTAGCTTAAAGCTGAGTGAAATCATTTCTAACATTAACATACCTAATACCCACAAAGCCGTTGCAAGATACTCACTCACTCACTCACTCACTCACTCACTCACTCACTCACTCACTCACTCACT
The DNA here is from genome assembly GCF_000732505.1 of Cyprinodon variegatus. NCBI lineage: Eukaryota > Metazoa > Chordata > Actinopteri > Cyprinodontiformes > Cyprinodontidae > Cyprinodon > Cyprinodon variegatus. Next base: position 1,657,921 of record NW_015150476.1, on the reverse strand, counting down.
CACTCACTCACTCACTCACTCACTCACTCACTCACTCANACTCACTCACTCACTCACTCACTCACTCACTCACTCACTCACTCACTCACTCACTCACTCACTCACTCACTCACTCACTCACTCACTCACTCACTTCCATCAAATGGACTCACTAGGCTTTCATTTACAATGTTAGTGAACTTTTTTATAAATCACTGATATTTCTTTACTTTGCTATTACTGTAAAGCAGACCTTAAAATATTGCAAATGACCAAAAAATCTATTATAGATGTCAATGTGCCACTTTTATGTGATCTAATATGATATAAAGTACCTTAATGTGAACTTTGTATATACTTGTATGTGTTTGAGTGTGTATATTGGAGAAATAGATATCATGGCTACAATGATAGATTGCTCATATCCTGGGAACAAAATATCTTTGAGTTGTCAGAGCGTGTTTTAGAGAAATCATATGTGACAATACTCTCCAGACACTCCAAGCCTACTACTTAATTTATCATAAAGATGACACAGCATCACTTTTTAAAGAGATTGATCCAGAGACTGATGCAAAATGTACAATAAATCAAAATAAGGCTTCTCCAAGCTGGTCAGGGCATAATATTGAGCCCCCAAGTAACTTTATGTTAAAGGTTTTCTCTTGTTTGTTTGCATTCGCTGAGGTTCTCCCTGTGCATTCGTGGGTTCTCTCCAGGTACTCTGGCCTCCTCCCACAGTCCAAAAACATGACTGTTAGTTTAAAATGTTGTCCTGGGATGCATGGATGGATGGATGGATGGATGGATGGATGGATGGATGGATGGATGACCAAAATCAGGTACTCTTTTTTAGTTCTGCTGTAGTGTTTGTCAATTCCCAGTAGTTTTGAGTTTTTAATGTACCTTTCTGTTTCTCCCAAATTTGACTGAAGTTTCATATCTGAGGAGAGAACTATGCCATTAAACTCTTCATTTAAAGTTGAGTTGCAGTTACTATTTGGAGTGTGAGCCCTAAGAAGCACTGCACACTGCTAATGCTAATGGCGCTGTGGTATTTTCTTTAAATACAGCAGACAGTATTCCATATAACAATGGAAAGGTAGAGAAATAGAGAAATAGAGATAAAAAAAAATTCACACACGCCAAAAACAGCTGTACTCCCCATCAATTATTGATACAGAATTTCTCATCAACGTGGTTTTTTTTTTTTACTCAATAAAGGATATAACACTGTAAAATTTCGGACTATAATTATTTTTATAGTTTAACTTTATTAGTCACATTTATGCTTCATTTACCTTTCTCTGTATATTTTTTATTTTATGTTGCTCCCCTCCAGCTGCTCTGAAAGTAATGATTTAATTGTGTGTGAAAAGTCTCCATGTCATTCATAGAGACTTTTCAACGCAACTCTGTGGTTCATGAACGATGACATGTTGCGACAGTGTGAAGGGCAGCAGCGCCTCACTAGGTGCGTTTCCATTAATCTTTTCCAAATTGAAACTGAAATTTGAATTAAAAAAAATAAATAAATAAAACTCACATCAAACTAACTCTTTTGGATAAGGAGTGTTAACACTTCAAGTGGTTGGTTTTTCTGTCGTGGACAGAACAACTGCAATTGAAACACTTTTTTTGCATCAGACAAGTCATGGAATTTGCAGCTGTTCCTTGCTGAATGTAAAAAGACTAACTTACTAACTTACTAATATGTCAGTAAGCAATTCTTTATTGTATATAGAGAGGTTGACAGTTGGGATGCGAGTAGCTCTTGATTTGCTGGAACAGGTCTGCTGTCTGACAAGTAAATGACGTCTTTAGTCCTTTTATTGTCATCACTGATTAAGTTTGGGTCAGTAGATCATCTGTTCAGTCACACATGATCAACTACTGACAACTCAACATAAGCTTCATTTAAGCCTTTAATCACAGGATGTGGCCAAAATCTATTCATATTTTTTTTCTTCCATTTTTAGGGTTGCAAGGATACATGAATTTCAAACCCAGTTTAAAAATAGAAAAAAAGAAGGGTGGGGTGGAAAAAAGGAAGGAAAGCGTAAATTATGAAACACAGCAATCAGATCACAGGGTTAAGACAGAGTAGGTCAGGCCAGGGCAGTCACAAGGACTATTTACTGTCATACTCACAGGAAATAGACTGTTGATTTACAGCGTGAATAAACACTTATTTCTAGTCTGTTGAATAAAACAGTTGTATCTTGGGTTTAGTCTTTTTGCCCAGTATCAGCAGGGGGAAAAAAACAAACAAACAAAACAGCAAAACAGGAGGAGTAAAAGAAAAGATTGCGCATTAAATATTTTTGAAACCATTTCTTGAGGGTCGTGGTGGGGCCTGTATGTATCTCTGACTGTCTATGTGCGAGAGGCGGGGTACACCCTGGACAGGTTGCCAGTCCATTGGAGGGCATTACAGAGAAACACACTGGTAAAAATTGAAATCTAGAAAAATAATTTTTTTCTTAAAATAAGTGCATTTGTGCTTGGATTGATGAGGTAAAAGACACATTTTGCCAATAGAACAAGGCAATTAATACTTAAAATAAGAAAACAGAATTGCATTGTCTTATTCTAAGAGTAAAACTACTCATTCCATTGACAAACTATCTTATTTACCTACTCAAATTAAGGGTAAATACACTTAATTTTAAAAATTTCTACTTATTCCTGAAGCGTTTTTCCAGTGCAACCATGCACACATACACACCAAAGGAGAATTAGAATTTAGAGAAGCCAATTAACCTAACATACATGTATTTGGACAGTGGGAGGAAGCCAGAGTACCCAGAGAGTGTGCAGGGAGAACATGCAAACTCCATGCTGAAAGACCCCAGACCTTGGATCTTGCTGCAAGGCAACAGTGCTACAAATAGCACCACTGTGCAGCCCTCATTTAAAAGTTTGTCTATAAAGCTCTTTCACAAACAAGTAAACAAAGTGCTTCATAGGTGAATAAAAAAACACAAGATAAAATTACAATCTAAAAAAATAGGCAATAACAACACTATAAAAATAATAAGACAATTAGAAAATGTTTTATTTAATTAAAGCTTTCTTGAATCAGTGTGCAGATGTTGCTAATATTTCCCAGAAAATGTATGTTTTTTTGTATCTGTTTTGAATGGGATCAAAGTCACAGTTTAGTAAAAAACAAAAAATAGAAATAAATGTTTAAAGATGGAAACACCTTGAGATAGTATTCAGGTCATTTTGACAGGCATGGTACCTGATCAGTCAGTGGTGGAATTTGTTCTGAAGTCAGTTTATTTCTTGCTTAACCAAGAGCGTTTTCTCCAGCTGTGATGAAGAGCCTGTTTTACGGAAAAGAGCTGTGGAGGGGTGAAGATATTGTGAAGATTTCCAGGAAAATACTTTCGCATGGCTCACATTAATAATGCAATTAGAAAGATTGAAAGTTAGGTAGTGGAGGCCAAAAACATGCCTGCACACATATTTTATATGATGAGGATCTGTTAGGTTCATGGGAGGATTAGGCAGTACTCATAAAGAGCACCAAAACTGTACAAATGGATAAAAGTTTCAAGGAGGTATTAAACTGACAAAGAGAGAAGAAGTACTGTTTTTTAAAAACATGGCTGTATGGATGAAAAAATATTCCATGAAAAGACAAGATATATATACTAGGTGTCTATTTTATAGACTGTTATATTTTATTGAAATACTATGCTATACTGTTATATTTTATTGAAACAGAATAAAGTAATGCCCATTCAAGATAAGGCTCATGGACTTTTATCCTGAAAAAACTGCTGCATTCCAGAAGGATCTAATTAAAGCCACAGAGCAAATTTAGAGGATGTGGTTCCTGCATTAATTTGAAAGAAAGAGGAATCACCACAAAATACAGATTACAATCCAATGGACTGTTTTGAGTTGAAAGCCCACGGACACCTGAAACAGGGAAACAGAGAGAAGCTGAAAACGCAAATTAAGTTGAGATGGTTGAAAATTTGTCTCACAGGAATACAAGGTTTGATTTGTTCATGGGAGACAGCGGCAGTGATTGTATGGAAGAAAATAGAAGTGGATGTAGTTCTGCTACATGCACCACCGCACTCTTTATTAAGAGTGAACTTTTCATTACAGCTCAAACCTCTGGATATAGTTAGAATCTTTCATGAAGAAAACATTGTGAGATTTTCCATCCCTCTACAGAGAGCTACATCCACTTAACAAAAAGGCATGGTGCTGATGTAATTTCTAAAGGAAAATATATATATATAAAAAATACTCAGCTTAGTCATAGTAGCAGAAAATGCCCTCTTCACTAAGTGGCCATGCCCAACGGCTATATGAAGAGTTAGAACTGTAGAGGTAAGATGACCTTTTGAGTACAGGTTTTCTAACTTATTATTTTGCTACAGCAAAACTGCTGAGTCATATGTTGGGAATATTTAGCAACAAGAAAGTTGATTTTAAAGTTATCGCTTAGTGAACAGACATTGTGGGATTTCATTTTCAAGTACCACCCAGGTGTCTTTCCACAACTTTCAACATTGCTGTATCATTTGCCATTAGAATTACATTTGAATAATAAAAGACCACAGAAATATTTGTAACACAAAGGTTCGATTGACACAAGGGATGTAATCTTTAAAAGAACTTCCTTAACGTCCCCGTTTAAGCAAAACTAAATAAATAAATCAAGTAGATAATGCTCAAACTGTTTTAGTGTTTAGAAAATGGTTTGTTCCAGTAGCTCCTTGGTGTGTGTGAAATACCAAACTTCAGTAAAAGACAAAGAAAAGCCTCACATAATTTTCTTTCCCAAGAAAAGAATATTTTCCTTATTCAAGACATTGTCTCTTCCTGAGAGATTTTAGAGGAAAAGGCAAATATAAAAAAAATAACTGATCCTCATATCCCGGTTGAGGATGGTGCAACATTCGTTAGATGATTCTTCTTTCCAATCTCTCCATGTTTGTCCTTTTTTAGGGTTGAGATCTCCACCCCTTAATCACCTTCATGACATCACCGGAAGCAAGCACATCTGGAGGCTGAGACTGTGGATAGTTTTGGAAAGTACGCGGCTACACTTTTGGTTTCCGCTCAGCTGTTTCTCTGAAGCTGTTATGTCTCAAAGGCCTGCTTTTAAAAAAGGCCTTAAAGTGTTTATTTGGTTTATGGTCAGACAATAGTGGGATAAGCGGCTTTGAATCTGCAGCGGCAGCCAGAGTAGCTCTGTAAAAGCTTTGAGGGCAAATTAGCTTTTTCCACTGTGTGACTGTTTTCACTTCCTTTGATTCTATTCCTGTCTCACTCACTGTGTCCCATTCACAGGACTTAAATATGTGGTGGTTAGAAACAAAAGCAAAACCGCAAGTATACATGGATTTTCTGTCAGCAAGAGCTGTGCTGATTTCTGAGAGTAAAGAGCGACATCATTTAAGAAGCTGTTCCCCTCAGGTCTCCTTTAAACACTGAAATCTGTCACCCTTCGAAAATAGATTTCATGTGAAGACATTTCTTCCTGATAAGAACTATGTTTGAATGACACAGACACAATGAAGCACTTTTTTTTTTTATTGTATTCACTAAAATATTCTTTTATCAGTTGGGAGATTCTATCTAAATCCAGCTGTTCTGTCTTCCTAAGACATAAAAATGGATCAGACTTTCTAAACAGTCTTATGAATAAAATATTTATTTTCCTGTTGTTCATATCTGGATATATTTGGTTGCTGCAATAATTATGCTGAATTATTTGCTAAACAATTGGCTTTCTGAGAGCCTGTGTTCTAGTCTATTCAGACCAGACTGCATAATTTTTCTGTTTCACAAAAGCAGCTCTTCAGCAAACACACTCTTTGTTTCATCCTGAATGTAAATGTCAAGGAAAGACCTTGTAGATTCATCCATCCATCCATCCATTTTCCATCATGCTTTATCCCAGCTGGAGTCACGAGGGGTGCTGGTGCTTATCTCCAGCTGTCTATGGGGTACACCCTGGACAGGTAGCCAGTCCATGGCATTGCCCTTGTAGATTCAATTTATTATAATACACCTAATGTGAAAGTATTCCTTCCTCACCCCCATGTTACCTAATACAACAGGAAAATGCCTTGTTTTGCTTAGTTTTTAGGCAGGATGTCAATTAAATGACTACCAAGGAACTGCAAAAATAAACAATAAAGAGGTTCAAAGAAAGGTGATGAATTCTGTTGTATTTCATGCTCTGCTTTCTGCAGTTTTTACCTGAATATTTAAGTATGAGATAATATCTAGATTTATTGGGTATGAAATAGTCATAGCCAGTTTTTTAGTATGCGCTTTGAAAGAACTTGTAAAACTTGAGCTTTTTATATTTTTCCCCATTACATCACATCCCAAAGGTTTTGTTATATGGAGCACCTTAGAGTAGTACATAATTAAGAAGCACGCAAAAAGTTAAAAATCATATAAACATTTCAAGGGACAAAAATTGGAAAATGCATGTTTTGTCCTATTTACTCTGATACAACTAAATAAAACTGAGTACCAAGAAGTATCAATTATTCATCTTACAAGTTGTTGTAGTCCAGCTTTATTTACTCCAATCCTATTGAAAATACAGTTGTTATTTGAAGGCCTCGGAGTGTAGATGGGGAATATCTGCAGTTTACTATAAGCCATGTAAAGGACAAGCCAAACATGTGGCCCAAATCTGTGAGTGAGAATAACCTACAAAAAACCCAGAAATAAATCAAATTAGATTAAATCAGTTAAACAATTAATCTAAATTAGGTTTGGTGGTTAATTAAAAGTGGGAAAAGTGGGAAAATGGAGTTTTGATACACTCCCTCACACATAAACACTCCCAATGATGTAGGACAAAGTATTTTTGTACTACTTCCTATTATTTGTCTATTTTTTTTTCTTTCTATAACTCATACAGCTTTTTTTAAATATTTTTTTCTTTGGTCAATGAATCACTCCTGCCATTTCTTAAGCCCTGACTTTCCATTAGTCTCTTAGCAACTAAGGCTGATCCCTAAGGATATGGCCAGGAAATTCTCCATCCCCTCCTTTTCTGGTGTAAAATTAGAAAACAGGAATCAGGGACTGGAAACAGTATCTCCTATTTTACTCCCTACTGACTCCCAGCAGTGAAGAATGTGAGTGTGAAACTGTACTTATACAGCTGGTATTGCACGTCATAAAATGTAAGATAAAGAAAATACGGTGAGGAGTTTATTTGGTAATTTCAGCCGTTTAAGCTCTTGTATGATTTTTCATTAACCCTCTAAAGCCCGATCCAAGAATAAAACAAAACAGAAAATTACTTTTTTTTGGTTTGAATTCCTTATTTGGCCTTTTAACAAAATATGTAAACAGAAAAAACAGAAATACATTTTTGATATTAATAATTTATTACTATGCGATAAGTCAAGATTATTTTTGTGTAGTCTTCTTCCCTCTGTTATCAGGTATATCTGATTGTGTACAATAGGATATTGAGCAAAGTTTTTACCATTAAATTATGCAAAAGTTGTCAGACACAAAAAATTTCAGAAACCGTATGTTTTAAAATACGATACATTTGGCATTGCAGGGTTAAGTTGTTATTAGCAGCATTTCCAGCCTTGTTGAAAGTCCGGATAACTCATTTCAGATTAATAGGTTCTCTATCTTTTGTAGAAATACTTTTTAAAATTAAGATTGATTATTTTGATTTAAGTCTTTGTTGGAAGCTTTTTAATCAAACTACCAGAAAGCTATAAAAATGGATGACAATTATGGCGAAATTTTTTTTTTTATGAAAAAAAAAAGAATCCAAGGAAATGAAAGCAGAGGTCAGAAAGACCATCTCATCTTTGCTGCTTGCACAAGTCAGGTTTTGAGCATTTCTTATATGACAGCGTTCTTCTTCCCTTCATTACTTAGTAGTATTTCTTTCCTTGTCGCCTGTTAAGCCAAATGGAAAATAATCCTTTTTGTGCTTGTGTCACGGTTTCTGAAACTTTAGCCAGAAGTTTCTCTAACTAAAGTATTTTACTGTCATTCTTCTTTCTTCCTTTTTCCTTGCTATAATCAAAAGCAGGCTAAGATCTCAAGACACCCTCGCTAACACTTACCATCTGAAAGGACTCAACATCTCACATTTCTGTATCTTATTGCTAAATTCCTAAGATTGTATTCAAGTAAAGCTTCAGTAAATCAGTTCAGACTTTTTTTCTAGTTGCACTGGTGTTATAGAATCCACTGTATGAGTTGGCAGCCTGGTTTAACTCCTACTTGTAAACAAAGAATGACTAATTGATGGCGTAAATGAGAGGATGGGTGCAGTGTAAACAAACACATCTTTCTGAATTAAAGAGTTATGTGGGTGGTACACGGATAAAGGAATAGGCCCAGAAAGTAATTGCAGGCAAGGATGTATATTTCTACACCATACTCACAATCGATAAAACATATACACAGAAACTAGTGATTATGCTAACTGGATGCCCATAAATTTGAGTTTTGTAATGACGCAGGCTTCACGCCATTCTGTGACTAACAGGCTTAAGCAGCTGTTTCAAGGCAAGTCTGAGAAGGAAAAAGTTAAATGTCACTGGGGGAAGGTAGAATGGCACTCTGTTTAATAGATCCCAAATACACAGCCGCATGGCTGTGCAAGAACACCAACACCCTTGTGTCTAACTGGTCTGACGTAAGATGACAAACAGTATATGTGCGCACATACTGCAAAAATATGTTTATAGAAATACAGAATATGGTAGGCAAATCAGCATGTGTAGTAAGAAGGGGTGTGCTGCTGTAGAAAAAAAAAATCAGACGGTAAATTTAAAACAGAATCTGGGAAGCATTGTCATTTCCTACCCTTGTGACTTCTTTGGTGTCATAGTGAGACAAGAACTCCCAGACAAACAGAAGTCTAAGGCTTTATTGTTATTTTTAGCTTTGACGTTTTTGCTCAGAATGATGGTATCATGCATGTTTATTTGTATAGTACCATTCATCTACAAGGTCACTGAACAGTATTTGCTACTGCCTTGATTTCATGCTCCAAAAGAATGCAGCATGAACAGGAAGGCTAAGTAGATTACTGTCTTTCTGCTTCATGCTTTTAAACTTTTAGTCTTTTTTCTCTCACAGAAAATGCTGGATTTGGGGGCAGCCAGAAAACTCAAAGTAACACCTACAGCTACAAAAATATACTAATGCAAAAATCACTAAAATAGCATACAATACTAAAGTTAGTAAAATATCAATACCACAGTAAATTTGGTCTTACTTTTATATGATGGGAAAACCTTAATGTACCTACAGTAGTACTTTTACATTCAAACTCTCCTATTAAATGGAAGCCGACAGTATTAAAGTCTAAAAATAGATTGAACTAAGTCTCACTCATTACAGAATAACACCATAACGGGAAGCCTTGCACAAAGCCCCCACTGAGGGCTGCAGAAAAAAAAGATAGAAATGGTCTGAAACTCATCCAGATTAAACGTTGCGTTTGGTTTAACGTAATCCTCAGCTCAGCATCATCAGTAAAGTGTAGTGATTAGAGATGATGCACCAACAACATCCCACACTCAAATAAGTATGTTTTTAAACAACCCAGAGCTCTATTTGAAGCTCTCATTGGTAATAAGATGTCGTATCATCCATTAAGATTATTTGATTTCTATTTTTAATCTGTGTGCAATGAGACAAGACAATGCCATTATTACACAAATGAATCCAAGCTTGAAATTTTGTAATGTTGTTCCAATAAAGTGTGACAGTAAAATAATAAAAAAAGTCTTCATTTTTTTTTCATCATATATCAAAATAAACAACTAATTTAACTGCGTACCAAGTTAAAACTTTCAATTTGATATTTACACCATATGTTCTTTCATTGAGGCTGTTACTTCTCGTCTTTTAAAAACAGAATTACCCCAGCAATCTACTTTGCATTGTCTTTCTTCAATCACAGATTAAACAGAGCCAGAAAAAAGGCAACGCACAATCTATCACCATGCTTTTCAAGTCTGTTTTACCTGTGGGTCAGTTATGTAATTCAACACAATTAGAGTAAGAGCTCTATTTCTAACACAGGTAGAGAGAAACATAACTGACACCTTCTATTAAAGGAAGAAAAGCTAGTATAAAAAATGTCTTGATTGACCCAGACAGAAGTTCTCTGCAAATTAAACGGGAGGAAAAGGTTTCCTACTGTTTGTGTGCATGCAATGCATTAGACAAATGCATTAGGAATTTGTTTTTCAGAGGAAAAACACGAGTATCCTTCAAGTGACTCTGTAAAGGGAAACATGAGACTCTCTGTAGAACTCTTTGGATTTTCTTAATTTCAGAGTGAGTGAGAGCTGTAAACATAATATAACTCTAATCTTTCTCAAACAAGGTCTTAGCTTTTAAAATTTGCCAACATATCTTATATAGTATCTAAGGTACAACAAAAAAGAAGTCAATTACAGAGTAAGAGCAAAATAGCAAGGAATATAAGTACAGTTACATACTACAATTGAACCAAAGATCCATTTCAGAGTTTTTTGAGTAAAAACAGCGTCAATGCATTAACAGGAAACTACAGTGTGAGTATGATCATCAGTATGCTGGATAAGCAGATGACCAGCTTTACTTGGCAATGTTCACACATAATATTTTAAGTAATATAATTTGACATGGAAAAGATGGCCAATTTAGCTCTCTGGTTTCATTAACATTATATAATTGCAAAATTTTCTGCATTCACTTTCGCAAATACTGCTGCAACAGCTGGTTAGTTTGGATCTCATAAGGAACCTTTCACCTCTTTAGAGATTTTAAGTTCCAAGTATGAATAATAAAATAAGACTCCCCCTAATAATAAAACCCTGACAGGAAGATTTCTGCTCTCTTCAACTTCAAAAGCAAAAGGATAAATTAAACTGGGTCATATTAAATAGGGGTGTAATGATGCACACAAAAAGTCACTGTTCGTTATCATTCTGGTCATCTAGTCAAACTTTGGTTCATCTTAAATCGTCTCGCTTATGGTTTTTTAAGGACCCAAGCAACAGGTCAAAGGAAGAGGCAAATGAAAATTATATATTAATGAAACTTAATAACTTACAGAACATGAGAGCACAAAGAAACTGGGGAGATATCAACAGTAAAATTCAGATGTGGAGATGTGATGGGTGACAATGAAACCAGGGGAGTACAATCAACAGATTGCAGAGCAGCTGGACGACAACTTAAGCAGAGAACTGGCAATGGTAGAATAATGGGCTTTGGGGAAACTAGATGGCAGCTGAAGAATGATACTAATATAAGAGACTAACCAAAGACACAGGAAAGAAAAATCTATACTAAAGGAAATAATTAATTAATAGATAAAATCATTTCTCTGTTTTCTACCCATTATCATAGCATTGCTACAATTTGCAATGGAAAACACGGTTTTGCACTTGCTGTATATACTGTAATCTTGGTACAATTTGCTGCTAAAATGCTTAAAAGGTGGATGTTTCTAATATGGCTCTCTTACCTACAGTATGTTTTTAATTAAATATAATTCTATTCTAAAATGCTTTGTTTTTATCACAACAAATTGAATAATTTTGTGGTATGACTATAAAAAAATCAATGGAGTTTGTCTGAGAAACCATGATGTTCCCAGACAGCAGAATTGGTAAGGATCATTTGAATTTTCTCAGGCTTGATTTTGTTAAGGTTAGGTTAGGTTCAGTTATAAGTGATAACATCTGTATCCATAGTGACAAAATTTTGGATAAGTTGGTTGAAAAGTACAGAAATCCTCAGGGTTGTTGATGGCTTACTACTACATGTAGTTAGATGGATCCTCCCCACCCTTTGAGCTCCATTGTCAGCCTGAATGAAGACACCTGTTCACAATCATCTCATGTGTATTTAGGCCGTCTGCTCCCTTCTCTCCATACCAGTTTGTCTGCTGCAACCAACCTTTGCCCCAAGTAGTCTTAACTGTATCAGTTTGTTTCATCAGCTGCAACTTATCAGTCACAAAACCCACCGAATAAGAAGGAAGCTTCCACATTTTATGACAGGCCGTTTTTTATGCAACACCAGTGCCATGAGGTTTTCAACATCTGACAGTTTGGAAATATTTCTGTTGGACTTATGTTCAGCTTATCTTAAACACAGAAGCCCATTTCACAAGGCAGGTTTAACAAACTCAGATTCAACTCCTCAACTCTGAAGTGGTCTAGTCTGAGGTTGGAGTTTAGAATAAAGTTTTATGTATCTATAAATGTTAACAAATTTTAATTGGCCGTTTTGACATTCATCAGCTTTACTGAATAAGTATTTATTCTATATGAAATACACATATTGCTAATTGCCGGAATTTTTTTTTTAGATATGAAGAATGTATTTTTTTTAATGTTCATTTTGTCAAGGAAAAAATTGTATTTCAGATATCAGAAATACATGTTCAGACTAACTAATAAATATCAAAACAGCCTGCCATAGCCTGTTTTCACCAAGATAATATTACAAGTGAAAACTAGTTTATTGCTTGAATGGTAGTGGTAGTAGTCAACATATTCAATTTCAGTGCACTCTCATGTGGGAGATGTGCACCTAGCAGGTGAATATGAGGTATAAATACATTTTTCAAACAGGTAGGATCTTTGCATCATCTAATAGGGTTCCTCCTCATTTTGATTCTATGTTTCATTATACATTAAAATACTGGCTGTCTGACTTTGCAGTTTTCTATAATGCTGTTATCACAAACATCAATGTTTGCTTAATTATATCAGGTTTAAATACTCGATAAAGAAGTCTATTTGATGCTGCAAATGTGAGGATGGATTTGGTTGTGGATATATATGATGGATTGCGAAGTGAAATTATAGCACTAATAAAGATAACTTTCTGAATATGAAAGGACATCTATAGATGGTCTGAGAAACCACTCCCTATAGATATTTATTTCTCTGTGAATTAATGCAGTCTAATGTAACGGAAAGCTCAGAGTTTCCCTAATATCCATTTTTAAAACTTAGAATGTTTAGTCAATTAATTGTGAAATGGGTCTCAGATACAGTGGGCAGATTGTGTAACCTTTGCGTGATAACACATAGCGGGTTAGAAAACACAAACTAAACAATACATTATACAGTTAATATGAACTAGAATAGTTATGTTCATTTTGCGTTTTACATTTCTAAAATAGATGCAATGGGAGTTTGATATGACCAGCTGTTGGCCCCCCCATCACTCAGAGAATTTGAGGACTGTATTTTTTTTAGAATGCATGTGTTCCTACTGCAAATACCGACAGTTTTAGACCAAAGACACAATTGATTATCTGGCAATTTGTATTTATTCATTAAAGTAATAATCTTTTTTTTTTGTAAATCAAACAATTAACATAGTGTTAGTGTAAGTGTACAAATAACAGTGGCTAGCCTGATCCCAAAGCATAACAACTGATAAATCCGTCTAATTTTCCAGTTATTAACTGTAAGATCGTTACGTTTGTCATTCCCAGGTCTAAGTTTCTTCCAAGTTCATACTTCAGAGATAAATGAGTCCAACATTTTACTAAAATACTAGCGCTTTGGGGAAAAACAAGACATTAGAAGTCAAGGCAAATAACAATTATGAAAGAGAGTGACCTGACTTAACATTCTTTAAAGTTTCATGTACTCAGTCACACTTTCTTTCGATTCTGCAGACGATGCTTTGCAGGGACACAAGAAAACAGTGCTGCAGTGTTGTGTAATATTTGTGTAGGCTGCAATGTGGTGTTCTCTCTGCCTCCCCATTCATGAGACACGCACACGGTTTGAGATTTGATTAAAGTAAAAAATTCTGAAAGCAAGATTGATATCAATTAAAAAGTTTAGAATAAAAACGTTGAGCAGGAGGAAGTGAAGGTCTTAGTAGTGGCTGCAGGGTTGTATGACGAGAGAGTCAAACAGGGCAAGTTAGAAGAGAAAGAATCCTTTTTTTTTCCTTTCCAATGAAAAAACTGCAATGCCCTCCCTCTGACTATAAATAAGTTCTGTGGCTTATTTATGCAGCTCTTTTTAGTTTCTCTGGACACTTTTATTATTGGTTGTTTGTCATCCTACTTCAGGTGAGGGGAGACAAAAACAAGCTGCATAAGAGGATCCTTAGTGCAGATTACACAAAGGGTGATGAATATGGAAACTGAGACAGTCTCTTGGCATAAAGAGGGATCTTCAAACAGGGGAGTATACAGATCTCTGGAGCGGAGGGCCAGGCAAGGGTGATGTTAAATAATGAGAGTCATAAAGGGCTCTTGGCAGACAAGCAAAGTGACATTAGTTATAGCAACTCCAAGGTGTTAGGACAACTTTAGACCAAACACCAAACCAAAGTAGATATTTCCACGCAAACGTTTGAGCATAAATATAAAATCACAGGAAGCTGAAGTAGGCTGTAATACTAATTTCATGCCTTGGAATTGCATGGTTATATTGTTACAGTAGTCTAACTATACAAATGAGAGCAGTGAAAGAAAAACGGACCCTGGAAAGAGAGGAGTTTTTTTCCTGGTTCTTAAAGTGCAAGTTCTATCGGTGTCATATTTCACAGTAAATTGAATAGCTTCTAGAAACCCAACTACAATTCTGAAATCTGCAGGTTGTTGTGGATGTGTTAAAGAAGAGGGAAGTCTTACACTGTTTTGAATCTCCAAACCTGCCCGTTTAGAGTCGGTTTAAGAGTCTTGGCTGTCTCCACCAGAGTTCACCAACCCTTTTGAAACTGAGATACTTCATGGGTAGTTGTAAGGACCAATTTAACCCAACATGAATACTGCAGATTTTCCACGTGGTTCACCTGCAGTTGGCCGCTTAACATTTTGTCTCTCTCTCCCAAACAATCCAAGCAGACACAGTAGACACCCCAGTGAAATTCCATTGTGTATCACAGTGTCACCAAGTAGAGGCAGCTTATGCACTGGCCAGTTCCTGTTGTCTCTTCAGCTAAGTTAGGCAGACCTCAATTTTACTTGGCAAGACACCGCGCTGTATGTGATATGGAAAGCCAAACAACAGAGCTTTGGAATCCAACAGATTTCGCTCCCAGCTC
This sequence comes from Cyprinodon variegatus, assembly GCF_000732505.1. NCBI lineage: Eukaryota > Metazoa > Chordata > Actinopteri > Cyprinodontiformes > Cyprinodontidae > Cyprinodon > Cyprinodon variegatus. The sequence continues at coordinate 1,642,876 of NW_015150476.1, read as the reverse complement.
GGGAATTTCTAACAAATGCTCCAGGGGCTGCAGCTGGAAAATGTGTTCCAGTGTTAGCTTTATCGGTTCACGGCCAAGTATCAGGAGATGTAGTATCGCGGCAGGAGAAAGATCACCCTCTGGCTTTTAACTAATAAAATGCTTTGTCTTATCTGCACTCCATTAATCTAGGTCACAACCACATGCGATCCATGGCTAGTTAATACAAATTCACTAGCAAGGACCACAGCGAAACATGAAGATTTATGTTTGAATTAAATGGAAACATCAAGAGATGGAGGGATGAAGGGTTGATGGACTATGGTGGACATATTGATTTTTGGGTGGGGATAAAATCGTCCAGGAAAATTCCACTCCGGTTTTTCAGCACAGGACACTAAATAGGAACTGATTAAATAAGGCTGAGACAATTGAGAGAATTGAGCAGATCATTGACATTATTGCCGATATATAACTGTGTTTGAGATGACTAACAACCAAGGCTTTGGATGGTTTTGTCTGAGATGCCCTAGATGGATGCTGTGGTAGCGGCTGCTATGTGGAAGGAATGGCAGGAATTGTGTACGGATGAGATGCCTGACCTGGATAGGATTAGCCAAATGTGATTTTTATACCAGAACCAAGACTCATTGCTCCCAGATTCAGTGATGAAGAGTTTATCTTAATGTAAAGCATTAAAATCCCTCTTTTTAGAAGATAAGTAGAATAAATGTTTACCCTGGGCAAATTAGCCTCTTTGCTTTTACTTTTAAATTAAACATATAAACTTTTGGAATGTGTCCTCATTAGAACACCACTTACCTTGCAAGCAAGACAATTTGTTGCAAGATTTGTAAATACAGCTTGCCAGGAGTCATTTGCCTCCATACAGAAATATCTTGGACTAATGAAATGCAGTGATATATATGACATCAACGTGTCAACCAGAGGGAGAAGGCTGAACCAGATCAAACATGGCTGCAGCGTTTTTAGCTGGAATGCCCTTTATTTCTTTTTTAAGATGTTTGTGAATTCCCCCTGACCAGATTTTATAAGAGTTTGTCTTATCAGTTAACTTTGACTCTCCTCAAGCTTCTACTGTTGCTGTGATTGGCTGAAAAGTCTGCATGGGAGGCAGGTCCCCAATGAGCTTGAAGAATTGTACTGAACTTCCCTCCCTTTTGCCAGCACTTCCTGCATGAGGCTTTCCACATCAATATGTGTAGCTCAATTTGAATTCTACACGGTATCAATCTGGTTTATGCCATGTTAACATACCACTGTAATGTACAGGATTCTGACCCAAGATTCAACCACAACAGGCCAGTGCTGCTTAAACAGTTCATTGAATAGGCAGGATCAAAACAGCGCTGGCTTTCGGGCGTGCATCTCTCGTAAACGGGCAGCAACGTCCTAGAGGCAGAGGGACAGATTAGAGGCTGCAGTGGCAGGTTAGGAAAGAGGAATTGACGAGGGACAAACCTGATAATGAGAGGAGCATGAGCCCTGAGTGTCAGCCAGGAGGCTTCGGGGACTGAAGGCGTTCGCTTGTTGGTGGGGACAGTCCATTTAGCGGCCGACAAACTGACTGACTGTGCGGGCTTTAAGGGGGCGTTTGTCACGAGGCAGTCCAGGTCCAATAATCCAGCAGAGGTACAGGGGGGTAATCCAGCAAAGATCTCAGTTTCAATTTCCAATTTCTGATTTACACAGAGAGTTAAGGGGGCGGGCAGGCTCAGGTACTCACGGGCAGAAAAGGGGTCAGGAGCACAGGGGGTAAATCCAGAATCCAGAATCAGGACTCAGACAGGCAGAAAAAAGCAGAGAGGCATCAGGCAGGCTCAGAAACAAGAGACAAAGACAGGTTAGTTGGCAGGCAGACAGACAGGTTTTCAACATCAAAAAGGCTGGAAGATTCTTACCGGGCTGGCTCGAAATGATCTGGCAGTGGAGGCAGATCAGGACTGAGCTTATATGCAGGTTGAGACAGGTGAAACCAGTAGAGGTTAATTGCAAGGAGGGTGGAGACTAAACCGGAGTGTTAATTGAGAACAGACTCTGCTCCAGTGCCAGGATCATCACAACTACAGCACTGACTAACATTTCCAATTTGTAATAATTCTCCCATTTTTTGTGCTAATTTTCAAAGTGGATCATTGTGTGTTCGATTTTGTTTACAATTTACTTTAAGTCCAGCAATACCTGTCTATAGTAATTTTTTTAACAAATATGGTCACATTGAGATTAGACAGATTCATTAAAACAATGCAGGCTTTGATCACCCATTCTGGATTATGTGTATATACCAAATCTATTAATCTTTTACTAATTTGGTTGATTCCTATTAATTAGTAATTATACCTTATTACCTTAGTAATTATTTATTTTAAATAAAAAAATTCCATTTTATTTATATCCATCTAGTTCATGTTGTTCCCATCTAGTTCCAATTTTAATGCAACCTGAAGATTTTCACACAGAGAAAAGTTTCCATTTGAAAGATTTTGTTGAAATTAATAAGTTCTTTGGTGCTCGGACCGAGGCAGAAGACTTTGATGCTGTGAATCGAAAAGCTCTCAGATGAATAGCTTAGAAAAAGAATCGTAGTAGAGCATAAATTGGACTGAGAATAGCCTGAGCATGAAGGAGGAGATGGAGCAGGACGGGTTGCAGGAGGAGTGCTGGACAAAGCTTAATGAAGGGGATGCTGAATGATTATTGGCTTCAGAGAAGATATCTTCCCAACGTTGACGGGAAGGAGCTTGAACGTAGCACATCTGCAGGTGATCAGGGTAGGCAGATAGGAGTCTTCCCTATCAGATTTTCATTTAAGCTTAATTAGTTTCGGTTTGAGTGACTTTGACAGTTTAACAAGCTTGTCATAAAAGCAAACATTATGAGAGTCTTTCCTACAAAAAGAAAATAACTATGTTGCATCTCATCATAGGTGGTAGCACAACATAAGAAAAAAAACCCAAACCCATTCTAAACAACCAGAATCCAAATTAATGACAGAACATTTCATACTGTCTTGATTTATATCAACAAATGGTTTCAAAATGATTTGATGTTACTGTTCCTTTAAAATGACAAGCAGATCTAAGCCGATGTTTTGTGAGTTACTCCTCATTGTACACTTATTAAAACCAAAAAAATCACTATTTCTAACTTGTGTTTCTGCAGTAGTAAGAGCATAATGATTTAAAGCAATAATAAAGAGGATGATAGAGAGGCTTAAATCATTGCACAAGAACATCCAATCATATGCATTTAATTTACACCGATAACTGGCTAAAATATTTTGATAATTGAAATTACCTTTATGTAACTGTTGACCAAAGAATTTAGAGCTGTAGCACTGAGGAATATAAATGCAGTCAAGCTTTAATAAACAAACCTCCTCCTTTATCGAGACCAGGCTACAAATGTCATGTTTTTTGTAAATAGGAGAAATTTAATTGACCTCAATGTCACTCTAATTTTCATCTTTTCTTTAATAACTTGTTTCATTTTAAAATTAAATCTCTGTCTTCTGTCAGAGTTTGGTCTTATTCTTCAGGAACCCACTCAGTACCTTGGGTAAACATTTGCCTTCTTTCATGTTTTTCACATTTTGCGGAAAACAGAAAGTTCATCGAATGTTGAAATGTATAATTTTACTTGATCTGTAACAAAATAAGCCAAATGAAAAACATCCACATTTGAATGCCAATGAAGAAAAAAAGGAAAACATCCAAGAGGTTTAGATACTTTTGGAAGCCAATCTAGTTGGAAACTTAATTCATCAAATAATTTGTTTGATCAAAAGCAACCAGATATGGAAACTCAAATCAAAGAAATCAGTTATGAGCCAGGACAAAAAGAGTCACTCCTGACTTGTTTCTCAGTCGTATTTTGGATGAAAACATTTTTTTTTTCTAAACCCTGATTCATTGTCTGCCCAGAAATAATGCATTAACAATGCTTATAAGGTTCCTATTATACAATGAACATAGAGGTTGGGATTTTATTTGCTCTCTGTAGATGGAGCGGGTTGCACAGAAAGAATTCAAGGATTGATTTATTACATTTCATTCACAAAACTGGGACAGTTCACAATATTTTATTTATTTATTTATTTGCCTTATTTGTTTTCAGCATTTGTTATCAGCCACTAATGGCTGATAACAAATGCTTATGAGTACCTGGAGGAAAAGGAGGTCTCTAGAATCTAATAGTTTGTGCTGTTTATTTTTTTAAATATACTTTCACAATTTTCTATGCTCTCTTTTAAGGTAATCAAAAGGCCTGTTATTATTTAAAAAAATAAAGGATTAACATTGCATAATAAAACCCCCACAAGGCGTACAGAAATTGTAGAATTAAGGGACATAATAGTGATTTCTTCATATTTAATTTGGATGTTCAATCATAATCTTTCCTTTTTAATGCTTGACTTTTATGTTCAGGCTAAAGGGCTATCAACATTGAATTAGTTTTTAATAATTAATTTAATTTTTGTTGGTTGAACACCATGTTTCTCTGTTACTTCCATATGTTTACAAAACAGACTTTAGGATTTAAGAAGATTTCAGATTTAACAAAAAATGATGCAAACTTTCAATAACATCTAGGTTTGTTCAGGGTGAAAGAAGCCTACTTTAAAACAAGATTTCCAATACTTAAACTAGTCTAAAGATATAATGTTTTTCTTTTTTTTTTCTTTTTGATTAGCAGCGGCAGGTAATTATTACCAAAATCTAAAACTCAGCTATGAACTCCTGTAGCTCTTAGGCGTCACATTACTGACGTATTTTAAAGCCCCTCAGGTTATCAAGACGTTCCTGTCTCTAAAATAACAGCTATCTAATGAGCTTCCATTTATAGACCATCATTTATACGATGTCAGTCCTCAGGTCAGCACTCCACATACACACACACACACACACACGCACACACCCGCACACACACACTCACACACACACACATGTTGTGTTCCTTTTTCCTTCCCTAGTGAACGTTGTCATCCATTCATTTTCCATTAATTTATATGGCCTAACCCATTACCAATACATACCAAACCCTAAACCTAGCCTTAACTTCCTGACTTGTCATATTTTTTGGGGGTGAAGGACCAAGGCAGCAACAGGAAACCGGCAGGCGCATCCTAAAGAAATTCATTTAATACTGAACTAAAAATAAAGAATTGGCAATGACAACAGACAGATCCACACAACAGGAAAACAAATCATGTGAGTGCAACAAACTAAAGGACAGACAAGTGTAAATCATGACAAAACTAAATTTACACCTAGCCCTTACCTCACAACTTACAGAAGAACAGCAGTTTACTCAAAAGAACTGGGCTTTGGTCCCAACCGGTACCAAATGTCCCCAAAAGGTAATAAATAATACAAGTCCCCAAAAACCAACATACACTCTCAGCTCCATATCTGACTCTCCAGGGAATATATTCCCTGAAATGTCTTAACTTCCTAATTTTTGATGTTAGGTGTTTCTCTTGACCCAGATGTAAACTATTGCAGTTACATAACTGAACTTATTAATGGACCAAACTCATACAGGACTTTTCTATTCATTTCTATTCAATGGCCAGAGCAGTATTTTCACCAAGCTGCACTAGCAGAGAAGTGCATATTCTTACATCAATATACAGATCAGTTGGCAACTTGAGGTTAAGTGCATAATGGCACATGGAAGACAAGGGCGGTGGATTTGATTCCACAACTTCCGCATCATTAGAGCAATTCTCTTTTGAGTGAGTCATCTTAATTTATTCAAAGTACAGAAGATTTTGAAAACATTAAGAATTTGTAATAACAAATTTGAGTAGAAGTAAACCGTAAACATTTGATGCGATCAATTTAGGCTATTTCACAACATTCCAGTCATAAACAAATCAAATTACATAATAATCAATCCAAATACAGTTATTGCTGTGTGGATCTGTAGTAATAAGACTTGGTGTACCCGTCTTGACCGCTTAAGCTAAACATGGTGTTAATAAACGCACTCATGGGTTAAATGTCAGACAATGGGAAACTGATTTGGTTGTTTTTCTTTTTGATTGATCTTGAAGTTTTTTGATTTAGATAGATCTGTCTCATAAAAATGTCCATGGTAGCATTAGAGGAGATATTTTAGGCTTTGCATAAGTGTATCTTTGTGTTTTAGACACAAGCAGTAACACCAAGGGTACAGACACTGGTCTTAGAAGGTGAGTAGGGCTGGAAAGACCAGAGAGCCATACAGTATATGCTTCTCCTACACTAAATATTTTAACTGTGTTTATAAAGTTGTCATGGCTGTTGCTTGATATCCACTAGAGGAAAGAAGAGAGGTAAATTCTGAATTCAAAGGCACATTTTACACAAAAGAAAACAAGGGTGGAGACAGTCATATTGTACATGCTCAAGAACAAGAGGTTAGAAGAGGCACTGCGGAGGCAGGACATCCTAAGCTTTTCTGTAGGACCAAAAAGAAATGCCGTCCTCTCTTCTTTGTGTGAGGCTAAAGGCCAGGCTTACCCACTGCTGACTGCAAATGCAGGCCTTTAGTTCCCTGAAAAGCTCATTGCTTAAAGTTCTCCTCACAAAATATAGCAATTTCCTTTTTACTATACAGTTTACTTTGGAAGCCTGACAACTGAAGCTACTAATGGATTATTGGATGCAAAGTTAACAGATCATCTCTTCAAGACCAAAGGACACAAATATCACCTTTTGAGGAGACACACATTAGACAAGATAAATTGTCTTTATTCTTCCTTTATATGTAATTCTCTTTATAGCATAATAATAATTGAACTGTGGGATTAAGGGTCTTTGTTCAGGAACCCAGAGTGGCAGTCTGTGGGAGTGGGGCTCGAATTGACAACCTCAGGATTCTAAGCTCTATGCCTTAACCACTAGGCCGTCACTCCGCTAAATGAGGACTTCTCCACAACTTCGATAAAGGGTGACCATGTCTTGTTATATATATGTTTGAAATATAAAGCTTAAAATATATAGCGTTTTGAACTTTTATTTATGTGCCTAATTTGTTTGGAAGGCATATTCTTTGATGTCATATCTGAAAAGTTTTGCATAATGTGATGTTGTTGCCTGTTAGTTTTATGTCTTAGTCTGTCTTTATGTACTATGTTTAATAACAACAGAAAAGTATGAAAAACACAAAGCAAGGCATAGCACTAAGAAAGTAACAGCAAAACTTCTTTGTTTTATGTATGGGCCCAAAAATAGGTAGAGTGAGAAGATTTCACCTTTATTTGGTCGGTCGGCTGTCATAACAAAGTTTGCAACTGAATCACATTATACTATTGCAAACAAGAATTAACTACATCTGTTCTTATAACTTACATTCAGTGTCAGAAATTTTGATCCATACAACTCTCATGACATTTCAATTTCTTAAAGTGCAGCAGTGATCACATGTAAACATTGTTGGAGGAAAAAAAACATGGTGCAAAAAAAACGCATTGATATGGTCAGTTTGATGCAAAGTCTGTGATATGATTTAGAGGTTTTACCTGCCGAGATAACCCACTACTCCACCGCTTACAAAAGGGGTGTCAAACTGGTCCAGAAAGGGCCAGAAAGTCATCATGTAAAGACTGTACTCACTTAATGAGATGAATGGAGTCTGGTTTGGTACTGCTTGGTTAGAAAGAAAACCTGCAGCCACGCGGTCCTTTCTGGAAGCAGTTTGACATCCCTGGCTTAGAGGGTGGTGCAGCTCAGGCCAGTTAGGAGCATAAAGTGAAGGTCTCTAAAGCCAGTTTCAGACATACTGTATACGCTTTGTCAACCCTCGCAACCCTGTTCCGTGCAGCTGTCCAAACTCAATGCATAGAGGATCCATCCATGCATCGCCTGTTATTTCGAAATTTGCCAAATCCGTTTTAATCTTACTGAGTAAATTTATTTATATTTAGCTGCATCACCTTATGGAAAGTACTTTACCATTAAAATGAATTGTAGCTTGTTTGCACTTGCGACCCATGAACGGAGAGCAAATTTACAAAACATATAATCTACCCCATCATATAAGACCTGAATCTCTGTCCAAAGTTAAAAATGCTTCGTAATCAGATTTGAATCAAACATTCTCAGACGATATCTGGGACAGTTTAAGGTCTTTCACTGGGCTTATTTGATAAAAGCAAAGTTGGTCAAATAGATTATACTTCTGATGATGAGTGCCTGAGGTAAAAACAATCCCCTGCCACTATAGGTCATATGTTCTGGTCCTGTGATAACTTCAACATGTTCTGGACTGACATCTTTAAAGCCTTTTCCTTTGTGTGAAAAAAGACAATCCAGTAACAGCAGTGTTTGGGCTTCTTCTAAACCAACATGGTCTAACTTGATTTCAAACCAATGCAGTAGCTTTTTGTTCTCCCCTTAACAGAAAGTTAATTCTTCTGAAATGGAAGGACTCACGTCCTCCTTCCTTTATGCACTGTGTGAGGTAATATCAAGTTTACAGATAGGACATTTAAGATATAGCTTACAATGGTCTCAAAGCAAATATTACAAGACATGGTTGCCCTATGTCGAATTTGTGGAGAAGTAGTAATATACTGATGTATGGCTGACTAGAGCATCCTTTATGCTTGTATAAATACATAATAGGTATATATGCATTGCGGCTTTTTTGTGTTCTGTTTGTTTTCTTGGTATTTATATACACTACTTGATCTGCTTGTGTCCCGCTGGTTGGTGCGATGTGAATGTATGCATGCTAAATTGAAATTGTTTAAATAAAGTTTTCAAACAAAAAAATGAATTGTAGCATACAGGAGGATGAAATTAGTCCTATGGGAAGGAATAAAGTGTCAGAGAAAGGGTAGAAAAGGGTGGCCTGTTTTATCTTTCAACTCAGTTCAGTTGCTGATTCTTAGCCATCTAGGTCATTTTATTCTTGGGTGATTTAATCAAATCTAATAGGACTTCAACAAGGAGAAGTCCTTTCAGAAACACAGAGGAAGTTAATTTTTTCTTTTTTTCTAAAAATGTATATTTTGTTTAGCCTTCAGTGTCTAATGATTATTCTTTTTTCTATGATGAATTACTATGTCTAATATGTCTATTTCTATTCAATTAGGTTTATGGCATTATTATCCTATGTTATTAATGGCTTATTAGGTCAATATACGTTCATAATTTAGGAATTTTACATATTTTTGACTTAATTTAAGTTAAAATTACCTAATCAGAATTAGAACTCAAGAACAACTGATAAATTCAGCTGTAAAAGTTAGAGCAATTTCTTTTGAAAAAACATTTAGTAGATAAAAACTGTCCTGAAAACAGGACATGATCTACAGGGGCACTGGCCCCCGTTGGCCCCTGTCTTGAACCGCCCATGCTTGCCACCGGTAAGTTTCTGTGGTAGAAAACACTTGAAGCGATCAGCGGTTGTATGGAACAACTTATTTTTTTCAATTTCAGATGAGAAAGGTAAAATAACAAAAAATCTGAATTTATTATCTTTTTTAAAATATATTCTTATCTCTTTCCATACTTATCCAGGCACAGAACATAAAGATATGAACCATTTGTTTGTTAATTCAAAGCTAACTACTACTATATAGTCACACACTGATTAGAAGGCTTTTTATCTAAAGGTCCAGTTTGGGCATCCAAGAATATGAATCCATCCAGTTAATACTCTCTGTTCTGTGTGGATGATTGTAGCCTGTGGCCTGCACTCCGCAGTGACCAAACATAAAAACAACTATCAAGGACTAAAATTGGATAACTATAATTAGCATTGGCGAGGACACTGCTGTAATCAAATTCATTCTGGGCAACAGAGGCTCTTGTGTTTTATTCTTAGCATCTCCTCAGCCTCTCCAGGTTTCTCATGCATATCAAAAATGTAGGCAGCTTAGTCATTTTCTACCCTATCATAACTATAATTACAATAGTTCTTGTCTAATCAGGTGCTCAGAATGTAAGTGTGGGGATGGCAGGTCAACCTATTATAGGTTGCTTTGTGGGCTTTGCTCTATATTCATGGTGTGCAATCCAGTGAAGAGGAAAACAGCCTGCAGCCTTTGATTACCTGCATGCTGTGTTTGAAAAGAACATGACCAAAATGCCTTAAAAATAGAAAAGGAGCTATTCATGCTATTGTGTAATGCTTTTGTTAGAGCACAACAGGTTTTAAATGTTGCGCTTTAGAAGACTTCTTCAATCAGTTATATACATGTGTCATTCATTTAAACTATGAGTTTGAACTAAAAAGGAAGAGCATCTATAAAATCATGCATCTAATGAGGAATAAGCACTGGAGACATACTCACATGGCTGTGATATCATCAAAGAGGTTTTATCTTTTTCCTAACTTGTGACTTAAAAAAAAATCTATCAATCTCATGATTAGAAATGATCAAAATACCCATAATATTAGATTACATGCCTAAATCAGACACATGACCCTTTAATGTAACTCATTATAAGAGGATTTAATCATTTATTCTAAATGATTAAATGCAATAACATTATTATCTGTTTTTGAGGTCATCTTACCAATAAGACTCAGCTGCTTCCTTTTGTGTACAGACACAAAATGTGGGTTGAGTACTTGACAAAAACATATAATTACTGGCAGCAAGGTCAACAAAAAACAGACTGGATCACCGCCTGCTTTTACTTTTTTGAGGTCAGCCAACAATCACTGTTTTCTTGGTCCAACAGGAGGAACTTATTCACTGGAATGGAAGTCTGTCACATTTAAACAGTAGAGATTAGTCAGTGGTTGCATCATTGTGTTTGCTGATCTTTGATTGCACGTATTGAATACATAAAAGTTGTCATCTTTATGTGTTTAAAGACAGTGGTCAAATTTACCATATATAGAAAACAAAAAACATACTATGTGTGCTATTAGGTCGAAATCTATGTCATTTTTGCATTCAGATATAATTTGCCTCTTTTCCATTAAAATAACTGGGATTTAACCCTCAGGATTTGTTCAGACTGCGTAAAGGGAATCCTTGGGATTACGCCTACCGGCTGTTTTTAATAATTTAGAAGCAGGGCATTTATTTATATCCGCCTAGGAAAAACTTCACTATACCTTTAATCTAACAGGTGGCGTAATGATAACGGCACCCCATCTGGACAGAAAAAACAAAAATGTTGAAATTTTTGCAAATCTGTTAAAAAATAAACTGAAATATTACATAGTCATAAGTATTCAGACCTTTTGCTAAGTATTGTATAGAAGCACCCTTTTAAGCTCGTACAGCCATGAGTCTTCAGTTCAATTCAGTTCAGTTTATTTATATGGCGCCAATTCACAACACATGTCATCTCAAGGGACTTTACAGTTCAACCAGATCATAAAGTCAAATTGATTAAAAGTTTTCTATCTAAGGAAAACCAGTTGATTGCATCAACTCATTGACTCAAATGCAATCCCTCACACTAAGCATGCTTGTAGCGACATAGGGGAGGAAAAACTCCCATTTAACAGGAAGGAACCTCCACAAGAACCAGGGGAATTATCCAACAAGTTTTTTCACACCTGGATTTGGGGATCCTCTCCCATTCTTCCTTGCAGATCCTCTCCAGTTCTGTCAGGTTGGAGCGTTTGTGGACGGCCATTTTTAGGTCTCTCCAGAGATGCTCAATCAGGTTTTGGTTAGGGCTCTGGCTGGGCCAGTCAATAATGGTCACAGACTTGTTCCCAAGCCACTCCTTAATTATTTTAGCTGTGTGCTTAGGGTCATTGTCTTGATGGTTGGTGAACCTTCGGCTCATTCTGAGGTCCTGAGCACTCTGGAAGAGTTTTTCTTCCAGGATATCTCTGTACTTGGCCGCATTTATCTTTCCTTCAATTGTAACCAGTCATCCTGTCCCTACAGCTGGAAAAACACCCCCATAGCATGATGCTGCCACCAACATATTTCACTGTTGGAATTGTATTGGGCAGGTGATGAGCAGTGTCTGGTTTTCTCCACACATAGGAGCGCTTCCACAGGTCATTCATTCCTGCTGCCACCAGACTCTATAATAATGCACTATAACAACAATAACTCCTGTAAAAACCACTGTGCAGCTACATTATAGTTTTTTATTTATTGACTGTGAACAATATCCTGTGCAATATGCTGAATGTGCAATATTTCTCCACCTGTATATAAGCCATCCGGATTGTACATATTTTTATTTCTTCTTTTTATTATGGTTTTCATTGTGTGCGATACATGTACACTTGCACCTTAATCCTATTTATCTTGATATACTGTATATACCTGGATATACTGTATATATTGCTTATTCTTAATGCACCTTTTTCCTCCCTGTTTGCACCTTCTGTAACTTCTTTGCCAATATGTGACGAGTGAATTTCTCCGCTGTGAGATCAATAAAGCTCATCTAATCTAATCTAATACCGCTTAGAATTAACAGCCAAAAATTCAATCTTGCTCTCATCAAACCAGAGAATCTTCTTTCTCATAGTCTGGGAGTCGGTCACACATATTCAACTCACCATCTCAAGATGGTGAGTTAAATATGTGTGTCACAGCAAAGGGTATGAATACTAATGACTATTTGATATTTCAGTTTCTCTTTTTTAATAAATTTGCAAAAATTTCTACATTTCTGAAACTTTATTGATTTTAGCAAATGGCTGCAAATAAACAAAGAGTAAAAAATTTCAAAGGGGTCTGAATACTTTCCATACCAGCTGTAAGTAGATTTTTACATTCTGTTTACCGTCCATAAAACTATAAAACTGTCTATATTTATTTTTTAACTGATTAATAACAGTGTATAACCTTAGAGTTAGGCAGCTGATTCAATTCTTCCATTTTTAAATCAGACTCTTCCATACAAGGGAATTTTTTTTTTTTATTTAGTGTTTTTATCAGTCTGGTTTTGCCTTGAACTGTTGCTTTATATTTGCATGACTTATTTATACTACTAAAATTGTAATTATTGTTTTATTATTGTAAAAATATCTGGGTAATATCATATTAGATATCTACAGCACAAATAGAACATGCCAGTCAGTCCTCATTTACCATCAAGAAATGTATCATCTATATATATTCATTAACAGGCAGTCATCAGTAGGCTGCTCCAAAAAAAATAAATAAATAAATAAAAAAAAATAAAAAATTCCCAAAAATCTGTTAAAAAATGTTTGGATTTTATACTCTGCTGCTCTCTGTTTTTACCATAACCAAATAAATGTTTTATATTCACTTTCAGCCGCTGCAGACAGCTGACGAGTCATGGGAAACAGTGCTACAAGCTGGTTTACTTAATAAGCCTAGCTTATTAAGTAAACCTGGTTTAACAGCTGAGCTTGGAAATTTCATAATGCTTATTAAAAAGAAGGATCTTAATTTTGATATGAGGGTACATGAATTGTGTTTTGAGGTTTAACATCCTGCTTAAAAACATGCTAAAACCACTTTTAATGACAAAAATGTATTACCAAGTAATAAGCAACGTTGGGGAAGCGGTTAGAGAGGAGATATCCTGAGGCTGAACTATCAATTCAATTCAGTTTATTTATATGGTGATAATTCACAACACATGTCACCTCTAAGACTTAGACAACTTTTATTGTACTAAAGTTCCTTTAGTACGGCTTTTCAGACAGTAAATGAACATTCCCATACCATAAAGTGCTATCAAGGTACTTTACAATTCAACCAGATCATACAGTTAAATTGATTCAAAGTTTTTTATGTAAGGAAAACCAGTTCATTGAATCAACTCATTGACTCGAAGGCAATCCCTCGCACCAGGCATGCTTGTAGCGCCAGTGGAGAGGAAAAACTCCCTTTTAACAGGAAGAAACCTCCAGCAGAACCAGGCTCTGTGTGCGGCCATCTGCGCTAGAGCAACTGGGGTTCAAGGCAGAAGCCGCAGCAGTGGCCTGATAGCACAGAGCTCTGTCTTAATAAACTGACAAATCAAATCTATAAAAATAACATACTTCATGCCCCCTGTGATAAGGGTAGCCAGAAAGGTATAGAAAAGAACACTTTTAGACAAGTAAACAACACAAAGTGCATTAAAATGCAATTGAAATTTCAGACATACATTATATAACCTTGCAAATTGTTTTACAAGGTTATATTATGGGACATTATCACTATAAGTTACTTTCATTTGGTCAAAAGTTTCCCGTTGTGTGCATCCTTTCAAATGCAAAAACTCAGACTTGACTCATTTTTAACACCAGTAAATTAGAAACCACAATTAGTTCAGAGCTGTAATTTGCTATTTAATCTATAGAGATTTAAAATACTTCACATGCAAAACTTCAGCTCGATCAAACATCTGGAAGTGGGCCAGGGGCATTACTTATTGAACACCCCTCGTATGAATATTAGAGAAAAGAGTGATTTTTTTCTATCCATAAATGTATGTAAACCAAAAGCAAGTAAAGATGCTATTGATAAAACTAAATGTTTAGTTAGTTTAGTTATAAACCTCCAGCAGAAATATCCTATTATATGTAAAAAAAAAAAAAAAAAAAAAAAAAAGAAAAAAAAAAAAAGAAACATAATTCACAACATGCCCTGACAACAGCTCTAAAATAAGTTTTTTTTTTTTTTTGGTTTCCTGTCAGTTATTTTCGTCAAAGTTTACCTGAATTGTGTTGGGAAATGTCACCTAAATTTATATAAAAGCTCTTTAGCATCCTGCCAGGGCTCAGTGGCTCTCAAACCCAAGTAGGTCGCTAAGAAAAAATAGCCCAGTTGTTTTCATCAGCCCCTCTCACCTGTTGGTTCCTTTAGTGCTTTGAGGAAGATTTCTCAAAAACTAGGCCGGGAGGAGGTCAAGACAACCTTGAGCAGTGGAAAAAAAAAAAAAAAGGAAAAGATTTTTATGGTAACAGTGGGATTTTTGTTCATTCTACATCTTTGACGAAACCTTTAAATAAAATCCTGATGGGCTTTGAACATCCTGAATTTTCCTTCAATGTTTTCAAAGGTTTAGAAAAGTAATGAATATTTTCACATTTTGCACATTTTCACACTGCTATAAACTTCTGCGGATTTAATCAGAACCGTATGCAATGCACCCAAACAAAGCAGTGCAAAATTGTGAAGTGAAAGGAGCACAATGTTTGCAACTTGCATTTTGCCACGAGTCACACCACAGCAAATGGAAGAAAGCATTTAGGTCTAATAAGTGTTTTTCTGGTCTGATGAGGGCTTTTTGGCCTACATTAAGAGAAAAACTGGATTTCACACCATCCGTAACACACCGTGCTTGGTTTAAAATGTGATTGTGTTAGCTTCATGCTGTGGGGATTATTTTCTGATATAAAAAAGGGGATTTGATAGGACTAAATATAGGAAAATGCTAAAAGAAAACGTGTCCTAGGCAACTAAAGTATGGGATGTTGGTGTTCGTTCATCTACTAATAGGACAAAAACCCTAAAGGAACATACTAGGAGGGAGTGATACTTCAACACATCATTTGTTATAATAGTCTATTTAAAGACCAGATCGAAATCTATTTAAGAATCTGTGAGAAACATGTTTACAGATATTCTGCTGGGTACTCTTTGCAATTAGAATTTTAAAAGCATCTGTGCTTTTCCTTCCCACTTGTATTTATACATTCCTACAGAGAAATGTGTGTGGTTGTAGCACGACAACATCTTCAAACAGTCAGGGACAATGGATACTTTTTAAAGTACTTTATATTGATGTTTTAATGCATCTACAAATTACTAACATTTTTAATCACTTTTGAATGTATGCTTTAGTGGAACTATTCCCGAAATTATACATGTAGATTGTTTTCCAGACTACAGCACAACTTTACAAGAAGTAAAATGTTCCTGATGACAGTATGTTATAGTTGAAAAACCCAAGTCAAAATCCCCAAAACCTCCATCCGGTTGGATGAAACAGGATTAAATAGATCAGAGCTTTTTGAGACAAAGGCAACAGAGGGAGCTAATGCACCTACAATGAGATCTTAACATACTTGGAACATTTTGAATCCCTGGAAGCAACCGAGATAGATTGGTGTGTTGCTGCCATCTGCTGGGCACAAATGGTAACTGCACTCGACGGTGGACAGCAAAAGACAACATTTTAAATTAAAAAAAGGGGAAAGAATAACCATGTCAGTCGGTAATAATGAAAGTATGAAGAACCTGAGAAAACATGCAGTGGCAAAAGCAACTCATAGGTGAAAGTAATAATCAAATGATGCGTTAATCGGATATCTTTCATAACAAAAGTGGCGTCCACACTGTTATTACTATCTCTTTGCCACCCCACCATAAATAAAATTTATATTAAAGATAGTGATCGACTTGCCACACACATAAAAAAAACAGACACAAGGTGAACTCAATCAAGCACTTAGACAACACACACTTACATAAATCACAATTGAATATTTTCACAAACTGTAATTATGGTGTAATAATTGAGGGAAACAAATTTGACTTCAAATGCTAACACCCCAATCTTTCTGAGTGGTTGTATTTATATATATTTTAATCTAGTTTTATCTATTATTTAGAGCCCTGAATATTTAAAGTAATTAAATTAATTTAAAGTCCTTGATCATTTTTAAAGGAATAAATAATAAATATAACCTTAATTTATTGTTTTTGAGTTTAGCAGCTACGTACTCATTATATATGTGTTGTTTTGTCCATTTTATTGTGACTATGGTAGATATATCTATCAAGTTTTCCAACAAATAAGAAACAAAAGGGGAAGCAAAAAAACAAAAACTACAACATTTGAGATGGCAGTGTTTATTTTTGAAAGTGATTGAATAATACCTTTACTACTAATAATATTGATTTTTTATGTACCGTTAAATAATTATTTGTACTATTAATATTACTGATACTTGTGTATAAACCACTCTCTATTATTACAGAGATATTGAATGCCACCTGTCATAAGTCTTCATATACGTCCCACAGCTAAGAAATCATTTTTCTAAACATATTTCTTATTTATATTCAAAATCAACACACAACTTCAAAACTTGTTAGTTTATAAACAAACAAACAAAAAATTGTAAATTTTTAACGAATATGATTTGAAAAGAATATTTGTTGTCCAACAAAAACTTGCTCTGGGAAATAAATAATTCAACCAAATAACGTACAGACATCAGTCAATTGGATAGAATTGGTAGTCACTTTTTAGAAATCTATCTATAAGAGTAAACTTATTGTTTCATACTATGGGTCCGCTCATATCTATCTTGTATCAGTTGGAATTGACCGTGCCCAGATGTTTTGTTAGTTTAAATCGCAGAAAAAAAATATTAATAAACATATTCTTGATACGAATGCATTTCAACCGACGTTACAATCCTATTTAACTTCCTTGTTTTCATTAATACTGTGCTTTTTTATTATTTTACTTTAATTACTTCGTAATTCCCAGTGCCAATCTTTTTCTTTCTCCGTGCAACTCTGCAGTTGGCCAACCTATTTTTTTCTGTCTCCATCCTAGACTTTTTTTTTCTTTTTTTTCTTTTCTCTTTTTTTATCCAGGCTAATATTCAGGCCGGTGCTGCAATTTCAGAATCTGCCCTTGTATATGGCGGACGAAAATTTCCACAGGAGGAACCGCAACACTAACCCCCTGTTCACGGCGTAGAAACAGCTCGACGAAACCTTCAAATTCAACACTCAAATACGCCATCTTAGCTTTACTAAAATGTAACGTAGCGGGTCGCAGCGAAGGCGAAACCCCCCCGCTATGGTGAAATTTTTATCATTTGGAATTTCTCATAACTAATTCACAATTTTTTTTTTTTTTTGAGGAAGCAGTTTTTTTTGTGCCGTCACCTCTGGTCGGGGAGGGAGGATTTTCTGGAGCACGAGCCTGTTTCGCATGAGCTGCATCGCATTTAGAGGTATGTAAAACCGCTTTTTTCGTTTTTTTTTTTTTTTTAGATTTAAAAATCCTAAATTAAAAAAAAATGTTGCGGATATCAAGTTTTCCCCCCTCCTCTTTTTAACACGACAAAACCGAGTCTCTTTGCACTACTGTCCGCCTCTACAGCAGGTAAACGGCTTTTTATCAATTTAAATAATCTGTTGATGTTATTTTTTTTTCTGTTGGAGCTAGAAATTTTTAGCAATGAAGTTGCAGTGAAAACTGCCGCCGTGTCCGTGTAGCTAGTTTGCGCACAACGTCCGCCGCCCAGGTAAAAAAAACACCGTTTATTACAATGGATCCAAGTCGGACCAGACGAGAGTGGCAACATGAAGGACGAGGAGGGGAGGAACAATCTGAAACACTAAAACCTCCTGCAGCCATGTTTTCTGAATTTTTACTGCAAATTTGAGCAGAGCTCCGGAGTTGGCGCTCCTGCCGTTCCAAAGCTTTTACAACCACCGCTATATTAAGCGTTTCTCATGGATAAATTAAAAGAACAATAAAGCGTGCAGATGTCGAAAGCAGTTTCGAGATGTGTTTAAAAGAAATATAGAGGATTTAAAATCTAGTTGACAGTGGCGCCACCTGTCGGCGGACATTTTGAGAAAATTAGAAAATGTAACGAGACTAGTTCTGAGACTTTAATTTGACATTCTCTTCTCTCTTTTTTACTATTTTTTCCCACTCTTTTTTCATATTATTATAACAATTTGCAATCATTGTATTTTTTTGTACAATATGTTTTATTTTTGCAAAAAAAATTATATTTATATTTTTTATCCTTGAACTATTACCTATCTTTCTATAAGCAGATATTTAGAAGAAATAACTGACAATAAGTCATTGTGGGTTTTTTTTTGCAAAGATTGAAGCTGTGTAGAGAGAGAGGGGGTGTATCTGAAGTGAACTTTATAGCACTGGAAGAAGAAGGGAACATGTCAGCATAATTTGAGGGCAGGAAAAACAATCACAACCAGTGCCTCTACTGTTTATATTAATCCTGCAGACGCCAAACAGTTTTCCCATCTTGCAGGGCTTGCTTTTTATTTTAATGTGTGGGGAAACTGCAAGAGGCATTTTTTTTTCTTCTCTATGGGTGATTTTAATGCTGACCTTCAGAAATCTTTATTCATTCAGTTCTGAGAGCTAGTGGGGAGGTAAATGTATTGGTCGGTATGCAAAAATCTGAGTGTAAATTCTGACCTTTGCTTTAAAAACGATCAAAATGCATGAGGTCTTGTTCGACTGTGGAACCTCAAAGAGTTGCTGTGATTCATGAGTGTAATAACAAAGTTTACGCAAAAGCATGCTTATGAAAACAATTAGCAAGTTATTAAACACGAAGAATAGAAACAAATAAACTTTGTCAGGTTTAATTTCAATTATAAAAGCAAAATTCAGTATTTGCAAAGAGATTTAGAAAATATATTGGTAGTTGTTTGTTGCTTGTTTTTCTTTCTCCCACCTTTTAATTTCCTCAGTAATGCTAACATATTCAGGCACTAGTTGGGAACACTAGTGCTATATGTGAAGTCACAAGCGTATGGGAACCACTACACTAGCACTAGGATGCTATGAGGCACAATTTAATTTGAAGTGTGTTTGTGATGCTAAAAAAGCAGTGGTGGGCAGTTATTTTTCCCAAAGGGCATCTCAAGCAACTCAGGCTTTTACTGGAGGACCGAACCATTGGCTGGAAACAATTTGTTCAAGTGCATATTTTGTAATGAAGTGCCAATATAGCTTTTTTTTCTTTTCTTATTTTGGTAATTAAAACTATATACACACCACTTCCACTACTAAAACTTTATTTATTTACTTTTCTTTTTTCTGTTAAATTCTAAACACTAATGAAAACTGAGCAGATTCTTGTATTTTACTGCATACTTAGCGTGGGAAGTTTTTTATTTTTTTTAGGATAGTTAATTCTTCTTTTGCAAATAACAACCTTAGTCCCTATATTTTATACATACCGTATCTATATTCCTCATCAGTTAGCCATTTCTAGGGTTAAATGGCACACTGCTTGAGGAAAGTGAAAGGTGCCGATTATGGATGCCTAAGACATCCAAATAAAAGCAGTATATTGAGATTTATGCCACTGTGTTATGATATTTCAGATGTAATTTTCAAGCTGGCTGGTTGAGGAGATCTAAAAGAGGTAATTTGGTTTGTAGATGATAAATGTTTAACTTTATGTTGTTATGCTTCACTGTAATATCACAGCAGCAGAGAAGAATGGTGAGGTAGAGACATGGATGACATAAAAAATAATCCTTAGAGGACAGCAGTCTGCTTCTAAGGAAGACGTCAATGCTCCCCAAACTGGTCTGTTATCTGCTGTCAGTCTGTGAACATTTAACTGTTATATGTGTCCCTTCTGAAACTCCTTCTAGTCTCTTGATACACATAATATTGTCGTCTAAGTTTGGCCTCAGAGGTTCACATTTGTTCTCAGATGCAACAGATGAGTCCAGGCTCTTCATCAGTGCTAAGTTTTCACAAAAAAGAAGCTCTATTTTGGGGTCTTTAGCTAAACACTCTGGTCAGGTCAGGTAGGAATTGTTTCATCCGCTTTGCTTTTGAAAATCCTGAAATTCATATTGAAGTTAGAGATGAATGTAAAAGGTAAGCTGCATTCACATCTGTCGGTGCTTAAAGGAATAAAGGCTGAGCTGTGGCCTGGATCAGTAGAGTTACTAGTTTAGATGAAGAAGTAAAACTTCTCTTTGGTCTCCGAAAAACATTAGATGGTGGAAGATTAAATCACTGCCCTCAGGGTAGAGATTTTAAAACATGGCTGCTGCTCTCATTGTCAGAATATTGGTGCAGAAGGATCAGGTATCGGTTTCTGCAAAAAGAAAAAAAAACGAAAATTGACTTTGTATTCTTTTCGGAAAATACACAGAGCCAGGTTTATTCTTTCATATGTTAAAAAAAGAACCATACATTTTAAGCTTAGTGAATACCTTTTGATCTGTTTATTTCCATAGAGGCATGTTGAAAATGTCTGAAAATGGCTTCAGTTAAATTAGTCTCAGGGGACAGCTTTTTAAGGGTTGGGATGCTGCATTAAACAAAAAAAAAAAGAAAAAAAATTGTACATTCCACTTTTTTTCCTTTGTAAAAATGAACCTTATTGCTTTCATGAATAATGCATATGGATGTTCAGTCGCTGCAGCAATGAAAATTAGGCCTGTTTACGTGCTGTGGTTATATACACAGAAGCTGTTTTTTTTTCTCTCTATTTCTAAAGGTAGAGCAGAGCCTGAGTAGCTTTTCTGAAAATTCAAATTTTCACCAAAGCAAATCTAATTTCTTTTAGTGAAAAGAGGAGGGGGGGAAACTCCCGTGGGTTTAATGAATCCATAAATCACAATAGTGCCAGGTTTGCTGCGGCTGCGTCAGCGTGCAGTGTAATTTTGATTTTCATCAAAAATTTAATCTTCCAGCCTACAAGGGTTTAGCAGCAGTCCGGATGCAGCCCTGAATTTCTAATTTTAGGGGCCTGATCTTTCAGGATTTATTTTTGTATAATTCAACACTGCTTTTCAATATCTCTTGTTATTAAATTTTAATTCGTGGCATTAACATATAGATTGAAAAGGTTTTTATGGGTTTTTTGAGTGTATGCTGATGGAATTTTACCAGACGACACAGTTTCTTTTTCCAGAGCATCCCATGTGTGAAAGCGAAAGACGACGGTGGCGGAGTTTATCCATTTCTTTGCATTATTGCTTTTTTGAAATGGGTGGCCATATACCATCTTAGAATATATTTACTACAGAGGACAGACAGACTTTGCATTTGATTAAAGAAATGGAAAATGCAAGCATTAGTGTGAAACAGGTTTTAGTCAAGTCCGGCTCCTAGTCTCTCACTATGCTCTGGATAATATAAACATGCAGTCAAAGCAGTGATTGAAGTGACCCCTCCCCTCCCTCTCTCTCATTTTTTCCCCTGTTTTTTGCTGATTCCTATTTTAATCCCTGCAGAGTGGAAACATTTTTATGAGCGTTAAACAAATTTGTATTTTATATTTGGAACCTTTTTTTTTTCCATCAAGTTAAACATGCAGGGCTTAGGGACTTGTGGTCAAGCATTGCAGTTTTTGTAAAAATGAGTAAACCTCAGCAAGTTAGAAGCACAGTGATTAATAAAGGGGATTATTGTGCAGAAGCTCATTTAGCGTTGCCCAAATATAGGCTGAGTGTTTTAAGCACCTCTGGTAAATGCATTGAAGTTGAATCCAAATTTGTCCTAGAGGTGTTTTTCATGTATGCATAACCTCATTATGTTTTAGCCCAAAATATTTACCTTATATTAATTCAGAACTAGACAGTCCAAAAATAAGGTTTGATGAATTTTAAAAAGAAATAAACTCATTGGGTATCTATGTCCATGTCATTTTTCTCTTTGTTTTTAAGATTCATGCAAAAATAGCACAGGGAGGTTTGACTTGTAATGTCTTATAAAAACCAAAGTTTGAATGCCTTCATGTTTTGTCACATTGTAAACACACTTTATTTTATAGGGATTTTAAATATAGACAAACACCTATTACATAATTTAGCGATGAGAAAAAATAAAGGAAATTCTGGTAATAAAGATCTTTCAAGTGTGGCATGAATCAGTATGCAGCCCAGATCAGGTAATATGTTAATGCTTTCAGCTGCAGTGGTATCTCAGTGTATGCTTCTACCAGCTTTGCAGTTTTTTACACTTTTGTAGCGCTCCATTCCTTGTTTTATTTCAGTTTCTACCTATACACTGGGCCTTTCATCTAATGCGCAATATGTTTTTGATCCAAACCATCCCTTTAACTCTGGCTGTATGTTTTAGATTGATTCAGGTAAACATGTTACCAATCTCAACTCTTAAGTTGAAACCGGTTACGCCCTAAATGGATCTCCATCCATCATCATTAGCACTAACAAGCTTCCCTCATCCTTACCAAAGACAGGCCGTCCAACAACATGATGCTACCACCACCTCATGTATTCATGTTAATGCCCCATATGAGTGTTTTACTACATTATATGCACGTAGACCGTGAAGTCTTTAATTTTGGTTTCATCTTATAAGGAAACTTTTGGAATTTTTGTCTCTCCAAAATGACCTGTGAAAAGCTCCAGAAACTTTTAATCCATTTTTTCAACAGTTCAACAATCACACTCTTAACAACTGTTGTCTTTTTTGACAGAACCTCCCCTCTGGGCTGTGTAGCCAATCCACAGTTACTGTGGATCTATTGTTTTTGTTTTTTTTCAGTTGTTAAAGATATGCTCTCTGTGTATGCACCTTTGAGCTTTCTCTCTCTGTTTTTTTTTTCTGAAAAGAGATCAATCAGGAAAAACTCTTTAAATAATACTTGATAACTTATATGTATTAAATAACCAGGAGACATGACAACAGATTCTGATAGAATTTGTAATCTCAATCCGATCAGAGAAGTTGCTTAGAGTTTACAGAAGGCAGCTGCTCACCTCTCAGGAAGTGGCCTCGATTAATAGTTAAAAAGTCATTTTATACATCTCCAGTCTGCCACATCATTACATCATACACAGTAGAGTAGACATGAGTGGACACAATATTACACTTTGTTCTTAGCTGAAGGACACTGCTCTCATTCCATTCCCAAATATTTGCCCCTTACAGAATGAAGACTATAACTGTATATCCAGACAGAGGAACTGTTTTAATTAGATAAACTATTGTGGAAAACATCAGTTCTGACACGCAACAGGCAGCTAATATTAAGGTGTAAAACAACTCACACATCATCAATGATAATTATCATAACAATTCCCCCTGAAAAGGTGATGTTTTCAATGTCACCTTTAAACAAACCCATTAATGTCTGCTCATGACCAGGATATTAATCATAGAAGAAAACTTTTAAGCACTGTTTATTTCAACATCATAGAATAATGGAATAAACAATCAACAGTCCCCCTGATGATGTAGCATTAATCAGGGATAAAAAGTAATCACAATCAAAACTTCACAGACCAAATGTCACTCAAGACCACAGTTTCAGCATTTAACTACAATTTGGGTTTCATCTAATTAAAAGAAGGCTGTTTTAGTTTCCTATGCACACATTATGTTAGTTTACCTTAGACTAAATAACCTAAGCCCACAACTCTAATAAGGTCAAATTAATCTTTTCTCACTCCCACCTGGTGGCCTCCTACAGTAAGTGTGCCCTCTCAACATGGATAAACCATCCATCCAAACTTACCAACCATTCAGTCACAGCAGGGGACGTCACAGGACAGGCTGGACCGTTCTCCACCAGAAAACCTTATCTTCTCCAAAAGGTAGAGTTTTTTCCCGGTAGAGGGTAGGGTTTTCCGGCTCTGCAGTATTAAAAGTAAGCCGGTGTAGGTACCAGATCTGCTCGGGGCCTTCCCCTTTCTTATAATCATATGTCAACGCCACTGGGACATACTGTATTGCACCCCTTTCTTAAGAATCGGATCTCTCCTGGAGTCATATTATTACCCATATTTGTTATTATTTTAGATTTCATGGATGATCTAAAGTAGCCGAAACTAGAAAACAATTATTCTCAGTCTTGAAGGAAGCACTGCATTCTAAGACAGACTGAGCTCTGCCATTTAACAAGTTGATACAAAAAGTCACAGTGCTTCTTCTTATTCTTTTTATTAAGATCTAAGTGCAGGGGAGGACAAAAGGAACATCTTAAAAATGACTTTCGTAGATGTTTTAGACAAAGAAAACAAGAGTTATTCTACTTGTGGAAAACAAACGGTTGTTGTTGACACACAGTTAAAATTAGTGTAGCTTAATATGGCTAACCGAGCTAAAAGAGGCTAACCTGTTAGCTACTGAGCACAGCTAGCCACAGCGCTACCCAGCTCTCCCACTTTATATCATAGTCTTGCACTTCTTTTGTTCACCATAAACAAATATTTTTCAGATTTGTTATCAGTGAGGTAAAGCTTCATCGGTCATTAGACACGCTACCACTACTGATGCTCCCCACTCAGCACACGGACACTGCATTGTTATCATTGTCTGAGCAACCATAATGTTTTAAGTCATGTAGCAACATTCAGCCAGTCATAAAGCACAAAGTGACTGACACGCGCAGGGCCCGGGCAGATCTGACCACATGACAAGAACTGGCACCTACACCGGAACAGTGTGGTACTGTGTACCAGTAAAGGATTTAAGGGTGGTACTTGGTTACTCTGGTTCTATCTATTCAGATTAAATGTGAATTTATCTGTGTATTGCCATAGAAATATTTACTGTATTTTATTTGAACATTTCAACATTTCGGTTAACATATTTTTAAAAATTAAGTAATGGATTGTCATGGCATTGTAAGGGATTCTTGGAGGTTATCTTAGTATTTTTTTGTATATATAAACTGAACTAGATGGCATTGTTGACTCTGTTATATCTAAAAGTTTAGTTGTTAATCAGGAGTTAAGATAATTTCAAATTTCCATATTTTTCTTTTTACTAAAGAGCTTTTAAGGTGTTTTATTAGCCTTAGCATAGCAAAAAATGACTATCCCCGGTAAGTTTTATTTTTTCAAACTATTATTTCACAGAGAAAAATACTTCATGAGATCTCTTAAGCCTGGGATATTTTTGTTTGAACATAAACCTGCTTTAACCTGTTACTTTTAAAATGTTCTATTTGTAAAAAAAAGAAAAAGGAAAACAAAACTGAAAAATAATTTTATCTTTGATTTTCTCAATTTTGGGGTTGATTGTGTCCGTCTATCACATGTTGCTTTATTCAAAAGACATGAAGCCCTTTGCATCTGGTTTGGATTTTCTCCTGCTTTCCCCCTGTAGGGTAGAGTATATAGGCTGCCTCAGACTGTAAGAGAACATTGGCCAGATGGCAAATTTTTAATTTTGGCTTTTATTAGAGGAAAACAAGCCACATCTGACATTTTATATACTAATTCAAATCCATCAAAAATGCTTCAGAAAGAATGCTGCTTGGGTGAGAAGGGGTGTGATCTTTTTGAGATAGTATCATGTTTGTACGTATATTTAATCTCATAAAAATTCAAATGTTTCTTCATTTGGACACTTTTAAGATTATTGCATTATTCTTCCAACAGATCTAAGTCTCTTTTTCATATTGATAGATGAGTATATCTGGTCAGTTTAAGGTTTAAAGAGTAGCAATTCATAAAAAAAAAAAAAACACATATCAGATTTTGTTTAATTTTTTTCTGAGCTTGAAGTAATTAATTTAGCATATACCATGTTTTTTTAAAGTCTTAAAATTCCTTGCACTCTTGTGCTTTATTGCCATGTAGCTCTGGGAGTGCCTGGCATGTTTATAGCTCATCATAGAAAGAGGTTTTCCTCCTCCACACTTCATTGCTTTTAGACAAAACAAATATATTCAGTTGTTTCTTTTTTTAAGGAAACTCAATGCTTTTTGTTTTTTCCAACTCAAAGAGTACTCATAAATAATTGCAAAGTTCAGTATTTGCAATAGTAAGTAGAATTTTTGCAGCAACCCTACATAAATTCTGTCGGACATTGCTTTCAGCATGCTTTTTAACTCTCAAATGTATTAAACTCTAATAGTTCACTGGGTACAGTAAAG
The DNA here is from genome assembly GCF_000732505.1 of Cyprinodon variegatus. NCBI lineage: Eukaryota > Metazoa > Chordata > Actinopteri > Cyprinodontiformes > Cyprinodontidae > Cyprinodon > Cyprinodon variegatus. Next base: position 1,616,374 of record NW_015150476.1, on the reverse strand, counting down.
GGTAGTGATATACAGCATGTTAATATTTATGTTGTAACATGTGTGCACTGTTTCAGTGAGTTCAATAGATTAAGCGCCTAAATGTAGTGTAATACTTTCCATCCTCTAAGCCATTCTCTACCTAAGAGTTACCAATTTATGTGAAGAGCTCCAAGGTGATTAATGACAAGAGAGACCAGAGAGAAAAAATAGTGCAGCTAGTCAATCTGTTTTCAATTTAATTAGGAAGTTTCTTTGGTCTTTGCCTTTTTGTTCTTTAATGGATAATTTTACCCTTTCTGGGCCTCAAACTGTAATATAAATGAAACCATGTGAGAAAGAATGTGGCACTGAGTTAACTGGGACACTATTTGTTTAAGGCTTTGAGAAGCATAATATTTTTCTTTACTTTGGTATAGATTAAGATATATTGTACGTTGTGGTTGTTCTGTGATGTTTTATGGTCTGTTGGTCTTTGGCTGCTTTTTTAGCTCTTAGTTTGTACTTGACCTTAAAGCATTCAATCTTTAAAAACATAACTCGAAGGATTACCCATTATTGTGTCTACTAATGCAGAAGAAAGAAAACTTAAATGCTATATAGCTGCACCAATGAGGAAGGTAGAATTTTTAATTAAATAAATAGCTAGACTAGTTGTTTTTAAAAGGCAACCATTGAAAGGAAGAAATATGTCCTGTAAAGTCAGTAAAAAAACAGTTCAGGGCCCCTGCATTTTCTAACCAAAACAGTATTCATATCCAGGAAATAACTGTGGGGTAGTAGATCCGCTCAAACTTCAGAAGAATATAAGTTAAATGGAGGAAAAATGGAAAACTTAACCAAGATAAATGTAGAAACTAACCTACAGAGTAAATTTGTACCCTTTTTATCTTGATCTGTTTTTTGTTGCCCTGGTTTGTTTTTCACTTTTACGATATACTGCAACAAAACGCAAGACATCTCCTTTAAGGTTTAAGTAAACAATGCGTTAAGTACTGCTTCTATAGGTGTTCCTTCTTTTCTACATAGAACCGCGTTTACCAGCCAACCGTATGCCTTTTTGTTTTTCATGTAGAATCCACTCATTTTTTTGTGTCAATATGCAACAGGGCAACAGCAATTGAACCTTTTGCTGCTGTTCGGCATTACCTAATCTCTCAATTCTTTGTCATTTGTTCGTTTTACTCATGGGGTTCACTTCCTGATGATCCCTTGCATCTGCCCGTCGTCCTATTAATATTTCCTTTTTGAAAAACTTGCTGTGGGGAGATTAAAGGTTTCTGTCTGACAACAACAGTTTGTTATTCTCTTAATTGTTCCCAGTGATATTCAAGCATTCCAACTATATTCACCCTTAGAGATTTTTGTTTTTTACAAATTCAAATTGAAGAATAGTTGAAAACTGGAACCAAGTACAAAACTATGGATGGAGGAATATCCTTAGATTTTTATTTTATTTTATACTTTAAGATAAAATGTAGCCTACCTCCACATAGAATACAAATCTCATTGTACCATACTTGCCATCATTGAGTTGTGAGAAATAGGCAGACTTCTTTTCATCGTTGTATTGGCCCACGAGGTAAATATTTCTTGCCTTGTATATTAAACCTTATGAAGGAACCTTATTCTGAAAATGTTGCTTCTTTGACATTCAATTGATTTTCAAGGCAATGGGGGAAAAAAGCTATTTTAATTGTTGAAATGAGAACCAGTAGGCTAAATAATAAGGCAGTCACACTGCAATGCATTTAGTATGCAGTATTGTAGATCAAATTAAAAAGTGTGTACCACTGACCGCCACCATCTAAACAATTAATTGGCTGCTGGCATTAAGAAAAGAACTTGAACTTCAAATTCATGCATAAAAAAAAAAAAAGGAAACGTTTTCAAAATTATAACTTCACAAATAAATAGTTTAGATAACATGGCAGGCTGAACACATTGGATTCGGCGGAGTAATTTCTCAATTTCTCACAATAAATTAAACCTTTCCTGTGAAATATTTGTGAAAATATTTTCTCAATACCTGCCTGGTTTCTTTCTGCAATAGATATTCTCAGGAAGTTATAATATCTCCTTGCCTGTAAAGTCCCTACATAATTTTTCCTGCTGCTGGCATCTGGTTCGTCTCTTCTCTGACTTCGCTCTTTCTGTTTTGGCAATAAACATTAAAACATAGTGGAAAACAACATTTTGAAATGGCATTAGAGTAAACATTGCAGTGGGATTTAACCACAAAATAACTATTATACTTATTTTATTCTCTGTTTTAGAAAAATAACTTGATGAAATATTTTCTTATTCTCTACAGTACAAAATAATTAACAACAGCATGTATGATTCATGCTAATATCGTATCGGGTCATTATCGGTATCGGCCAATTCTCAAAGTTTTAATATGAGTATCGTATTGGAATTTTAAAAAAGCTGTATCTACTCTTGTCTAATCATAAGAATTAAAAAATGCGGTAAAAGAAATTTATTATGTCATACGTATTTTTTTTATCTCTTCCCTGACTCTCCTCTTTCTATTGTGACGAAAAACTTATTTTAGATATGTGGGTAGCAATTGTGAGCAGAAATGAAAGATTGGTTTAATTCAAGGATTAAACTAACTAGCAAGTAATGAGGCAGAGATATTGACCTTTTAGATTATTAACTAGCCAATACACTTAAAGTTTTTATTTAAGCGGGTCTTTTCATTTTTAAAAGACCCGCCCTCTCCACATGCACATGCACAACCCTGTACCCGCTCCCGAGAGGGAACGCCTATTAAACGCGTGGGAGAGCATATACCAACCCGTTTGTCATGCTTGTATTTGTGTGCTGCAGTGGAAATCTGGACATGTTTGCAGGGTAAATAAGGATCTGTTGCCACCAACTACTTGATATGCAAATTACAAAATAGTTAAACTTATCTGCTCTGTTAAGTTACAATATAGAGGTACATAACTTTTACTAGCAATGATGTGAAATGGATTTCTCCAAATATCATGCCAAACTTTACCTATCCAATAGAAACTTTGCAAATCTTCTGAGGCCTTTCTCTTCTTCTCATAGACTTCAGAACACTTTTTTTCTCTTACAACCCTCTGCCATTTTTAATGAACTGTGATGAGGAAGGCGAGCTTCAATGACTGTCTGAAACTGTAGCTCAACACAAACACACACCTGAAAGCGTTCATGTTCAGAAAAGGATAGCTAACTGGAAAGTAACACGTAGGACCGCCTTACTTAAACAGATCACCAGAAAGATTGACAATTAGGAGGACCACTTATTTTGATGATCTACTCGGAGAAAGTAAATCCTCCACTATACCTTTGACATGTTTTGCCTAACACGTCTGATTGCTAACAAAGCTACACAACTTGCATGGTCTCTTTGGAAAAACCTCTGCAAATTGTTATGCTTTTTTCTGCTGGTTTTGCTAAATACGGTGATGCTCACATTCAGCACTGCTCAGCATCATGCCTCATGTTGAACTTCTGTGTTGGCCTTTGTATGCTCATGCTGCATTCAAAGACAGCTTGAACAAAGAGGTTACTCCATACTAATAAAGGGTATATTGATTGTTACAGCTGAACAAAATCCCTTAGTTTGCTTTTAATGAAACTATAATCTTAGGTTAATGTTAATGTCTTTCTGACGAAACAAATAGTCTTTCCATTTCCGGTTTTATTTTGATAAATATTTCCAATCCCCTGGGCTGGTGAGGCTTCATTCTCTTTGTTTTAAACTTGGCTGTCAGGGTATCCATTACAAATTATTTTACTTTATTCTCATACAGATTTAGTATTAAACCAGATTTAGCATTAAGGTCTTTTCACAACCTTGTTGTGACTAATGTTTGTGACTACAAACTGAAGAGTTCTTGGTTTGCTTACCAAATAGTATCTGTACAAAAAGCAAACAAACTTCTAGTAGAGGTAACCTTAGAAAAGTATGTTGATTAAATTTGTGAGTTTTTTTCTGCATGGTTCTGAAACGCCTTGGTTGTTTTTATATTAATATAGAAACAATGTAGATGGAGAAAAGCGTGCAAACACTAAAATTACCTTTTCACAGCAGCTACTGTTTACAGAAAGTGGTTATTTGATATTTGTTTTTTGTTTCCTACCTCAACATGTCAGGATTATAACATTCATTTGAATCTGGGTGATGATTGGTATTACTGATATGTTGTCAATTTTATTTTACTGCTGACCCTGAATAAATAAAAAAAAACAAATAAACATGATTTATGATTCAATCAATCAAAACCAAAATAACCTTAAATGGAAAGCCAGCTTAAGGAAGAAAGTTTTACACATGACCGGGTGGGAGATTTTTAAAGGTTTTAATGTTTTCTAACTGAGTTGTGAAATTTAGCGCCGCTTTGTAAATTGCAAAAATGTCCAGCTGACCCAGAAGACCTTTAATAGGTCTTCCACCCCTTTTTTCTTTTTTTTTGGATAACATGATTCCTCAGAGATGACGCCTAAATCAACATTTTCTGTTTGTGTTACTGTTTCCTTTTTTATAATCAAAACCAACTTCTACAAGAAGAAGAGGTCCAACTGCTTTTTTTTTTTTTATTAGTAGCTCATCATGTTGTTTACGGCGTTAGATTTAATTATTAATCCAAATCAACAGACTGGCTTAAACAAGTGTAGAGTATGTTTAAAAGTCCCCTTTTTTCATTCATATTTCAATCTGTTTTCTCATCAATGTGTGAGAGTTTAGGGCGATGTATGCTCCTGCAATAGGGAAGGTTATTCTCCGCTGGAAGGAAATTCTCTGCATTTATCTGTCCACCAAAACTCTCAATTTTAGGGCATCCTTGAAGTAAGAAAGATGAAAATATTAAGAACATGTTTGGTGGAGGGGCAAGTCAAACCATTGAGGCCAACACATCATGAACACCAGTTATCGTCTTGCATTTTTGTGTAATATAGTAAAAATATAACCAAATATGGAGTTAAGCAAAGCTTTAGCTTTTATTTGAGTTATAACCTTAGAAAGACAAAGGAAAATGATAAAAAACAAAAATTTGAAAACATTTTTTTTTAAAGAAAAACTACAGGACATTTTTTCCCTAAAAATTACAAGCTTATTTTGTTTTTAGTGATGTATACATGCAAGAGGTGAAGTTATTCCTCAAACATTATTTAGACGCAGCTGGTAACTCTTCACACCTGGCTCTTAATTTCCGTGGCTCGGGTTTGTTAAATATTAAATAAGCAAACATAACACTCTAAATGAATAATAATATGTGATTGATTATTTCGTTTATCTGAGTAAATCAATGTCTAACATCACTCCATTTAACCAGTATGTCTTTAACAGGGGCATTAAGGAAGAACCATAGTTTGTGATTTATAAATATTTCTTAAGTTTCTTTTTTTTTTAATTAACTTGAAATATGTCAAATATCAAGATGTCATTTTTGGTCTATATAGCTCATCCCTACTTTTGATTGTCTTTGAATTAGGTCTCTGCAACAGAATTTGATATGCTGAACCAATCAGTCGCATACAGTGATGTTGATTTAATCTGATGCTCTTTGCTTAATTAGTTTAAACGTTGTGACTAAGATAAATTGCTAATTGCGTGCATTAAAAAAATCTTTTAATGGATTTTTCCTCTGTGCTAAAAATGATTTTCAATATAAAATTTTTGTCAGACAGAAATCCCACCCATTTTTTTTTTAAGGCTCTCAGTGAAAAACTAATCACATTTTATTTTCCTGTTATTTAATTTTATCAGTTTGCCTTCTGATTAGCATGAGAAGAGCATAATTAGCATAAGGCAATTATTATGGCACAGCTATGTTTTCTAGTAATAGTTACACTGTGCTTTGTATTTCAAAACAGAATTTTAGATTTTTTGTTTTTTTAATGACTGGTTCATATCTTGTTGTTTCTTTCACCCGATTTGAAAATATTCAAATAGAAAAAGTACCTTACAAGAAATCCACATCCTTTGAGGTTTTATAGATGTTTTAATGTTACAGCATAACAATCAAAAGATTGTGATAGATAAGGATTCTTTGATAAAACAACAACACAAGGTAGTGCAAAATTTTGAAATGTAGAGCAAAAACTGTTGATTTTTTCATATAAAGCAGGCCTCTTTACTTGTATAAATGTAAATAAAACCCAATTAATCCAATTGGCTAAACAACACATGTAGCGGTTCCTTGAAGCAGGGATGTCCGATGTAATATTGATATCGGAAATCAGTCAGGTATCAGCCAAAATAAAAAAATCTGATTATGTTGGCCTGCATCTAAAATCTCTGATTCAATCATAACGTTTTTGTATCTCATTGTTTAAGAATAAATGTAAAATAGTAAAAAAAAAAATTTGTGGGTAATTTAGGAAGTTTTCTGACATAGTCACAGCCATTTAAGAATGTTAATAGTTATCCACTCAGTTTAATATTCCTACCTCCTTTTTTCCCCTGCTTGTTAAGATCCACTATTTGAGCTGCAAACCAGCAACATTTGGTTTTACTCTTACCCATTTTAGGTCATGTGTCATATCCAGAGAAAGGTGTGCTTTGGGGTTGAAGAGGCTTGCTGCCGAATTGGTGTACTATTATTAGAAGACAGATTTTCCTTCCTTCCATAACATCATTCATTTTGGCATACTTGTGTTTTGCTTGGTTGCATTTATGCTCATTCTTTTAACAAGGCCTTTTATAGCCACGTGGTGAGCAGTGTAATTTAGATATTTCTCAAATTGCAGTGATTTGGGCACCACAAGACTTTGGGATTCAAGCCATTAAAGATGACTTCTCTTAAGAATAAATATAACTTTAACTCTTGTGTGAGTGTCTGTCCGTCTATGTGTGTGTGTAAATGTTAAGCTCACGTGGCTCAATTATATTTAGACAGATGTCTCATTGTTACTGTGGTTGGGGACTCTAGTCAGGTCATACTGTAGTACTTTGTTTCAAGCTGCACTCTAACTGTAGCCTGTTTTACTTTCATTTGCACCTGTTTGGTAGGAACCATTGCTATGTTAATGTGCCTAGATTCCTGCAAAGAATAACAAGTTTTTAAACTACATTTACAAACTCTTGATAGAATAGGGTAGCTGAAACTTTCATTTGAAATTGGGTAAGTTTGATAACAGCACTTAACTGAACTTACACATATTCATATTTAATAGAACCATTTTAAAGTATTTATGTTCATTTCTAAAAGGTTAATTGTAAAAACCAGATGTTTTTCAATTAAATAGTGTTTGTAAGAGAAAAAAAAGTTGCTTTCCTCAGATATAAAAGGCTGAATAAGATTTTTTCATAAAAAAAAAAAAAACAGATGTAAAAAAGTAAGTAAGCTGATTGTTATATTTGGTGGATTTTTTTTTATTGAGTGTCCATTTCCATGTACAACAGCATAATAGTTCATTAAAGATTTAAGCTACAATTGAGGTTTATGGGATCTCTCTTGACACAGATTACTTTTTTGCTCCTTTTACAGAAACACAGCCTCAGAGGAGGTGGAGTCATGAGCGCACAGGAGGCACCTAATCCTGGGAAGGAGCAGGCTGAAAGTGGGAATGGGACTGCAGCCACAGATAAACCTACAGCCACGAGTAGCACTCCACCAACAGTTTCTGTAAAGAAAGAGCCTGGGACCTCAGAGAAGAGCAACGGGAAAGTTGGAGATGTCAATCCTGCTGAGATCTGTGTCGTTATTGGAGGGAAAGATGGAGGATCAAATGATGGTGCAACCCGTAGAGCTCAAACCGAGGGTATGTTTGCCCTTGGTACTCCTCCTCCAACGAAGAGCACTGACTCATGCATAGGTGTGTGTTTATACTGATATATCCCTGTATGTGTTTAAAGCTTTTGAAATGTTGTTTTTCTTTTAACATGTCAAATCTAGAGCCAAAAAAAATATTCCTGCGATGCACAAATCTGTCAACAGCATTTAGCTGATTATTTCTGGATTCCTGTCTCGAAAAAATTGACTCTTTGAAAAACTACTGAGTCATTTTTGAATTGTATGCACAAAGCAGTCATGTCGACATTTTAAGACGGAAGCTAAATATAAAAGATGGGAATCTAAATTCAGCTGAAGGGAGGGGGGATATATTTTACAAGCAGTTTCTTTCAGTGGTGCAAAGGATTTTTTTTTCTGAATCTGCACTATGTTCATAACCATTTTTATAACATAATTTTGCAATAACATTCAGGTAATACAAAAATTATGTCAGTATCATATATGTTTGCCAGTTAAGCTGTATGTAAGGCTGGTTCATTATGTAAATTTGGTTAAAGCTCACAGTCTAACAAAACAGCATTAACATAAATCATTATTCTGGGTAAACTAGAGCAAATAAAAAATTAATTGGAATCAGCAGCTTTTAAAAGCCAGCCTGGGCCAGTTCTTTCTGGCTAGAATTAATAATGAACAGGCAATTCATTATAGATGTTGACACAAACAACAGTTTGTCACTAATCCCTAATTCATGTGTAGGAGTTCACTATTATATACTGTACACAGGCTCTATATTTCCAAAAGTATTCAGTCACCCATCTACGACCACAGGTGTGTAGAGGTTTTCTGAAGCTACCATGAAAACACAGCAAATATGGTCATAATATTTTCCCCATTGTCAGACATTTTGTGGTTTCATAATTAAGTGAACATATTTTAAAACAATGTTGACTTAGCCATGAAATTTTAGACTTAGTCAGATTTATTTTTTTCATTTTGTATACACAAGTGTAAACAAAAACAAATCTTGTTTAGAGCAGCTTTCTAGACAATTAATTTTTTTCAAGTGCAGCCTTGATAAGGTAAGCAGCAGTGATTTAAAAAAAAAAAACCCAAAAAACATTGTGATATTAAATCACTATATCTAGTTATGGGAATGCGCATCGTTCATGTTTGCTTGGCAGCAGTGATGTCAGACGGATCTGGATAGTATCTCAGCATCCATGGATTTTAGGCCATATTAGTTAAATAGCAATTAGCAAAGTCAGCAGATACTGAATCGTAAAGTCTGCAGACTTTTTAGCGAGTCATTTGTTACAGACTCCCAAACTTCATGTGGTCGTCTAGATTAGCTCAAGAGTTAAGTATAGAGAGGATTATGGCCTGGGTTTGTTGTTCTGGAGGATAATAAACACTGAATTAATCTAAGCCTCTTTGGTAATTCTGATGACTCCGAGCATTTCCACTGCTACTTTGTTTTAAGTGCCTTGTTCAAAGGTACATTAGCATGTGGTAGGAGAGGGAGTTGGGGTTGACCCCAAATTTGGGATTGCAGGACAGTTGGAAAGATCCATAAAGACATGAAAGAGTGAATTTGAAGTGGAAATACTTCAGCAGCTGCACAAAACACTGACTTAACTGAACACTGACTGAAGTGAACTGTTAACTAGTTTTTCTCATCAAACATCATTGTCTTACCATGCGAAGTGGCCTCTGGGAAACTGGTAAAAAACAATTTCCATAAATGAGCTTCTAAACCTTGTTGAAACCTTTTGTAGAAAATTTGAAGCCATAAAAGCTTTAATGGATAGGCTAATACATTATTATTATATAAGAAAAATTGGGTATCACCAGCCTTCATATCTGTGTGAAGGCAGACAAGTATATCAAAAGAACATAAGGACTTTTAAATGGAAGCTGACTTCCTGTCTTTAATACCATAGTTAATGTATATCACTTCTTCACGGTCTGTATGAAGGGCTTCCCACCTTGCACTCCCAGTGCTATAATGGTTGGTTGCTTGTTCTGGGATCAAACATTAACCAGAAGGAATGTTCTAAATAAATTAATGGGCTACTATGGGGGTGATACTCTTATACTCTTGCTGTAATTTCTCAGGTCTAGAAATCCACTGATCAGAAAATACTCAGCCAATACTGATTAAGGGAGAAGTCCGGGCAGCAAGGCATAATCATCGGATCCAGGGTTTCCACGGGTCATTAAAAACCATTAAAAGTCATTAAATTATTATTTTTTTAATCAAGGCCTTAACTTCACATTAAAATTAATTAAATGTGATCATCGTAGCGTTTAAAATGCTTTGATAAAAAAAAAATATATATATATTTTTATAAAAACAATTTTGTCAGATATATTGGTCAAGACTGGTTCTGCGTGTTTGCGCGCAACTGCTTCCGGTTTATCGTAAAGCCGTATGTTCGGAAAAGAAGCTAGAGGCGGAAAAAAGTTGAGAATGGGGGAAAATGCAAATATCAACTAAAGTGCCTTTAAAACGAGGATTTCGGGACATGGCTGCAGCCTGTCCATGGTAAAGATGACGAAGGATTTTGTCATGCAGTAGTGTTCTTTGACAAACATGGATGTCTCCTGTAAAGCATATTTAAATGAAAATTATTCTTAATTAAAAACACCTATCATTTATTGAACAGTATGTAATAATTTTATATTTAAAGTACTTTCAGAACTTTGAATTCTAAATTTCTGATTTGTCCTTTAAGCTGATTCAAATTTCTCTCTATCAAGTTTAATTACAACATTCAAAAAATATTTCTCTCTGGCCCTCTAGCTGTGAGTGGACGTTCATTCTTTATTTTAGAGCAGATTTGATGTCACAAGGCATGGGAGAGAGCAGTTGCTTTGAAACAGTGTGATTAATGTAAAAGCAAGACAAATTATTTGGAGTTAGCATTTTAACTTGTCTCTGACGTCTTTTAGTGGCAATTAGAGATGAACGAGTTCGCCCATTATAAAAACTATGCTGATTTTCAACAAATATTCTCATAGTGATTTTATTAGAATTTTCCTTTCACAAGCATGTGATGTTTCACTCCAGGGTTTCAATTTTTTTTTCATGACCTTGAAAGCCTACTTGTCCAGAAACCAGTGTTTGAAAAGTTCAAACTTTTACTATAATGCATAGATCTATGATGCATAGATCTAGGTGCTAGCTGCAACTCTCTGTTCCTGCGACAGCATACCAATTTTTATTGCATTACCGCCTCCTAAACAGCTGGATGGGGAAATTTTGTGTCCCACTCTTGTCAAATGTATTGGGCTAAAATTGAGTGGCTCTGCAATTTGAAAATTGCATTTTTATAAATAAATAAATAATTGAACTTTATTGTTCACACACTGCAGAAATGTATCTCTGCATTTAGCCCATCCCCTTGGGGAGCAGTGGGCTGCCATTGTGCGATGCCCGGGGAGCAGTGTGGGGTTTAGTGTTTTGCTCAGCCAACTTTCTAATACCTATAGTAACAACAGCTACATGGAAGAGTGTTGTTAGCATTTCCTGGCAGTGCAGCGGTATATGTGCTCACTGATCTGAAGAAGATGTTTGTTTAAATTTCTAACAATCTCATCACCAGCCATTGTTATAGTTGAACAGTTTTCTAACAGGCAACTTTATTTATGCTGTCTTAATTGCTATTGATTGCATCTTGTTATGTTTATGATGTGCTTTTGAAATTTTCTTGCAGGTTCGTATGTATGTGCAGTGTGTGGAAAGAAGTACAAGTATTACAACTGCTTTCAGACACACGTCAGAGCGCACAGGGGTAAGATAATTGCTTTTTTATAACCCTCTTTTCTAAGAGGTTAGGACTGTAACATGTAAATACAATCCTGCTTTTGGGGTTGCACAATGTATTGAATTGCAGAAGTCATTGTGATGCCAGTGTGCTTAAAAGACTTCTTGGAAGCTATATTTAGAAGGTTATTACATGCAATCATGCTACTCACATACCTTCTACATTTTGCTGGTTGTTTTGATTGTATGTTTGTCCAGGAGGAGTGAAGGCTGAGAGTCAGCAGCTCAAGAAATCTGCCAGATTTCCTTTGTTTGAAGACTTAAACCAATTTTGGAAAATAAACTAAACTTGATTGCATTGTATGACAGCTAGAAATAATTTTAAATGCATAAAAATTTGCTTGAAATCTGATAGGATTTATTTTAATATTTGTGATCCATATTAATAAGCTGAGTTAAATTCAGTTGAACATTTGCTGCCACATGAGATTTAAATTATAGTGACTTAAAGGCTCAAGCTTTTACACAGGTGTGGCTGCATTATGATGACAGAGCCATGTTTACCTTTTTACATATATAATGCAACATGATGTGGTTCTGCTGAATATTGAGTGATTTTTGCAAGGGGTCATTAAAATACCTTGCATAAATTTTAAGGAATGAATGTTCCAGAAGACAAAAACTCATAAAAAGATTTTCTATGAATATGTCCACGCCAACAATAACTAAATAACAGTAGTGTATACCATACAAATGATTTTAGAAAAACACAGAAGATGCAAAGAATGATAATGTATTGATAAACTAAAGCAGCCAGTAGTTGCTTTAGTAAGAATCGTTGATGGTGAGACGATGTTAGGTGTCTTAATTAGATTAGACCTGCTTATAACCGACATGGAGTTGTGTGCAAATCGCAGAAACATTTAGCCTTTGATTTTAGTTTAGGAATGCAATCATTGAATCTCCAGATGTCAGTCTGTGAGCAACCATTCCAAGCTGAACACACGGCCACATTATATAGCCTCAGGTTAAAAAGCAGTTTGTAGGTCTATCTGATAAATCTGTTACATTTGTCGCTATTTTTTTCAATTATTTAATTAATCATGAAATAACGAAAGGTACCTTTTTATAGATTTTTTTTTTTTCGAAATTAAACCTAAAACTTTTCCTAATTAGTAGCTCTGGATAGAGCATATTGGCAGAAGAAAACTTTTTATTTATTTTTTTATCTTAAAACCAAGATTATGTATTTTCTTTACAATTTTGATATAATTACTGCTCTAAATGGGTTGCTCTGTCAGCTAAAGGCATGTTTTAGAGTCTCTACACTCCATTTAATGATTGATTACTGAATTATTTGATGATTATTTCAATAATCGATTAACCCAATTAATTGTTTCAGCCCTAGCTACATTACCTCTAGGGCTGCAACTCACTATTTTGCTAGTTGACTAATCTGTGATCATTTTTTATTTTCTTTGATAATAATCTGATAGCGATAGTAATTTTATACAGAATTTAGTCAGACTAAGCTAAAACTATGCTACTCAAACCATGAGCTTAATCCTTAGATTATTATTTTTTTTATCTTAAATGCAAAATGTTTTGTCATAATTATAACCATCAGTTGTTGTTTTTTTTTTTTTAGGTAATGGCTGTGTAAGGGTCTGTATATTGCAGTTAATGATTCATCAAGTACTAAATTAGTTGAGAATTGTTTTCAATAACTAATTAATTTGATTGTTTCAGCCCTAATTACCACAATCTTAAGCAGATGCTGATCATATGTGCTTACTCTAACAAGCAGAATGACTTTTATGAAAAGCCCTTTAATTCAACTGTTCTTATTTTGTTGTTTTCTTGGAACCTGCAGAGACACAATCATAGTCTTTTAAGCTTTTCGATGTTTTGACCTAAAACCTTATGCAGCCAAGGTTAGCTTAGCCACATAACCTCTAGCTGTCTAAGGATAACTCTGCACCAAGTGGCAGGGCCATCAATATTACCTCACTTGTTTCTATCATTTCCTTGGCTGCACAGAATGGTCAATCATTTTGTGATTTTTTTATTTTATTTTTTTTTCTTTTTCTTGAGGAATATCTGATTTGGTATACACAGCAACAAAGTCTAATAAACTTAGTCTTCTCTTTAAAAATGTAGTTGAGTTTTTGCCATGCCTGACAGTTTCATTTTATTTTTTTCATCTATGTGGAAACAACATTCAGCTGCTACAGTGGACAAAATACTGATTATAAATACTTGAGGACAGAAAAAAAAAGTGTCTCCCCCGACTTACATGCTTCATATCTGCCACATTCTACTTTTCGTGTATTCCACTTTATTTGGATGCCATGTCCTCATGCTTTTATCTGTAAATGTGTTTTGATATTAGAGGACCACATACTAGCATTATTTTAATAACAGTCAGTTTAAGTTTTTGCTCAAGTGGTCCATAGCAGTAAGAGGCAGTAATGCTCCATAAAATTAAGGCATGAGAAGAAGCTGAGGTAGCATCAGTGGGGACCTTCCTTTGCTTTTCTAACACCCATTCTTTAAGGTGTAGACTTCACTAATCAGAAAGAATATTACCTGGTTTCTAGATTTTTTTATTTTTATTGACCGGTTAAAATACCAGCTTTGCAAGATGAAGTCAACCTATTTTAATATTAAACTGGATTTGCTACATTGTCCAAGAAGAGACACTTATCCAGTAGAGATGGGTATGTTTACAGTTGTGTTGTATCTCCTATTTTTTTCTGTGACAAAACAATGAACATTTGTGCACTATTTAAGTCAACTGGGATAGTTTTGTAAACATCTCCCCATTCTTGGTTGACAAAGGATTTCAACTCTTCAGCATTTCCAGCCTTCTGTTGTGTGGTCTTTTGTTTCATAATGATTTCAGTGAAAGACAGGTTTTGTGTGGCAACGGGAACAGTGTAGGAGGTAGACCTTTCTGAAACACTGCAATATTATACACAGGGAAACATAATAATACTTAGTGAGTTGTAGAAGGTTAGTGTGGTAACATGTCAAACTTTGTATCTGTGCAAGGTTAAGCTTAGATTTATATTGCATTTTACTTTATTTATATGAAAACAACGCATTATTCAGAGAAGTAAGAACATACATGTTCTGGCGTGTGGATCCTTCTTTCTGGCTGAAACAAATACAAGGGGTCTTGTCTGGGGGGGAGGGGGGGTATTAGAAACTGGAAAGAGGGAATCAACAGATTTACATATTTTCACATTGTGAGAAGTTTTTATTTGCTGTAGATTTTAAAGCACCATTTATTTGAACATTAAATCAGTGCAACAGCGGTAGTGCATGTTTATATTAGTAATATTCTTTTTTTTTCTTAATTTCTGTCTTTTTTTTCTTGTTTTCAAGCCTCTGATTCCAAATTGCCAACATGCTATTTGAAAGGGCACATTCAGATTACAGTATACTGCCTGTTTGGTCGGTGCGAACAAAAAAGGCACGAAACAATATAATAGCCATTTGTGCCACACTTTTGTTCATACGCCTTTTTGTCTTCAAAATAATTGGATGTGAATAGAGCTGAATTTTTAATGCACATGTTGGCATTAATCTATTCAAATCCAAATCTTTTTTTTTTCTTCATTATAGAATCAGAGAGCATGGTTGGAGATGGTCTCCCTCAGACACCTAATAGTAAGTACACTTTTGACAATTATCCATAAAAAAATTGCATTTGCATGACAGCAGATGGTTTACTAAAAAAAAAAAAAAAAAAAAAAAAAAAAAAAAAAAAAAATATATATATATATATATATATATATATATATATATATATATATATATATATATATATATATATTTTTTTTTTTTTTTAGTAAATGGGAACGTAATGGGAAGATAATGGAAACTATGCAAGCTTATAGAGAGATGTGGGTCCATAACTATGTGGAATCTATGCAAGTGATTGTGGAATTCTTTATGCAGTGTAAATATGTAATAAAGAGAAAAAGTTAGGTTCAAGATGATGAATGCCGGTTTTTAAGACCCATTTTTACTAGGCCCCTTAATGTCACATTCAAAGTTTGATTAGGACTAAAAATACTTGTGCTTCAGAGTAGTACTTGTGGGTTATTTATACATCTACCTACTGTGTGCTTTCTAGGTGAATATGCAGACAAACTGAAGACATCAGTGTAGACTTTCTATAGTGTAGGAAAAGATAAAAGTGTAATGGAGGCAGAACATTTTGGTAGCTTATGAGAAGTACAAGCTGAATACCGCCACTTAATTTGTGACTAATAATTTTTAGGCCACTGAGACTGGATGGAGAAAATTTTTCGCCCACCCTCTCCACTTAAAAAATAAAAATAAAAATGCACAAGCCTGTACCCCCTACCGAGAGGTAACGTCTACTAAACGCATGCAAGAGCGTGCACAAGTCCATTTCTCCTCTTGCATGCTCTGTTTTAAAGTTGCTAGGTTGCATCGCTCATACATGCTTACTTTCTAAAAGATTAGCAATTTTTGCAACCTACTCTACCTACCCTCGCACACACTGACAAGAAAACAGATTGAAATATGAACAAAAAGGGAACTTTTAAACATGTTCTTAATATTTTCATATTTCTTATGCAGGAATGCCCTAAAATTGAGTTTTGGTGGACAGATAAATACCGAGACAGATAAATACCTGCCTGCCGTGAATTACCTCACCTGTCAAATGAGCATGCATCGCCCTAAACTCTCGCACATTGATGAGAAAACAGATTGAAATATGTATGAAAAAGGCAACTTTTAAACATATTCCTAATGTTTTGTCAGAAATAATATAGAATGGTGTTGATAGAAGAAGCGGGAAATGCCATCCACTGAGCAGAGAATATATTCATCGGACACTGTAGCATATCGACTAAAATGTGTCTCCATACAAGTTAATATCATATTCATTTGAATTTGTTGTCCACCAAAAATCTAAATTTTAGAGCA
The DNA here is from genome assembly GCF_000732505.1 of Cyprinodon variegatus. NCBI lineage: Eukaryota > Metazoa > Chordata > Actinopteri > Cyprinodontiformes > Cyprinodontidae > Cyprinodon > Cyprinodon variegatus. The sequence goes on along the minus strand of NW_015150476.1, from coordinate 1,599,943 downwards.
TCCATGCATAAGAAATATGAAATCATTAAGAATATGTTTAATAGTTGTCTTTTCGTTTATATTTCAATCCATTGTGTCATCAGTGGATGAGAGGGGAGGTAATTTTCTCAGCATAGGATTAGGTGAAAATGGTGACCAGCACGTAGGATGGCCTTACGTAAACATATCATCAGAATGATTCACAATTAGGAAGACCACTTGTTTTGATGATCCACCCAGACAAAGAACATCCTCCACTATAGATTTAATTAAATTCTTAGGAGTATAGAGCAGGCTGTAAAGCACTTTTGGTTGTGTTGCTTCCTAATACTTTAACCCTTAAGAAGAAGACCTTATATTACCTTTACAGGGATATTTGTAAAGAATAACGCAAATCTGTGAGCAGACTCAGGGTTTATCTATGCAACCTGCCTCGTCTCAAATCAGAATCAAAACACAGAAGCTTGCCGAGTGTTGAAAACTGCTGATGGCAGAAAACTTGTATTTTAAAAACTGTTGACAAAGCAGAGACAATTCTTTCTGAACTCAATTCAGCCAGTGGTAATCAAAAACAAACTGTTGGTTGAGCCTGATTACCCATTGAAATAAATAAATTAAGAAGTTAATTATCATGTCATTCTCAGCTGTAAACTTCATTATGACTGGCATAAGGCTTCATAGACTTTAAAAGCTAATGATAGCTTGAACCATTGACTGCAGCTGTTAACTGTCTGCTCCAGCATGTCTGTAAATTACTATCATTTCATAAAATGAACAGATAGGAATAGAAATTGGCATCAGCTGCAAATATTTTCACCAGTTCAGTAAAAGTAAAAATGTAATACACACTTTTAAAACTATTTTTTATGTGCTTCAGGTCAAGTTCAAATAGTTTCTTATGACTGTAAAGGCTAAAATATTTAAACAGAGTATACCATTAAGATAACATTTTAGATGTTTCCAGGTTAATTTGTAAACACAAAAAGTATTTTTTCTCTTTGTAAAAGTAAATACACCTTTTGAAAAGAAGCTCAGTAAAGAAATATTGCTCAGTTTTTTATATTAAATATTATACTGTCCCCCAACCGATGACCTTAAAGGGAAATTCCTAATAATACAAGAGCCAAAATCACTTTTCTCAACCCAAGATGCTGCTGTAATGGCTCTCTATCATTGACCAAGTTTGTTCTTCTTCTTTTGGTATATCAAAAATGTTTTTTTTTTTACAAACTGAAACAAAAAAATTAAAAAAACAGATTTTTTTTTGTTTAGCCACAGCAAGTTATCAGTTAAATCTTTAAGATATTTGATTACATCACTAACCTTCACCTCTAGGCCAGGACCATGTGGCTTAAAAATGTAACCTCTGACTTTCTTCTAACCAAATCTGATTAATCGATTTTTGTTTTTCCTCTCTTGGGTTTCATAATAAAAAAGACAAATGGCATCCATTACTTTCAAAAACTAGCTTTGATTTCAATTATGCCCTCTATGAGGTGACTTTAATTTAAAGGGCAAAAATAATTTCACAAAAAAAAAAGAAAAGGTTTGAAACCTGCTTTTCAGAATAAACAAAGGTTTCAGAATAAACAATGATAATAAAACACACAAAATTTTTACAGGTTGTGATGTTACACAGTGAGACAGTTTATCAGTTATAAGTACATATCTAAAAATAAAAGCAATGAACTGATGATCCAAGGAGTGGTTGGTGAAAAACGTCATTATTTTTCCAAAAATGAATATAATAATCAGAAACAAAAATTAAATTAATTTATTTATTGCCCAGCCCTATCAACCAATTCATAAAACATGTCACTCCGATTTCAGGGACAGTGACCTCTTAAATTCATCTGTATTTTAATAATGAAACACTAATAGAAAATGTATTTATTTAATAAGTCCTTGTGTTATGTTCTGTTTATCTTTGCTGATACTTGTTTTTCTTAACTATCTTCATCTTATTCATATTTGATCAATTAAATCTTTATTTTGAACAATAACCTAGGCTTAAAGCTTTTTGAAAACAAGAAATTCTCTTATTCTCTGTATTTTATATTAGGTTGTGTGTTTCAGAGAGAGCCGTATGAGCAGGCTGCAGTTCAGCAAGGATAATATTTTTGGATTTGGCAAAATGGAATAAAAAAAAAAAAAAAAACATAAATTATTCAGGAGGAAAAGGCTTCCAAGCAAGAGAACTGAAATTTTTACAAATTGAATTGTTTGTTTGTGGTATTTGCATTACAAAATACCACAATGGTTCTTACAATGGCATTTGCATTCCTGTCAGTTGTGGCGTGCATTGTTTATTCTGCTGTTTACCGGAGGGACCGAAACAAATTGTCAGCTACAAACTCCACTTGATCGAATTAGCTGCCGTTTCTGGTGATGATGTATTGATTGTGTGTGTGAGTGGGTAGAGAACAAAGGGAGACGCCAATGTATCATGTCTGTACATTAGTGGCTGGGGTTGCTGATTGTCAACACTACAGAGATTTCTGTATTTTTTTTTCATGCTTGAAAATGACAAAATAAAGTAGGATGCTAAATAAACCCCTTTGGGTTTACATGTAAGATTAGGTTAAGTTAGATTACATTTTTCTATAAAGCTGTGTTGTTACTTTTGCTTTACAGAGACAACAAGGAGAACCCCATCCAGAGGGATCATGCTTTCATAACCAATTATCTTTGCTGTTTACCCTGTAATTGATTTACTATGAATTTGTCCGCACCTGTGCCTGGGGCTGTCTTATTTGAGCTTTAATTAGGCCGAATAAAGCCGAGAAATCATCAAATTTGTGGAAAATGCCCAAGCTTTATTCATGCTATTGGGTAGGGTGATATTAAAACCTTGGGGCGTTAGTTGAGAGCTCTAACATTAATTTGAGCTGTTTTTGTGCAGCTCAAAATTTATTGTGTGGAAAAGAATTATTTTAATTTAACTATGTTAACAATCTGTTCACCCTTTGTGTCATTTTTTCTCCAGATATTCACTCTGGTAATGAAATACTTAAACTCAATTTTGAAAACCTGTTTTTCTTTTTTATATATATATATTTTTTCAAAGATAAATAATAAGGTGTTTTTTATGATTAGATTTTTTTTTACTGTCTGCTGAGGTATGTATATTTTTAATTATATATATTTGACTTAACCAGTCGGCCAAACATCAATTTTCCTTTTATTGGACATAATCAGATACTAGAAGGTTAAAAAGTAAAAAAAAACTAAAACTTTTTTTTCAGTCCATAAAAAGCTCTCGAATTTTTCAAATTCCCTTAACTTAAATATTTTAAAATGAGATAAATTAATGACATACTTTCATAATTTCTTAATTTTCTCTTTGATATAAAACTGCTGTCTCTATCAGGGTATTTTTTAAATACTTTTTAAAAACAAATGTGGAATTGAGTAAGATCTGTGAATACATTTCAAACAAAATTTTATATGTTAGTCAGGACGATTTTAACAGTACAAGAATAACTGAAATAGATTTTGAGTCTGTTGCCTAGTTGTTAAGTTACATAAGTCTTGGTGGACCTGTTTCCAAGGGAAACATTAGTCTGATATTTAATTATCAAGAGAAGAATAAACCTCTGCCTGTTGAAGAGATGTAGTTAAACAGATTTTATCTTAATGTTGCTCTGAGTTTTTCTATTTGAATCTGCCTGCTTTGGGTTGGCAGTTCAAATCACAGCTGTTTGTACTTCTCTTATTCAAGTGTTTTAATTTTACCTTATAGACCATTTATTAACTTATATATGTTTCTTCAAATACAGTTTTGCTTTTTCATCTATTTCAACCTTCTTTTTTTTTTTAGAAACTCATCAGGATTTTATGACACCTAAAATTCTATGAGATCTGATGATTTTGTGGGACTAAAATACAATATGTTACATTTGTCTGGTTCTCACTTTCATATAAAGCGATTTATAGCTAATATATGCAGGAAAAATGCATGTCATGGAGATTTTTCTTTTAACTTTGTTTTTTTGGGGGGTTGGGAAATGTTTATTGATTCATCTCAATGGGTTCCATTTGATCATTCTCTGTCTGTATTATTTAATTTACACTCTGTGATACATGCATTTTTCTCCACTAGAAGGCTAAAAGCAGAGCATAAATCATTTCTTATGGTTCCAAGACTGATTTGTGAACTACTTGTGAGGAGAGATCAAAAGTGCTTTACTGAATGCCGCCCTGTGGTCAGGTTCTTTTTAGACGGGTTGCACCTTCATTGCATAAGGCTCTATTTAACATTCCTGTTTTCTTATATTTAAAATGCAGGAAACATATCCGTTGCTGTCAGCTGGTGATTATTGACCCATTATACATTCTTTGTTGCTTTTCATCTCTCAAATGTAAATAGTAGAGCAACTGAAATCTTTTATCGTTTCATTTTAAGTGAATAAAACAAAAACTGTTTATCTTTGTTCATTTGCAGGTAGCTTCCGTTACTCTTGTGACATCTGTGGCAAGAAGTATAAATACTACAGCTGTTTCCAGGAGCATCGTGATTTGCATGCAGTGGATGGTAACATAAAAGATATATACATTTTTTTTGTATTTTAAATAATGATTTTGACCTTAAAAACAGTAGGATGTTTCTAGTGTCTCTCTGCTCGTGGTTTATTTGTGATATTGGAAACTCTGTCTTGGCATTTTGCCAAAAACCTGATTAAATATTTTCCCCACATGTTTGTTTTAAAGTTTATTGCGGAAGTGAAAAATTAAGTCTGTATTTTATGGAGTAGCCACTGAAAAAGAAAACCAGCCATTTGAAATGTAATTTAAAACATGCAGTTTGAAATCTAAAAGCATTTTCTAATTGCACATTTTAAGTTGAACTAATAAATTGCATTTATTAATTCATTATTGAACACTGGAATTTAAAAATGTTTTTTCAAATCCTATGTCTAAATGGAAATTTAAAAACCAAATATGAATAAATCTGATTAGGAATATCTTCCCTAATCACACATTTAAAAAAGTTATTCCATTTTATTTTTCCACTTGCATTTTCAAATCCCATTTGAAATTGCATTTTCATTTTGCTTTACCCACTTAATTTAACATTTCCATAACCCTTCTGGTCCTCGAGGACACAGAAAACACAGTTAAACCAATCACAGCTAGTCTTCTGTGTAGAGTTATGATTCAACTGTCAACAGTCTTACCAATGAGAAAGCTGCTTACATCTGAAGATGTAAACGTTAGATTTTAAAATGCATGATCTAAATGTTACATTTGAAATGGCTGGTTTTCTTTTTTCAGTGACTCTCTAGGTCTTCTTTATTATTTGTCTTTTATTAGACAATGTATTGTATATCGTATTGTATATACAACAGTATAATTATTGTTGCATTCTGTAATTTAATTAATAGCATCAACAATCTGAAACCTGAAACAAGAGACTCACCAGGGAAGCATTTTATAAAAAGGAAATAATAGTTACTAAGTAATTGTGTTCTACAAAATTGAGTTTAAAAGATAAATCGGATAAAAAAAAAAAAGGTGTCTGTTAAGATGACTTATATTCCTGTCTCTCTCAGATCCATATGAACAGGTGGTACTACCTGTTGATGGCCTTAAAGAGGAGGAGCCAGTTGAGCCCTATCAGAAAATTGGACCAAGTAAGACTGAATTGTGTTTGAATTTAGGCTGTTGTGATTTTCAAAATATATGTATTTTTTTTTCCTGATTTTCTGCCAAACACAGCAAAGAGTCCTAACCACTTTCGAAAACAATCATAGACCTCAGTAATGTAGGTTTTTTCATCACCTCTCTGCCATAATTGTCAAAAAAGTTGCAATTTCTTGTAATACATCACTGAGTGAAATACATTTGTATGTGACTTTCACTTTTTTAATTAAATACTTGAACTATTGAAATCATAATACATTTTCAATGTGATTGTAAAAAGGAAGGGCCGTTTTGACATTCATTAGAAGTGCTGTCCTCTCTTTTGTTCCATTTGTAGATCTCTAAAATAAGATTCTTCCCGGTCAAAACTATATTCCTGCTAGTCAGAACTGTACATATAGATATCATAAATTACATTTTTGCCAGCAAAAATTACATTTCAGGATGCAAAAAATGTAACTGTACTAGTAAGAATACATTTTAAGTTACCTTAAAATCATAAAAAATTTTTATTGGCCATTTTGACATGTATTAGCTTGACTGAATATATATTTATGATGTGTCAAATGCAATGCAGATGACGTCATACACACTCCGCTTGGTTTAAAAAATATATAAATATAAAAAATATAACTGCGGATGTCTTGGGGACAGTAATTCGCCTACATGTTATGAATGCTGGCGTACCATAAGAATACATTATGAACAGTTTAGTTTGTGCCTTCAACTCATTGCTTATAGGAAGACGTTACTTGGATATAACCTAACTGAATATATTCAGAACAGCTCCAAATGACACAAAACTCATATGGGTGAGTAAAACATAATGTAATAACGTAAAATCAAGGGCCCAATGTAAAAAAAACCAACAAAAAAAACCGGCGTTCCCCTTTAAGTGGGATAACCTAAGCTTGAAAATGTGTACACATGAAAACCCCCAAGGGTCAGAGACTCTCCCACCGCCGTCTCCTAAAATCCTTTGTGAAGCACTGATATCCATAATGTTATATTCATTTTTGATATCTGAAATTGTCATTATGACTAGCAGTAACTCTGTTGTGGAGTTCTGAAATTAGAAATAATTCTCATCAGAATTAATTTTTAGAAAAGAAGAATGTTTATTTTATATAGGAAGAATGTTACTTTAGATATCTGAAAGTAGCCCAATACACATGAATCAGAAACGTGAACATTTTTATTTGAAAGAATTCTGAATTGATTGATCAGTCAATAATTTTTTTTTTTTTTGATTAATAATCCGATTGCAACAGGTTCTTATAAGAACCTTTATTAAATTAAACCAGGTGAAACTAGAACTTTTCCACTTCAAGAGTTCCGTATGGAGGATATTGACAGAAGAAAACAGTTGTTGTTTTTTAATCTTAAATGCAAAATGTGAACATATATATATATATTTTTTTACAATTTTGGTATAATTGCTGTTCAAAGGGGGTTTCTCTGTCAGCTAAAGACATGTTTCAGAGTTTCTATACTCCAGTTAACGATTAATCAATTACTAAATTATTTGACTATTATTTCAATAATCAATTAGCCACAGTTATTCTGATTGTTTCAGCCCTAGAGGATATGTTCATTAAATTAGATGCACCTGTATGATGTCAGACACTGTTATGACCTGTGAAGAAGTGGCCAGATCACAACATGACCATGTACCATCCTCATCAGAACTCTAGCAATTGCGCTGTTTATAATCTTTTATAATGATAAAGTTGAACTTAGATAAACAAAATTACAATAAGTTGTCCTCCTAATTTAGACCATTAGAAGGACTCTCAAGATGAAATAAACAGATCTAAATGTGTTTTCAAAGGCGCTCCAGTGGAGGGTTTGGCTGGTTGGGATAAACAGATGATGAATGAAAGGCAGTTAATTTATAACATAATGTCAGATTTTTTATCTACTTCGGTAACCGATCCTTAGTTGTTCGCCTTATGTTACCTGCACACTCAGATATACATATTTCTTCATAAAGAAAACAGCTGCTTACAGCACTGTTGGTAAAACACTGCTAAACACAAAAGTCAGTTAGGCAAACAATATCACAAAGCTTCTTATTTATCATTAGTTTTACCTCTTCTTTTCCACCTCTAAATCAAATAACTGTTTCATAATCCATCATGGTAAATAATTGTGTGTATTTGCATCTCCAGAAACTGGGAGCTATGTTTGCGAGTTCTGTGGAAAGCAATACAAATACTTCAACCCGTACCAGGAACACGTTGCTCTTCATACACCATTGGGTGAGTCTTTTAAATTGTAGCTGTCCAAAAATCTTCTAATAAATAAAATTGTCTTCTTTGTTGTACAGATCAAATACACAAAAAGACAATGTTGACATGCTCAGTTACAATTAAAAACTGGTTTTGACTTATCAAATGAATATAATCCTTCAATATAAATCAGTTTCAGGCCTCAAATTGAATTTGTGAAGGAATCTTTATAAAAAATGTTTAATATAGATAGACAGTACAAGTAACAAACATTGTTTATTTAATGATTCTCAAAATGTTTCCCCCTCTACTTCTCTTTTAAGATCCTCTGCAACAAAAGTCAGTGTACTTAAACATCTTATGGTTTGGGCTATTTGTACTTGTTAGCAATACAGTTGATGGATTACTTGTTTATCTTGCAGTTGCAAATAATTTATACCAAAATAGTTCTGAGTACCAGTGAAGTTAGTTTAAATGCTACAGTTGGACTTGTCAGAGCCAGAATGTAATTGATTCTTGTATTGCAATGGTATGACTTTGCTAAAAAATAATCTATGACAGGAGTAATATCATATATCCTAAAGTTTTACTTTATATGACCCTCAGATTCTTTTGTTAAAGGCTCATTCGATTTGAAGACCTCACGGGCGCAGGAATGTGGAACTCTAGACATGAGTAAATTTACCCACAGCCAAGCTAGTAAAATAAAAAGTAAGTCTGGCTTTATTTTCCATACATTTTGTTTATTATCATGTGAATTTACATGTTGTGCTGTTTGTGGACGGTGACTGAAATCTGTGCGTTATCTTTTTCCTTTGTGAAATATAGGTCTGAGCAAAGCTTTGAGCAGTAAGTTTTGTTTTGTTTGTTTATCTAATGTCACACGTGAAATATTAACGGAATGCCAGTACGCAGAGAAAATCATTATAACTTTATTATCTTTGTAAAGCATATTTTGACTTTCAAAAAATATAACTGTCATGTTGTTTTGATAAGTCAAGTTGTGGCATCAAGCGATATAAAAATCATTGAATCCTTCATACCTGGGGAACATAAATTTCCACTTGATTATTTTTCTCAGTTTATGATGTATAAAAAAGCATGTAACGGGGCCACTCTCGATATATTTCATATTATAAATAAAACGTAAATAAATTTTACTTTATTGATCTCAAATGGAGAAATGAACTCTCCGCATTTAACCCTTCCCCTTTGGGGAGCAGTGGGCTGTCCCTGTGCAGAGCCCGGGGGAGCAATCAGTGGTTATGGGTCTTGCTCAGAGACCCAGAGTAGCAGTCTGTGGGAGTGGGTTTCAAACTCACAACTTTAGGATTCCATGCCCTACGCCCTAACCACGAGGCCACCACTCCCCTAAATTAGTGATATGTGATTTCTTTAGGTCTAATCAGTGCTTGTCTTCCAACTCAAAAGAAGTATGAATATAGAGGAAGAAATTAAATAAAAACAAAGCAAAAATTTAGAAATGCATGAAAAAAGAAAGTAAATCCTGCTTTAAGTACAAGCATTAAAACACTCATTCTCATCAAAGTTTTTTAAAAAGGTATTAAAGGAAGAAGAAACCTACATTGTAAGCATATTGAAATATAAAGTGGTGCTGTGATTTATATATAGTTTTATTAGCATTCACAAGAGAGAAGTTTAATTTCGCTTTTTGTTTTGTTATTTATATGCCAACATGTTGTGCTGCCCAGTTTTGCAGGAACAGTAAAGAAAGTTGTAAATATACATAATTGTAAAGGGTGAACTAGTCTTCCCTGTTAAGTTAAACTCTGATTTAATAAAATAAATAAAGTGGATGGCTTTTAAAACAAATTGTCAGGCTATTCTTACAAAAATAGGTTATGATTTTAATGTATTTATTATTTAAAATGTGCTTTTCCTCTGACAGAATATAGATGAGCCATGAGAAGATACTGAGGGAGTTTTTAGCTGAGCTTTTTGTGGAATTTGAATTGACTTGCACCATTTAAAACTGGCAGAAACGTGATGCAATTGCTATTGGCATGTTCCTAATTGTAACATATTTTACTGGGGTTATAAACAACCTTAGCTGAATAAAATAGCCCACTGTGCTCTTGTAAAATGTATTTATTAAATAACTGGACATACATAAACAGGCAGTTAAGGTATTTTGTTTAATTTTAATATTGCATTATACTTGTAAACAGAATGTATAAAAAGGCTGTAGCATAAAAGATAGTTGAATAAAAAAATCAGCACTCATCTTTTTTTTTCAATTAGCAAAAACTGACAATTTCTCAAATGGTGCAATTTTTTTTAGCCTTTCCCGTCGTCCCACACCATCCCCCACCTCCACAACCCATCGTTCTGCTAAGAAGCACTCAGCCTATTTAAAGCACGGCACACACTCGCATTGTAGAAGTGGGTCAAAAAGATGAAACGAATAGGCAGAATTAAAGCCATATTTAAATGTAATATGACCATTTAAATCCTTATTCAGGGCTGTCAGAATGATTTATTTTAATGCCGTAGATTAAAATTGAATGTACACTGCATGCCATTAATTTTGCATCAACCTAATGGTTGTGTATATTTGAGTTTTTCCTTTTTATTTTTTCTGTTGAGAAACTCACATATTGTTTCTGCTTTTTCTTTTATTTTGTTTTTTCCTTACAGACAGCCCATTTAGGCGGAAATTAGAGAGTGCGATTCAGACGAGCTTGGTTGATACAAACAGTTCGCAGAACTCAAGTGGTAAGCACTCAGTCTGTTGTTTAACGCAATTATTACTGTTTGTAGAATTGTATTATTTCTAATGAAAGTGGAAGAGGTATTTTATGTTCTACTTAACAGATATTTCTTGCTGTCTGCTTCACATGCTCTCAGGATGTATTGTTTTGCTACTCATTGCTGGACAGAAAATTGGAATAGAGGCGGTGTATATAGGTTTAAGTGACCTACCCTGCATCATTTGATACTATATAACACTCAGCTCTGAGTGGTGAAAATATTATTATTCTTCTCCACACTTATCATAAAACTAGAGACCATTTTGAAATTACATTTTCTTTAATAAACAGCTACTTTACAGTGTCCCACATTTTCAACAAGATATTAGTGCACCCTTCTTGTGGTTAAAAAAAAAAGCTGCTGGAGAGCAGTGTATGATAAAACAGAACAATGCATGTGCAAAACATTTCAAGTCTGCATTCATTTTAAAATAGTACAAAGACAGCATCCAGTCTTAAGTCTGAGAAATGTTATTTTTAAATGTTTACTGTTTTTAAAATAGATGCTAACCACATGTTTAAAAATAACTTGGACCAGGGTGTGTTTCACCACTCTGTTGCATCGTTACCTATTTTAACAACACCCTTGGTTAGTGCTTTGGGCTCAGGAAAACTGCTCAGTTTTATTGTTTATATAATACTTTTCCTTGATATGGGGATTTTAAGTCAATGATAGTTGCAACTCTTCTCATGTTTTCCACTTAAACCTCTATTCAGTGGGGGAAAGTTCGAGCTAGAGTTGTACTGGTTTAGAGAAACTGTTTTAGTGAGAAGTTAACATAGATTTATCATTGATATTAATACCACATGGATTCTGGTCTAATTGAACTATATAAAGATAGATTTCATCTTTTTTTCCAGTGTGCAAAAAAACAAGGTAATGATGCTCGTTTAAATTTCTATTAGAATTTTTTCTTATCCACACAGAGAAAAAATAAAGGCACCAAATAAATACCTGCACCTCCTCTAATATTTGGTCAAATATTATTCTGCACTCACTGACCACATGCTATTCCTAGCCACCAACCAGCATTTGGGCTCAGATAACGAAATCTTTGACTACTTTTTTTTTGGCGGAATTGGTGGAGCTAATTTATATTGCTTTATCTGGTAGCAGTGAAGTATAGACTGCACATTTTCTTTCTTTGGAACATGGTTTGGGAAGCAGAGACTAAATCCTCCCAAATCAGACCTACATCGGCCCTTGGCTGTGCCTAGAAAATCATGTTCATATAAGGTTATGATCAGGACTGTTGAAAGAGGGCAGCCCTGTTGGAGTCCAAAATGTGCCAGGAGCATTTGATGCCAGCAATGCCACACAAACTCCTGCTCTGCTTGTAGAGGAACTGGATGGCCCCAAGTAAAGGGTCCCCAACTCTTTACTCGTGGTGCATCCCTACAATGCATCTCTAGGGACATGGTTGAATGCCTTCTTCAGGTCCACAAAACCATAGAAATGAATACCTAGATGCCTCATTTAGTTGGTTGGCCCGCTGCTGAGACATAACCGCATGTCTGCCATGTTTATGGAGTCAGGGCTGCGCTGATAACTACTAAAAATTATGACTATTTCATTTATTAGGAAACAAGCACTTAAAACAATGTACTACAGCTTTTTAGACTACATTAACATTGTTGTTCATTAGTAATATACTGCTAAACAGCTGTAGAAGTAGTGTACTGTAAAAATCGTTGATAGTTGCTTGATTAATAGATAAATGAATGTGGATTAACCACCCCTCTCTAAAAAAAACAAACACATAAAAACTCCAAAACATGTCTCATTTTAATTGACGTTTTGGGAATTTAGAGAAAATGAAAAATCAATAACGGCCATGGAAACAAAGTAGTGAGGGAAAAAATATCACCCGATTAATATTAATGAAAGTGGATTAATTCAGCCCCCACACACCCTACCCCCAAAATAACACACACAGAAAAAAACATCTGATTTTTATTTATTTAATGGGACATTTAGATGCAACAAAAATCATTCTAAACAGCACACATATTGAAAGGGTGTTTACACTATAGACATGTGTTAAGGGAATGCATAAAAAATCCTTTAAAACAAATTGTGGGATTTTAAAAAAAGTAAAAAAAAATTTCTTGTGGTACCAATATATGTAAATGGATGGTTTTCAGTTTAGCAATCCACAGCAATCTCAGCATGTGGACCAGAGAACCAGCATGTCACATCCGTATATATTAATGATTATTAGATTACTATTATTATTAGAGCACTAAGGATGAACTGGCAGAAAACCTCTACCGCCTCAGAGCGATCCCTCAGCTTTTCCTCAATGCATCTTTTCAAAATATACACACACAAGAACAACAGTTAGCCTAAAAATAAAATAACATAGATCCTGGAGTGTGGGAAGGGAGCAGGCACTTCAGCTCTCAAATAAAAGGGTCGAGTATCGGATGCCATCCAAGGATGAATAATCCAAATGTGGTCCAGGTTTAGCCCCAATCACTACCGCTAGGAGGGACACCTCCCCCTCGGTACCAGCCATAGCCGCTCCACGCCAACCACCATAGGTCGCACACTCTCCCAGTAATGTCAGAGCAGGTAGCCACCCTCCAAAATGGCCCACCCTGACCCCAGCCAATCCCAGCTGGTCCAGGTCCCTCAACCCATATGGACATCTTGTACACATTACCACCAGGCAATCATAATTATGGCGCCAGCCCCCCTAGGTCAAGTATTGCATGCCAGCCACCCAAGCCTAGATGCCAGACATGCCCCGGCATAACCCCACCTGACTCCAGGCACAGGCCGCACACAGCGTAAAGGCAGGCAGCCAGGCAGACCCATACCACAAGCTGAGAGGCATGTGTGCACAGATGCCGTATCCCACCTGCCAAACCCTCCCACAACCTGAACCCCCAAATGCTTGGAACCAGTATCACGATCCCGGCAGACAAACAACACCTTCAAGCCAAAGGATGGGAACCAAAGGCTGTAGAGCAAGAAACCCCATGCAGCTCTCTCACTGACCTCAAGGGTGCAGCCCCCTTTTCCGCCCCACAGGTGGAACAGAGAGTAGAGAGGTATGAAAGACCCCATGCTACCCCCCCATCCTGCTGAGATGTAGTTTTGTTACCTGTTTAACTACTATGTATTTAAAATGGGGGAGGGTAGATGTGCCCCCACCTCTCCCACCCTAAAGCTTGGTGTATGCTTGACGCATCCTCAAGTTCCACACGGCCACATTATGCCATTTTGGGTGCCACACTTCTCTGCATGTCCCCCATGTGGACAGAATTTTGGAGCCCTTGGGAAAATTTGTAACGACATGGACGGATCCGTGTGGAAACATGGCCAGCAAGCAGCAGCTACTGCTGGCGAGGGTTCGCACATGTAAATATCTAGAGAAACTCCTTGAGTTAGCTCAAACATATCATCACTATGAACACATTATGGGAAAAACTAGAAAGAAATAACTGTTGCTTTTGAACGGCTTTGACAAAGTTGTAAACAGCTTTGTTTTCTACTTGCTCGTGTAATGCTGTTGGTGCTAACATGAGTAGTGTCAACCGACACAGACCCTTGAATGACCATACACTCCCCCAACTAATACAGTGATTAAATTTGTTTTAATTTAACATTTCTAGACCAGGAATTTTGATCAAGGCTAGCTTATAAATCATTCTGTCATTTTCCAGGGGAAAGAGATATTAACTATTCTATTTTGGGCAATCTCCTCAATATATTTTGAGCAGTAATTTTGGAGGATTAGAGGTTTAGAAAATCCTTTACATTTGGTTGCTTTTGTAAACCTGCTTAGTTAAAATCTGTCTTTTATTATAGACTTGATCTGTTTATGTTCTAAAAAATTTGTTTTTCTTAAATCCCATACTGTGAAAATGGGATAAAGTTGTATCCTTCGAATAAATGTTCCAAGAATTTAATTCCTTTCCTAATCCAATCAGAAAAGCTTATCAGATAATTTTTTTGCATTTTATCAGGTTTGTTTAAGATGGGCATACAGTTGCATGCTATACTGAGGATCCTGTCATTTTGAAAAACTCTCAACAAGCTGTCAAAGATGAATTAAATGTTAATGCTTTTAAAATATATTTGACATCAGGAGAATGTCATTGCTTTAAAAAACATGGTGGGGTTTTCTGAACAGTTCTAATAGTTCTAAATATGTTGTTGTTTTAATTAAGCAAATATTATATCAGTATATTAGAATCTGTGCTTGTATTACTGCTCCTGTCTGGATTAGAGAAAACTCAATAAGAAATGATGAACAAGTCCCTGATTTATTTTCTTTATTTGTCACAACTCCAGAGAAAATAATGCAAGTCCTGATAAATTACTGAAAGCCTAAAGTTTCTATTACTTTCATGCAGATGACGGGTTTGTTTAAACTTCTGACTAGAATTGTTATTTTTGTTCAAAGTGCCAATATGTGGTCTGGGATAGCTAAACTGAAATACTGCCAACTGAGAAGCTGTTTGGAACAGCATAAATATTTTCGTATGTCTTCACAACTGATTAGATTAATTTAAAACATATTTTAGTAAAACTAAATGGATATTAGAAAAAAAAAATGTAAGCATAGAAATCACTAAGATATATATTTTTTTTTTTTACTGATGTTTAGCTCCCCTATAGATTCCTGCTCTTATTAAACAGTTTGTACTGAAGGGCCTGACTTCACCAAAACATGTGTAACTTAAACCTTGAGAGGTTCATCCAACTATGATTAATAAAGAGACAGAATTTATGTAGAACTAATAACAAATACGCAGTGGTGTCAAAAGTATACACATTTGTTTCTTAAGTAGAAGTATAGATACTGCAGTTTAAAAATACTCTGGTAAAATTTGAAGTATCAACTTGACCTCTTTACTCAAGTAAAAGTTTAGAGGTATGTGCTCCAAAAACGACTTAAAGTATAAAAGTATAAAGTAACCTTTAAAAAAAAAAACAGCCAGATGCCACTATATGAATTAAAAGCTAAATTTTTCAACTATTTCGAAAATTCTTTGAGATAGGGCCAAGGATGAGGGAGGTCTTGTTGGTCTCCATCTCCATCTCCCGATACGCTCCCACCTGTGTACGACCTTTCAGATATTTCAACATCTTTTTCTGAATCCAACATTGTAGCATGGCGTAGACAATTCAAGTTTACAGTTTGAAGAACACTTGCTTGCTTCTGATGATTTCCTTTAGCTAACCAATGAGTGTTTGCGTTATATCACTTATCCAATTACACTAGTTTTCACTAGACGTGGATGGCACCAATGATCTGCATTTGATGGCGCACATGACGTGAAATCAATATTTTAAAACATTAAATCGAAACCAAGAGTAACGAGTAACGTTTGTTTAAAAAAATGTAAGGAATAGAAAGTACAGATACTTGTGTGAAAATGGAATGAGTAGAAGTCAGAAGTAGGAATAAAAATGAGTAATGGAGTAAAGTATAGATACCTAAAAAGTGTACTTAAGTACCATAATTAACTATTTGTAGTCCGTTACTTGACACCTCTGCAAATATGTAATGAAATATGTCATTAAATTCCTAGGGAGCTATTCAATAAATTGGTACAATTATTTTGACATAAAGAGAGATAATTTTATATAGAGTGGATGGAATCTGGTATAGTTTTAAAGAAAAGTATCCTAATAACTTTTTAAAGGTTCTTATTAATCTGACACAACACCCTTATTTTGATTCTTATTTAATAGATTAAATATGCCTGTATTCTAAGTGTTGATGTGACGCTATCTTACAAATCTTTCTTTTAGATGATCTGAAACCAAAATGTGTACTTATGTCATATGAAACACTGGTAGCAAAGCTCTGCAAGAGAAACCACCTGGAGTTCCAGTGGAGATGTCCAAAAACATAACTCACAAAGCAAAAGTGAAAAACAAAGACAAATGACAGTCAGTTCAAAGAAAAAAAACACTCAGGAATTGATAGTTTTTCTATACCCATTTTAAATTGGATATGTATGGAAGAAAAAAAGTCTCATTGGAATCTGCGTTTTTTTAAACACTGAATTTTTTTAACAACGAATTTTAAACAACTGAATTTTTTTAACAATGAATTTTAAACACTGCGCTGAGCCCAGCCGTTGTGTCACGTGACCAAATGAGCTTATTTCATTGGCTAGAAGCTGCTCGACTCTATCGAGTGTAGATTGCCTTGGCTTGAGTTCACCAAAAGGTCAACACCTTTGCAGCTGAATTTTTTTCTGGTGAATTTTTACCAGATAAAAATTGAGTGTAAGGAATTCAATGTCTAAAGAAATTCAGTGTTTAAAATTCGGTGTTAAAAAAATTCAGTGTTTAAAATTCGGTTTAAAAAAAAAAAAGGCAGATTCCAATGACACTGTTTTTCTTCCATAGATAAGAACTGTCTAAGAGGACGGTGTTTTAATCATTATATTTCTTCTATTTTTAAATGCAAATAATTTTATAGTTCCTAATGCTACATGATTAATAATCCTTGGAGCTTGAATCATAACATCAATTATTATGGAAATTATTGTTTTGGGAATAAATTTCCAGGGATTTGCAAATCATCCCAGCAACTCATGGCTTGCACAACTGCCTTATATAGTCCGTGGTTTCATTGAAAATCAATTTCTAATTATGATGTAGAGTGTCATTTAATAACGTCTCAATTTCTTGTAAACATACTTGCAGGTAAAAACTCCAGGAAGTTCATTTCGAGAGAAAGAAAAAGGAAATAGTCTAGTCTTTTGAGAGGAGCTCTTATTTTTGTTTCGTTTTTTTTCTGTTGTTTATGTATGTTACTGTATAAAATAAAAGTTGTCATGTAATCAACCAATGCGACCAGACTAAAAGAGAGTGATAAAGATTATTAGCTTAGTATTGTATTAGTATTAGTATTGTCTGGACTTGGAAGTTATATTTGATATCATGATTATAGGCTGTTGCTACTGCAGTTTTATGGTCTTAAGATCAAAGCTGGTCACACAGGCTGTAGCTACAATATATCAAAGCTATGCTCATAATGCTTGATGGATCTCAAGATGGCCTTTTCATGTTTTATTAGACTGGAACTTAGTTTTGGTCCCAGAAAGCATTTATACCAATCTGTTATTTGATACACCTGCTTGTAGATCATTCCCCTTGAAATTGTTCTCACATAAATAAAAGCAGAGAATTTAGAGTTATACTGATTTAATAAAGGAAGGTAAAGAGTAATGCAAAAAGGGCTGCACCAATGTGTCTGTACCTTTAAATCTTTCCATGCCCTCTTGTCAGCAGGAACTCCAAGCCCTCTGGTGGCCACTGCCTTCTCTACAACACAAAGTAAGTTCTAGTGTTCAAAATTGAACTATTCTGCTGTTTTTTCCCTCAGGTTTGATTTACTGCATTTTTCCTTTTTTTTTTTTTTTTTCATTTTATGTTGAGATTTAAAGGTTGATTTATGTTGCTGTGTTTTGTCCTTAGAGTAAACTATTAAGAATAAAGTCCCCCAAAACACAAATTGAAGAGATGCTACTATACTTTGAATCAAAGTAAAGTGCATACATCCAAAAAAAAAAAAAAAAAAAGGCTACATGATGTTAGAACAGAACTTCACCAATCCATGATAAATCCAGGATAATAATACCCAGCTTGACAGATGCACAGTATTTTTAATTTTCTGATGACAAAGAGTCAACAGTCTTCTGGGCGTTGTGATCTTTTTAGAGCCCTACACTTGTGGTGCCTGTGGCATCCAGTTCCAGTTCTACAACAACCTCCTGGAGCACATGCAGTCGCACGCTGGTGAGTTTACGACTACAGAAGCCTTGAGCTTAACACAGAAACAAACAAATAATCTACACAAGGCCTCATTGGCCAATTCTTTTATACATACTCTTCTTAATTGAGCTGTAGGTTTTCGAGTTGTTGTGCTCAACATTAATGCAGATTGTACTAAGAAAGATTAGTATGAGGGTTGTTGAAGATCTGGATCTGAAGCTACTGTCGGTTTTTTCAGTTTATATCCAACTTTTCTACCCATGTGTCATTTCTCTCCATTCTGTTTCCACTTTGTATCCATAAACAAACCACCTTGTACCCATGTACTTCAAATATTAAATAACAGATGGGAATACAACAAATATATATTTTTTGCATTTTATATATCTGATAAGTCAGTTTATTATACACCCTCTTTCAATAAAATGCAGCTCATATTTGTGTTTTGACCAGTTGTTGGGTTTTCGTTGCAAAAGAACTCAGCGCAATATCTGCTCTTGCTTTTATTACATATTTATATTCTTAAATTGATTCAGATTTTAAATCTAAATATAAATAAACATGTTTTAACAAAACTGTTCAAAACCCCTTGTCTAGTAATAGAAAAACCCAAAGTGTTCCAAGCAATAACTCGTATTTATGAAGATGGACAAATCAGTCAGACATTACTTTTTAACCAGGTTTCAACAGAATAGTTTTTAGAAAAATTAACTTAAGAAACAGGCCTGAATAAAAATGATTACTATATTGAAAATGAGACCAAAGGAACATGTTAAATTAAGCTGTGTCCACTAATTAGCACCACAGGTGTCCACAATCTAGTAATCAGTGGGCTTAGCATAGGGCTACTGGTATCCATTGTTCTGTTTCCCAAGATGGTGTGTACCACACACGGTTTCCATCTGGGAAGAGGCTTCGCAGCATTTGATGCAGGTCCAGCTGATTCTGAATAGGCTTCTTCCCCTCCGCCGTCAGACTGCAGAACTGTTGAAAAAACTTAATCATGTCACTTACTCCAAATCACACTGATAACACCAAAACAAAATTCTGCATATTTGCACCAAATATATTAATGCTCAGAACTTCCATATCAATGCGTTTTTGGAGAGTTTTTTTTTCTCCCACAATGTTTACATTTGATCACTCCTGCATTTTAAGAAATGGAAATGTTCTGAAAGCTGTACAAAACCAAATTTTATTTTGTATACACTCTGTATTCACATTTCCTATGGACAGATTAGACAAAAACTGAACTTTTTGTTAATGCACATCAGCCCTGTCTTAAAAGATGGAAAAATAAAACATGCATAGAAAGTAACACTGTCCCTATGGTGAAACATGGAAGAGGCTCTGATATGTTCTGTAGCTGCTTTGCTTCTTCAGGCACGGGATTCTAGAGAGAAATTAGCTGCCCAGTGTCAGAAAGCTTGGTCTCAGATGTTGGTCATGAATCTTGCAGCAGGGTCATGACTCAAAACACACAGCTAAAAAAAAGCCAATAATGGCTAAGAAGAAAACATTAGAATATTCTGAAGTGGACTTCTATGAGCACTGAGATAAATCCTATGGATCATCTTTGGAAGGAGACAGGCAATGTGGAAAAGTCACCCTTCAAACCCGAGAGAACTGGATGCTCATAAGGAGTGGGCTAAAATACCTGCTAAAGGGAGCAGAAGTCCCATTGAGAGCAAGAGGAATCAAATTTCTGCCCCCCTCAAAAGGTTGTGCAACAAAATACTAATTTTGTCTTGGTCTGTTGCACAATTTTGTATTCATTCTTCTGATAAATGTCTGATTTTAATTTGCTAATTTTCATAGATTTTGTTTAGATTATTACTTTTGTCAGATGTAAGTTATTTGTGTAACCATTTAGAGTTTTTTTTTTTTTATTAAACAAGGGGTATCAACAATTCTGTCCACATGTGTTTACTGCTGTCTTCCTTTTTTTTTGTCCAATTTTCCTAGAAAAAGAGTAATTCAGACTGAGTGTCATTTAGCTCTGCCTCTGTGATCACTCATTCAAAACATGCACATTTGCACAGCTGATTGGAAAGATAATTAACCCATCAATCATTCATGAAGATCAAGCACAGAATTGTAAAGTTTTTTTTTTTATTATTACTTTATAAATCCATGACTTTTTTTTTTCTTTATACAAGTTTTTCTTCAGTTTCTCTACTGCTGTCAATGATCTCCATTATTTATAAAGCCATTTTTTTCCTTCCTCTGTCTATTATCAGCTGATAATGAGAACCACACCAAAGGGGACTCTCCCAAAACCTCTTCAGCATCGGGTCCTCAAGAGCAGCTGTGGAGAGGGTCCCAGGCTCAGTCCCATCCCTCAGTGAAACTGCAAATCCAGCCTCAAAGTATCTCTCAGAGGAACCATACACTTAACCGTAAGTTTGGCAACTTCATTAGAAACATAACATTTATAAATGAATCCTCCATCCTTCATCTTTATTTTGACATCTACACTTATGCTGGTATATATTTGCATTAGGCACATCCTGATTAAAAGCAATACCATGGCACATTCTAAAAGCAGTCTTCTTTATCTGTTTTTGGCTGTTTTGACAGCAGATATTTCGCACCAATTAAATTTCTGCAGGACAGATGTAAAGTGCAGCCCCAATGTAAAATCGGGAGATTAGTTGGAGAATTCCAACATGCTAATAGAATCAATCGCTCTGTTTCTCTTAAAACAGAGCGATTCTACAACTCATTGGTTAATTTTATGTGGGTCAGTTTTCAGCCCTTTTGTTGTTTACTTTTGTTCCCAACTTTAATAATATTATTGATCAAGCCTTTTTTAACATTCTACAGTATAAAATAAGTAATAAAGGCTTTTATGATTCGTGTACCGGTTTAGTATTTGTTGCAGACAATTCTCTTAGCTTCCATATCGGTTTCGTATTGGAAATTAAAAAATTGTAACAGGCCTTCAGCAAACTCATCCAGACTCCTGATGACCATGTTTTCATGCGCCGCTATAAGATGAAGTGCCAGGCTAACGTCACAATCTTTGCTTTATAGTTTCCAATCACATAATTCAGTATTCCAATTAATTATCTTTGACTTAAATAAAAGTCATATTTTTTGTGATGTCCTTTTTAATTAAGTTTTAAAATCCAAGGAGCTTAGGACTAGTGTTTCAGCTTTGTCCCACACGAATCAACATCAGAACTTAGCAAGTCTCATCACAAAGACAGAGTTGAAGCTTCAGCACCTGAAAGAGTCTCTTTTCCTCTGGAAATTTCTTTGTAAAGTGGGAATAAGGTTTATCTCTATAATGGTAAATAACTAGTGTTTCTTAACTCATCCAATAGAGAAATACACATTTCAATAAGACAAGCAAAATTTATAGATTTGCATTGTTACCTTAGTCAGTTAAATAACGTGCTGCTGTCATTTTGCACATCTCTGATGTTGCTGCTATTTTTGGAATATCCATTACTGTAAAAAAAAGTATTCTCCAGGTGCAAAGTATTTATATTGTTAAAACAGTTTAAATTATACTTTTTCATTTATTTATATTTGATCTCTTCTCTATTATGTTATTCTTATACACTTTGCTAAGGTCCACATTTGTGTGACCATTTTTTCTAAAATCTTTTTGCTGCTGTAAACACCAGAATTTCCCCATTGTGGGACAATGAAGGGATTTGTTGTGCTATTTCTTTTCTATTCTAAATTTAAATGTAATTAAATAAATTTCAGTTTTGTCCTGCAATCTACCTTAAGTAGTTGACTTTGCAGCAATTCTTAATAATGAGCAAGCATATGGTGACTGTGGAGGGGAATCAACTCTTTGTTATCAGAAAAAAATAATTACAGCCTAACCATACCCACTGATACACATGTACCGGCCTAGGCCTACTTTCTATGTTAAAGAAACATATACAGGGCTATTGGTAGCAGTAGCTACCCGGGCTAGTTAATAATAAAAAAATAATAATACCTAAAATAAAGTTTTGCATGCACAAAAAAAGTTTTTTAAAAACTGATTGGAAAACACATCCACAAGGTTTACTTGGTAAAACTATGAATTCAACTGATTTTGGAATTTTTTAGTCAGGGAATGGAGTCCAATATTTGTGGCTGGGTTGGGACATCTCTAAATTTTTATTTTTGTTATAAATTATTATTATTATTGTTATTATAGTTTAAAGTCTAATCAAAAATTGCTCAAATTTTGTCACTTTTTAGTATCTAGTT
Source organism: Cyprinodon variegatus (assembly GCF_000732505.1). Taxonomy (NCBI): domain Eukaryota; kingdom Metazoa; phylum Chordata; class Actinopteri; order Cyprinodontiformes; family Cyprinodontidae; genus Cyprinodon; species Cyprinodon variegatus. Next base: position 1,577,354 of record NW_015150476.1, on the reverse strand, counting down.
TTAAGTCTTATTTTCAAGCATATTTAATTACAGAATAAACTCAACAAAAATCAAGAATATTCCTTCTAATTATCTCCTTTTGTCTTTTTTTCCCTGTTAATCCATTTATGACTGAATGGCAGAGAATAATGGACTACCTGAGAAGGAGAGACAGCAGGTGGCTGAGCGACTATTACGGGTAATGTGCTCTGATTTGAACATGCTCAATGTTCTAAACAGCAAAGACTTCCTGAAGCTGGCACAGACCCTTGTGGACACTGGGGCTCGTCATGGTGCCTATTCCACCCGTGATGCACTTGGCAACATGAGTTCCTTAGCGCTGCGCCAGCTGCCCCGCATGTACAACCAAGTGAAAGTCAAAGTCACATGTGCTTTGGGCTCCAATGCTTCACTGGGCATCGCCGTGACCTGCCACTCCCAGACCTCTGGACCAGATGCCTGTTATGTTCTCACAGCCTACCAGGTGGAGGGGTCCAGGCTCAAACGCTATGTGCTCGGTGTACGGGAAGCCGAGCTGAGGGAGGGGCCTGAGCAGATTCACCACTGGGTGCAGAACGTGCTGTCTGAGTTTGTCATGTCAGACATCCGAACCGTTTATGTCTCCGAGCCTCGACTGTGGGCAGCTGGGTTTGCAGGATCACCTCTGGGGGGCGGTGGCCGGGGCAGGATATGTTTGCGGTGTGCAGGGTGTTCGCTCGGAGCAGTTGTTCAGGCAGTTCTCGGGAAGCGCAGCCTCCAGGCTCGAGGGCTTCACGAGTTAGCTGAGCTCCTTTCAACCTGCAGAGATATTGCCTCCTCTACTACGCTGGCTCTTCGTGAGGAACATTGCTTCAACACGTCAACAAGCACAACTGAGGAAAGTACACAAGGCTCCCCTGCACAATGCCCCACTCCACCATGCTGGGATCGCATGGCAGAGGCCCTCCTGCAGGTCCATGCACACTTTGAACACATTTGTGAGGCCTATGGCCGCAGTAAGTCCACAGCTCCACTTCTTCAAGGACTTAACAAGCATCTGCTAAGCACTCTGGCCTGTCTGCTGGCACCACTTCGCCTGGCAGCTCTTGAGCTGAGCAGCCAAAGGCGACCTACCTTACAGCAAGTCCTGCCCGTCTACTTGCGCTTGGAGAAGTTCTTCACTTCTAAAGCTGGGGAGGCTGGGACCGGCACAGCTAGCAAACTCTGCCACTATTTCCTTGAAGCACTCAAGGAAAACTTCAAGGTACCGCATTGATAATGTTTACTCATTCTTTCTTAACTGCATGTAAGAAAAAAATCCTTAAGGGTGAAAGTATGGAGTTAAATGTGATGCAAAAATGGTGCGTAAGTAAGGGGGACTTACTTAAGTATTTATACAATTAAACCTTCTTGATATTTCATCAGGTTACAGCATCAAATATTATTTTATTTTTTGAAGTAGAGCATAATTGTCCCTTAGAAGGAAAATATCACGATGTGTTAATCTGGGGGGCAACCAAAGACCAAAAGTTAGTCTTGAGAAGCTGCAGAGATCGATAGATAAGAGAATGTTTTGGTTAAACTATGAAAGCTTTGGTTGAAAGGAATCCTTAGAAAATTCTGTTCATAGTTTGACAAAAACTATGATCATCTCTGGTCAAACGTAATTGTAGCTCTCTGTCAAATCTTACTGTACTAACCCTGTTTTACAATGATGAATAATCTGAGTTTTTTACATCTCAGCAAACAAAAATGTTAGAGACATACAAAACACAAAATTGTAGTTTCAACAAATTAGACAAATTAACAATTAGAACAAGATATTTGTTCTTCTTTGCACCAGATTACTGTTTATGTGTCACATAAATACCCCAATAAGATAAAACACATGGAAGTTTGAGATTGTACTGTGACAAAATAGGAAAAGAAGAGGAGAAAAAACTTTTAATATGTTATGAATAATTTAGTTTGACATTAATTCTGATCCTCAGTGATATTTTTCTGTCTCCAGGTTGAAAGAGCTCATCAGGTAGCCATGGTCCTGGACCCTCAGCTAAAGCTGCGTTCAGTGCCAGCCTACCAGCATGAGGACATCATTTCCCGTGCCTGTGAAATGGCTACGGAAAGCAGGGATGGAGGTCTGAGTGGTGGAGGTGGTTCAGGGGGAGAAGAGCGGGACGCCGATGGCCCCCCCACCCCTAAAATAAGCCGTATGGATGGCACAGGAAACAACGGCGGACCCTCAAGAGTAACCTCCCTGGTTTCTGGGAACGATGAAAGTCCCGGCCAAGTCAGACAAGAGATTTTTCAGTACTTGGCCGAACCTCTTGTCCAAGGCACGCCAGACCTCTTCCAGTACTGGAGCTCAACAGTGATTGAGAAGTTCCCCAGGCTCGCTCGCTTGGCCCTGTGGCTCCTGGCCGTTCCTGCTGTGGGCATTCGTAGTGAGTGTGTGTCTGTGTGTGAACAAAGCCTGGCAATGAAGAGGAGACAGCAGGTCACTGCTGAGGAGATGAACAAACTCATTTTCCTTCGCTCTAATATGGGTTAGAAAACAACCCAGAGATCAACCAAACCATCATCCAACCAATGACTTAAAACATATTTATGTACTATAGGTTTAAACAAACATCAATGTGCAAGAAACTAAGGACACCTCAAGGCAGAATAATACATAAAAACTCCTATAGCATAAATGGCTTTTTACATATTTTGTGAGGACCGGACTGTTGTAAAGTACAGAGATCAAAGAGCATGGGTGGAATGGTATCTCTCAATGTTCAGAACGCACCTGTGAGCTGGAAGGATTTCATCGTTCAGTCAGTGGTTTGAATGACTCCAGCCTAATGATTAAACCTCTTCAAGGCTATGATGCTGTTACTCTCACTGGTTGACAACATTTTCAGGTAATTAGAGCTCTCACTGCTTCGGCCTGCTGTCACCGACCTCTGGAAAAACAAAAACACACACCTACTTCTCAAAACAATTCAGGAGGGAGATAACGGCTAACTACTGTAGCAGTACCTTCACGACGTGGAACAAAAGACGTACGTAGTGAGCCTTCACTGCCACTGCACCTCCGGTTTAAGTTTAGGAGTTTCTCGCACAACCCACAAAAAAATAAAAATAGTTCCTCAGCTTAGTCAACATTGGAAGATGGGCGGAAAGCAGAGCTTAATCGTCGCAGATGCTTTGATGGCCAGAACATGTAGCAGTGGAGGATTTGCATGCACTGCATGCATTTTACTCAACAGAGAAGGAAGGCCTCTTCCTTTTTTAATACAAAGTTTTAGGAAAGCTTTTTTGTTTTGTTTGTTTGTTTTTTTTTTTTTTGCTTAAGCTGAAATTCATAGATTTAAGCTGAAGGATTAAAAGAGAAATGCATCAATTTAAATGTTTATTAGATTTTTTTAATGACATTATTTAATCATACCTATTATAGCTGGATTAAAACTAAACAGAATCATGTAACCTTTTAAAATAATACACTCTTAAACATGTTATTGTTTTTAAAACTACACATCCCGGCTGATTTGTTACTTCAAGACATTATAAGGTTGATTGGACTAGCTTAATAACAGTGACCAGTGCTGGTACTTCAGGAATGCCACATCATTCTGCACCCTAACCAACCATAAGTAGCGTCAATGCAGTCTATTTACATTCACACATTGTTACTGTCAGTTCAACAGCTTCTCGTTTGAAGAGCTAGCTTGCACAAATTTTATCCACAATAGCATCTTCTCACAGGTATGTGTATTTATTTTTTTTTAAGCTTGGTTAGAAGAAAAATGCTGTCCATTGGAAGTGTGTTGGTTTATTTATTGTTGCTTCCCAGTTTTATCATTATAATATAAACATTGTCTTCCTATTTTGAGCTATAGATTTCCATTTTTAAAGCAATAAGCTTTAACACAGCACATGGTTCCCGTTATCTGACTGTTCTCTGGACGCTCCTGTGGTCATTAATCTGCATCAAATTGTTTTAATGTTTGTAAAATCAATAGGATTTTCTCAGGAATGAGCACATCCGAGCAGGCACCGCCACTTTTTTCCTCACTGTACCTAAAAGAAACCAAACTGTGACCTCAGTGCTGAGGTGGATCTCAAACCACGGCTTTCTGTTGCAACCATTCCACCCACGGTAGAGCAGGTGCCATCATAACGAAAGGAAAGAAGAAACACTGAATTTTTTTATTTTTTTTTTATCTACCATTTTATTCGGTAAACTAAAAACAAACATATTCATATTCATTAAGTGAGTGTACATTGGATTGTGCTGATACCTCCCTAAATGATTTGGAAGGATGGAAACTGCTGTTTGTTGCCTTTGGTAATAACTAATCAAGTTCTCATTTGTTTTCTGTTTTTTGGCCTTAAGTCTCTTCCACAACTCACCCTGTAACCCTTCAGTTATCTTGCCTTTGTTTTGTAAAATAGTTGCCTTCCTTTTATTGCTTTATGTTCTGCTTTTGCTCCTCTGTTTTCGCCCAATCATCTAGACTTACCAGGACTTTATAGCTATTAATGGCATCCTCTGGTGTCCACATTGTGATTTCTTTTTTTTTTTTTTACTTGTACAACTGTGCTACTTAAGAAGTGCTTTATTTATGTGTTTTATTAGGTGGAATCAGCTGAGCTTTAGTGCTCATAAAACAGGTCAGTAATAATTTAAGCATAAACACATCTATCCTCTATAGAAAGTTAAAATGACTCATTGTGAGCCCTGAATTTCAACATTTTCATTTCTTCATTGTTTTACACCGAAAGACTTTTTAAAACTGATACTGTGATTGAGATTGTATTTTCACACAGCTTGAATTATACCTATTAATCCTAAATGCTGCAGTGCAGTTATTTATTTTTTTCATTGTTTTCTAAAAACATACCCCTTCACTTTTTGTAAATCTTAACACTAATATTTCAACACATCCCAAAGTCCTTTTACCGCCTTATACAGTGGGATATATTTGACATTTTGCAGGTTTAAGGTGGTGTCCCATTCATTTTAGTTGAAGCCTTTACAGGGAATTCATTTAGACATCCATTCACTATCGCAGCACAATAACAGTTCTCAGCAGTTAACGCTCTTGCAGAAACACGGATGTACTGTACTCAGAAACCCCATCACAACACTGTTAGCACTCACTTTTGCACAGACTACATCACACTAATGGAAATCAGTGATCTTAGGACAGCTTAGTGCAGGGCTGCTTTGTTCAATGTGAATGTAAGTGCAAAAAAATGAAAGAACATCTGTGCTAATAGTGACACCTTTAAAAAAAAAAAAAACATTCCCACACAATCGACTAATCTTTCATCAGGATCTCAGAACAGAACCACTTCTTTTTTTCCCCTTTATGATTGGTATTTATTTCAGAAAACACTAAAACCTGACAAAGATCAGAGGTTTTGCTTTGCAAACTTTTTGTCAGCTGCAGTTTTTGTTTTTTTTATTTGCAGTAGCCGTTGGGTTTTCTAACCTGCAACACCTTTTTTAAAAGCTTTGTCCCCCTTTTATGGTTTTAGAGTATTTTTGATTTTGTTTATGATATTTTAGTAAAAAAGAGAAGGAAAAAAAGAAAAAAAAATGACTGTAAAAAAATCTGTATGAAATACACCAATCAAATGTTTTACCTCAGAACTCAGAAAGCAGTAATTTCAAGGAACCAGATCATCATAAAAATGGTTGCATTGAATAAATGCTCAAAATCCTGTACATGGTTGGTGGTTTCAACAATATTCCTGGGCTTAACTGATGAAGGGATTTCTCTCACTTTTTTTTTTTTTTTCATTTACCAATAGGATTTGCTCTGGGACAAAACGCCATTGTTGACAAAAAAAAAAATAACTTTCCTAGAAATAGTGTTCTTTTTGTTGATCAAATGAATAGTATAACTAAGATATGCATGCTTTTAATAAGAGTAATCATATATAATGTTGTTAACTGGTGTTTCTCATCAGATGAAAATGAATCTTTTCGGCTCCAAGATGATGTTGCTTTAAGGTACGCTGATTTTCTTCTGCCTGTCAGGGTGGGAGTAGCTGTTCTGCTTTCTGGCTGGTGTTTAGAGGTTGACATCATCCCTTTTCAGAGATGGACTTTGTACATACAGGAGAACTGCTGTTTTTATGCCACAAGGGGGCGCCTTCATTCAAGAGAAAAAGTAGGGAGCACCAATAACATTATACCTCTTTTTTCTACAGTAGCATTTCAGAAAGTTTTGATAAAATAGACAAGTCAGCTTAGATACTAATACTAGAAAAACTGAATTCAGTTGTAAGTTTTGTTTTGTTTCAGGATTTTAACTTATTCATATAATAAAAAATTCAGTTGTGAAGTTGTGGTATATGAATGCTAACATGGAGATCTGTTCAACTAGTTTATTAATTCAGGTTAAGACTCGGTGTTGCTTTCATCCTATTTTAAAGGCATTTCCTCTTTTTTATACTCTGCTAAACTGCAAAAAAAAATGTTGGATTATGTTCAGCTAGTCTTTTTATCGCACTTTGGCAGCAGACTTCTGTGTAGATTCAGATCTGAGTTGTCTTATTAGTAAACCTAATTTATACTTTTGTAGCAACAATATTTTTATATAACGGCAAAGAAAAGGTTCAGTCTTTTTTGCTTTGTTCCAATTTTTTTTTTTTCCTGTGACATATATGACAGCGCTGTTCAATGTTTCTTGAATACATTACCCTCTGTAGTATGTTATGTGTGAATAAACTTAAAACTTCTGTGTGACAAAAGTCCCTGTATGAAAGTTTTGCATCTGTTTGTCCTTTTGTTCTCTGTTATTAGAGCAGGTTCTGTATCTTTATAGCCCTTCATTATTTTTACTGCATGCTCGGCAAACGTTTTTACATTTTTTTCATGTAACAACCACAGTATCCAGTGCGTTTTATTGGAATTTTCAGTCTGACACAAAGTTCACGCTAAAGTATTTACTCAGCCATTGATTGTGTTAGTTATTTCACTTAATGCAGGTGTACTTCAGATGAGAGACAAAACATCCAACCCTGTTTTAGGTCATTTCTAGCTTCTAGTAAGTTTTCTTCCAGGAGATTCAACTCTAACCAACTTCTATCACGCTTGAGAAAAGCATCTGATGCTGCTGCCACCTTGTTTCATAATGGAAATAATGAGTTAACAATATCTGCTGCAACTAGGGGTTGTCCTTAAAGACAACGTTTGCTCTCATTTGCAACTTTTTTTAATGTTTGCTGTGATGCGAGGGCTATCTTCAAGCACGTAATTGTAAGAAACACTACAAATATCATTAGTAGGCGTCATGTTCTTTGAATCTTGACAAAAGGTTGCATGCATAAAACACTCTCAACTTCAAAAGACAATTTTCTTTGCATGAACAATAATGCATTAATTTCCAATGGCTGTCATTTGTCAATGCTTCTCTGACACCACAGTGAAGACCGTTAGGTTTTTTCGAAACCTTTCTTTTGACTTTTTTTTTTTTAATTTTTTTATTCATGTTTGTCACAATGGTCCTTATATCCTCTGAAAACATTCAAAAACCCTTTATTTTGTTTAGGGGTATCACACTGAAGAGAGCTAATTAAAAAGCCATGTTCTACTTTTTGTTTGTTTTAAAAAAGTAAAGTAGTTTTGGTTTTATCTTTTTCACAAGTCTTTTTTTTTTTCTTCTGATGGCTACCACAAAATCTTGATAAAATACAATACATTTTGGGATATAAAGTGGCAAAATTTGCTAGGTTTAGGAAAAAATAAACACCTTTGCAAAGCCCTGTAAAACTAGGGACAGAAACACGTGAAACCTTGAGGTTTTATTCCTGTAGTGTTAAGCTAGTTGCTTATTTTCAGTATAATTTTCCATCCAGATAGAAATGAAACCTTTAATGTTTTCTGAGGTAGTAGGGCCTCAGGCACATGTGGAGTGAAAACAGGCTTCACTTGAAAAAACTAGCCACTGAAGGCCGGCCACAGGGAGTGAATACGCAGAGGCTGCTTAGAAGTGCGTGCAAGGGTTCCTCAGGGGGCTACGGATGGGGAAAAGGGAGGGAGTGGAACAAAAAAAACGAGTGTGTTCTTCACAGACTGCTGTCTTGCTCCCTCCCTTCGCACCCAGGTCATTTGGTCTCCAAGGTACACCGAGGTGCAGCCATGCAGGAACACCTGCACTCTTGTCTAGTTGCTCTAAACATAAGGAAATAACGGGCTGCCTGCTTAAAGCCTAATTTGCAGCACATGTGTTCACATTTGCTTCCCCCACTCTTTGTCTACTGCCCCACCAGCCCCCTTACCCAACCACAAACACACACACCGTAACCCACTTTCACCTCCTCTTTCCTCCACACCCTACTGCTGAAGGTGACGTTTTTCCTCAAGCTATTAGTGATGTGACGTGCTAAGTTTGTTTTTACTTAAGTGTTCAGGAGCCAGTCCTCATTTTCTGTCATTAAGAAAAGAAAAATGGAGGGAAAATAACCCACCTATTGGATAATTGCTTCTATTTAGTTCATGGTTATAGAGAAGTTTCATATCTGCGTTTTTCTCACAAAACTCCTACTCTGCACTTGTAAAAATCTCCGAAAAGTGTCTAACTTTGACTAATACAGCATTTTGAGAGGAAATTTGACAGCTTTCTGGATCTATATTAAGTAAACTGAAGCAATAGTCAAATGCTTTGTAGGGGGTTCCCTCTGAAGCTGCTTGTGAACATTAGGTGGCAGTGCAGGCTTTAGGGTATTCATGTAATTCATTTTAAGGCCACAAACAAAAAGCTGAAAATGTTTATTACATTATCATGACTGGAAAAGGTTTTATTAAAAGGAATATGAATAGCAAGAATAGGTGAAGTCTTAACAACTAAAACATTTCATACCTAAAAAGTCTGTGATGTCAGATTATTTGCTTCACCCACTGCAATATAATATGTAGCTGTTAAAATGAGTGGAGACATTTTTCCAGACTTCCTTCTTGCCCTTGGCTGTTACACAACCAAAGGAGAAGCATCCAGGTTTCATTTCCCATACTCAAATCGGCGGGTGTCATGCAGCTTTGCTCCCACCTGTGGCACCTCCACCCCCGCCCAACCAAGGACAATCACTACTGTCGCAACTTCTTTCCTCAGTGAGCATTGGAGGGACAGGTAAGTACAGCAGGAAGGAAGTGTTCCCATCTTCCTCTCCTTTGTCCTGCATGGAGGACCCGATGGCATCGGGACAGAGGTTTCTCCTGCTCAGTGGGTACAGACTTTTATCAGCAGTGACACCAATGTACAGAACTGCCAGGCCAAATACACCTAGTTGCTGTCAGGTGTCATTACAGCTAACGCTCCACAAAGACCCTGACCTCAAAGGTACCCAGTACACCTCTCTGTTCACCTGCCTGTTTCATTCCCTTCCACACACCTGCACACACACACGTATACGTCCACAGTCACACCATACACTTGACTCACTTTATTTTCTTCCCACAGGAAACCAAAAATTTGGTCCTTGGGGCCTCTCATGGATTTCTTTAATCCACTTCAGCCTCCATTCATAAATGATACAATATGTTGAAACAGATGATGGTCACAGGGCTGCTCAATCAGATTAAACAAGACTACAATCAGTGCAGATTTTTTTTCCACTATGAAATTAAATTCAGTATGCTGTCTGTAAAAAAGAAAAACAATGTTAAATAATTTGCAAAAATGTAGAAATGATTAAAAATTCTTTACATTTAGGCAGGAAAATAATCCCCTTTTGAGTACTAGTAGATTTATACAATGTTTTTTGTCGTTTCTCTTAATCAACCATGAGATTTAGTGTATTTGGAAAAAAAACATACATTTTCACAAAAGGTAAAAAGACAAATAATCAAATGGTAGGTATGAGAAACAATTTTCTAATACACAGTTACTAAACTGGCATAATTGGCAATTGGGTGGAGTCAATGAAAACCAAAACCAATAAGTGTGATTAGCCAGCTCCACTGCGGAGTCGTTTGTTGCATTCTTAATCTTCATACAACACAACCTAACACCATTCTCCATTCACTGAATATGTAACTAAGCATCAGGAAACCTGCCTCTTTTTGCTGCTCCCTGACAAAATGTTTCCCTGGGCAATGAGCATCTAAAACATCACATGCAAGTAACAGAAGAAGCCAAAACTCAAAAGAGGATAACTGCTCGTAAGATTAAATGATTTGTTGTGCAACTTAGTAACTGATGAATGACATATTTTAATGCTGCAGGAAAGACTAAATGCCAAATGCTTCTACATATACTGCTCCTTCTCGTGCTGATTTCTTTTTGCACATCTGTTTTGTTTGCACATCTGTTTTGTAATTCCTTTCTTGTGTCTGCTTAGTCTTAAAGTGACATCACCTTTTGCTGCACCTTTCAAACTTTCCTCCAAAAGAGTTGTTACATGGTGTCCCCAAGGGCTGTGTTGATGGCTCACAAAGCTAAAACATGTACCATGGGCTTTTGAAGCTACCTTGGCTTATTCTGCACAGCTTCCTTATTATGCAATGCATTTGAAAGATTGTTTTACCATGTGTCCAGACTCGGCAGACTTAGAACTCCCACATTGATCCAGCAATAGCTGCTTCCAGTTATATTACATTAGTACTCTAGCTTTATCATAGAGGCTATGTTGTTGCTTTAAAGCATCATGATTGTAATTTGAATGGTCGTGGAATCGTCTAACTCACACATAACTTGGCTCCCTTTTCAAAGAGCCCACCCTATATTGCTGGTTTGTTGGCTAACTGATTCAGATATGATGCCTCTAGTAAGGATGTCCTTTGTCCACAGAAATCGTTCCAAGACATCATACTTTGGGGGACTCTTTATTATCCAGTCTTTGTAAAAACTCATGCTTACACATTCTTTCAAAGGCAGCTTTCACTCACTAATTCCTAAAATATTTTTGCAGTATGCTGCATAGGGGATTATGGGTTGTTTTCATTTAGTCCCATTTCACATTTCTGGGAAATGGGACCAAATGGCTCTCTAACTGCTGCTGTACCGACCAGTTGGTTGGCCCGTCCATACATCCATCCATCCTCCCACCCATCCATCCAGACCTGGAACACCCGCGCTGACCCCACATTGCATCAGTGATGAAGCCTTCCAATCCATACATGAGGTATTTTTAATAAGCATGTAAGTCAATACATGCTTATTAAGTATCATTTTACATGGAAAGAGGGCAAATAATCTATTATGGGGGAAACTATTCAATACTAAAATCAATGCATACTGCATTTGAGGATAAACGGAATGGGTTTCCTGAAGATAATAATCTCACTGGATTAAAAATATAACATTTTCCAAGTAAAAAAAACAAAACAAACGAGCAACAAAAACTGATCAACTTCTCTTTTTATAGACCGTCTCTTTTTTCGGTTTTCTGGCTCTACTGTGGTTTTGGGTGAAGGGTGCTTCAATCAGAACATCTGGATGTCCATAACAATGCAGTGAAAAGGTATTTTCAACATTTGAGACTTTATTTAAAATCAATGGCAACAATATTCTAAATTGTTGGTTGCCATGACTATATTCTAACCTAAATGATTGGCATCTTTCATTGCACTCTCCCAATCAACTCTAATCCATCGTCCCTATCCTCCTGAAAGAAAGCATTTTGAAGAGAGAAATGCTCCTGCCACTGTTTTGTTTCACCACAGGGATTTTTTTTTTTAGTTTTATCTGATTTGTATACAAACATGTCTTTTGCCTTGCTGATGGGTCCTCCTGTGAGATGTAAGTTTTTGAACTCCACCAGAGCTGGCTCTGTTACCTTTTTACTTTGACCTCACCATCATACACTACTTAGTATTCACATAAAACACACTGAATGTTGTGTATGTCATATTACTGTTTGTTTGGAAAAGTATTATTTTGCTGCATTGCATTCATTGTTTTTGACAATGTAAGTTTAATTGCTAAAACATTGAATATAAGGTTGTTGTTTTTTTGGAAAAATGTTGCATTTTTATTAGTTTTCACCTTATTGCATGATTGCACTCAACCAAAGTCCTATTATAATTCCGACACATATTTAAATTCACATATTTACCTCCGAATAGCTCAACCCAGCTTACTGTTCATACTTGGCCCCAAGAATGCTAATGTCATAAGGACTAAGTGTTTCCGTGGAGGAGAGGAAAGACGGCAAATTTTTAATGATTTAGCATTGAGTGGCTTTCTCTTCTATATTCCGTCATCTCGTTTCCATGATTTGTAACTGCTTGGTGACAGGAAATATTCCTTAGGGAGAATAATTCCTTGGCAAAATACACACAGAGCAATTATAATTTCAGAGGATATTGAAAAATGACCCCTTTTATTAAGCCTGTTTGATGATTGAAGCTAATGGATCATTGGGATGTTCAAAGGTCTGGCAATGCTTAAAGGCATTTTGTCTGCTGTGATTTGAAAATGTGAATATAGGGGATTTATAATTCTAATAGTATGTATGTTGTTTCCTGTCATTTAACTTTTTTGGTTATTCAATCAAGTAAAACATGTATTGAGGCATTATATATGATGTTAACGTTTGTGTCCCAAAAATCTTAATACCTAAAAAGGCTGAAGATAACTAGTGCCTGTGCTTGTTATTGTCATTGGGAACAAATTGCCATGTAGCCAGAGATCCAAATTTTCTACAAAGTGTCTGGAAGCTGAAGATAACGCAGAGAAACACCCAAGGACATTACAGGTGCATCATGATGACGCACGGCAGTCATCAGTGTCCTCGACAATGTCATTCCAAAGTTTGGGTGGAAAAAGAAGCTGTTGGAATGTGTTCAGCGAGGCGAACTTGTTTACGTTCCCCCTATCCTAATTCTTTCTGACATTCTTTTTTCCTCTCAGTCCATTGTTTTGATTCAAGCTGGTAGCCTATTGGTGGAAATGAAAAGGCAAGTTGATTGATCCGACTGGGGGGTATTGATCAATCTGAACCTCTGCCGTGACCCTTGACCTTCCGATTGACAGCAGCAGCCTCCATAATGAGGCCTCAGAAAAAAGACCATGGGATAGAGGGTTTGGGGAAGGGCATCTGTGGGGGAAAATAGAAACCCAAGGGAATGGTTTGTGCAGACACACACATGCAAACATACACACACACAAACACAGTCCAATCAACTTGGCGCCATTGTTAGATTGCAATGCCCTCGATAACCCCAATTTGCATAATCGGCTTTTACATTGTTCGGCCCAGACACATTAAGGTGCAGTGTTTTGCATTGTTGACTCCAAATCAGCACGTGCCTATTGTTTTCCTCATCTCAACGTTGCATTCTGCATTGTTTACTTATGCTGCAGCATGTGGGTTTTTCTTTTTTGCTTACATATTGCATTTAGCTCATTGCGCTTCATTTCCTGACTTTACAGTTTCTGCAGCACCCCACCATTGTTTACATACTCTGCAAACCATGCTGATTGCTTGTGATCCAAGCAAGGCGAAGAAAGTGTGTTCTTCACAAAGTGAGCTCTGTTTTGTAAATGTTGTTGACCAGCCACATTCTAGGCATTCTTGCCATTTTTGTCTTTGGTTATAGTTTTGTAAGGGCTGCAGCTGTACTTGAAGATATTGTTGTTTTTTTTTAGTTTTGACATGGTTTGTCAACCCTGAGTTGCAAGTGGGAAGGATCTAAGGAAATCAAGTGAAGCAGAGAGGAACACTCAATTTCTTTTTGTGTGAAGTTCCCTTTTTAGGCAAAAGAAGTGCACACGTTTTATTTGACACAAGGCCAGTACAAAAAGCTCTACAAGCTCTAAAAAAAAACAACAACAAATCTCTTCAAAAAGTTACTGAGTGAGTTGGTCAGAAATACACATTGTCTGACAAACACTGGTGGCTGCCTGTGATGGCAACTAGAGCATCATTATAGACAAAACCATGTAATCTATACGCATAAGGTCTAAACTGTTACTCTTAACTAAATCAGCATTAAAACAATCTCTTAGGTTGACCCACATGCTCTTTTTGACTGGAAGATATTTCTTTTCAATTATATGTCTCGTCCCCTATAGAGATGGTTAGCTATGTTGTGTTAACTGCACTAATAAAGACTTGTATTCAACAAAACAATTCAAACCCGAAAGTTAAGAGGGTATAAAGTTGTTTAAATCACTTTATGTGTTTGGTAGTTATAGTCTAGGTAGATTAGACTGCTCTACATTAAGATTTCTTTTCAATTCAGTTTATTTATATAGCACCAATTCACAACACAATTCATCTGAAGGCACTTTACAGTTCAACCAGATCATACAGTCAAATTGATTCAAAGTTTTCTATCTAAGGAAAACCAGTTGATTGCATTGACTCAAATGCAATCCCTCACACTAAGCATGCTTGCAGCAACAGTGAAGAGGAAAAACTCCCTTTTAACAGGAAGAAACTGTAAAAGGCAGCCGCGTCCAGGAAACACAAAGCCAGGCAGACGAGCTCCGAGCCAGCTCCCATGTCAGAGGATGAAGAGAGCACATCCAGCCAGTCACAGTCAGAGAAACAGGACTACACTGAAAAACAGGCCGATCTACAGCATCTGTAAACAAGGGTGTTGATGGAAGCAGCACAGCTGATATTTCTCTCCAGGATGGTGTCACAGCCAAACAGAAATAGACGAGGCAAAGCTACTATGAGAATAAGCAGAGAGAGCAGAACTAACAGATTCATACACTTTTGGTAATACTGTATATTTTGGTAATACTGTCTTTATAAAACAAACTTGTAAACAAATACTAGTTTTTTACATCACTTTTTAGATTCTGCAAGCTGATCCAAAGTAGTATTTCTGTCATCTCCATGCAACTTAAAAATCTAATGTTGGGAAAAGTATATTTTTTGAACTTTTACACCAACAATATTTGGGAATTAGCCTGGCGATTGAAATATTTTCATTTTGAAGGACCAGTTAAAACAAAATATTTTACCATTTGGGTTCCTTCCATCCATCCATCCATCCATTTTCTGTCACGCTTATTTATACTGGGGTCGCAACGGGTGCAGGTGCCAATCTCCAGCTGTCAATGGGCGAGAGGTGGTGTGCACCCTGGACAGGTCACAAGTCTCATTTGGGTTTCGATTGAAATTGAAACATTTTGTAATATGGACTTAGGTCGAACGCTGTGGTGACTCTATCTTCTTTAAAATTAGTAGAATGTGAAAACCCCTTGTTGGTACTGTTGGTGCCCAATATGATTAATATTAAGGCTAATAGTACTCTATACAGGTATCCAGGGTTCAGGTCGTAACTATGGCGCTTTTGCTGTATGTCTCTCCTATTGCCTCTCAGTTTATCTCCTGTACAATTAATGTAAATAAAGGCCATTATTGCCACAAAACCTTTTTGCTTTTTACACTGCATTGTTCTGTGAAATAAGATATACATTGTTCTTAACATCTTTACTAAATTTCACTTTGTGTGAGATGGTGAAATTTGTAGAGCTTATAAAACTTTGTAGTCCGGATATTTAAGATTTACGTGATGTTATTAGATTATGGAGAAAAAAAAAGAAGATACTTCATGGAGTAAAGTGTAACTTTCCAATTCAAATAAATAGAAAAGATGATTAAAATAAGCTTCAGTAAAATTCTAACTTTATTTTGGCATTTTATAAATCCATCTGGTGTAAGTTTAACATCCTTCTTACAGTTTATTTCATTTGCAATTATTTATCTTATACATATGAGAATTCTACAGGTTCTCAGGCTTGTTGTTGACCTTTTATGATCAGTGTACTAATGCAGATATATTATTTTGGGCTTATCTATGGTTATTTATTTAGCTTCTTTTCACCCTGTATTCAAACAGATTGGGTGGAGAAAGAAAATGTTTTAATCATGACAGTGACTGTTAGGAGGTCTGGAATTTAGACATTGTATATATTATTGAAAATGAATCTACAGTAAGAGCAGATTTATTGTTTATTTGTTTCCTTGATTACAAAAAGAATCAACTGGAAAAGGGACTTCCAAATCTGCACTAAAACACACTTTTCCCATGGCAGTTTTTGAATGAACTTTAATAAGACTTATTGAACCATCTACTTTTTTTTTGTTGTTGTCTGAAAACACCTAAATTCTTGTTATTTTTTTGCTTAAAAAAAACAGACACATTCAAATATTATGAATGAACATTAAGTAAGGAGAACAGTGTGATATGTTTGCTCTCTTTTCTTCGTCTTTGGAAACCCGTAAGAACAAGACCGAGCCATATTTTTTTCCAATGGGGCATATCCCTTTCACCTTACTAAACATTTTTCTGTCTTCCTCACTTCTGTTGAATAAGAAAAGCTCAGGCAATTGGTTCTTGAAATCTCCCAAGAAATAATTCATACCCCTTTCCTGGAAAGTTACAGACATCCTTTGGTGCCCCAAACTGTTGTCATTCCTGGGGGCTTGATGCCTCAACCTGGTTAATACCACTGCAAAAACCAGTCTACTGTGTATTTTTATGGACAAGCGTCACTGCAACTGTATTTCAAGTAGGCAGTCTAATGAGCTTTCTAACCATCTCCATATGGACGTGCTCTCGTCTAGACGGAGGGGCAGTAGTGGTGCGAACGATGGTGTGCTGACTGTGCCGTACTCTGGACTCCTGCACATGTAGCTCTCCCCCCGACACTAGCGTTAAACCAAAAGTAAGGTGACTGGATTTCTGAGACAGACATTTTCTGCTTGGAGTAAAAAAAAAAAATGTAACCAAGGTGAATGAAGAAATAGTGACATTTGCAGTTTCATGTGTTTTTATTTACATATTTATGCCTATTTAAGCAATAAAAATTTAGTGTAATAAACAGAGATGTATCTTTCCTCTCCGGTGTTAACATTTCCTGAGAGTATCGCAAAAAAGCGATAATAGAGTGCTGCTCTTTTTTCCACCTTTTTGCCTTACACTTCTTACCCCCTTCCGAGTTTCCTCTGCTCTAATTCCCTTATCTTTTTTACTTATATCTCTGTTGCTTTACGGCTTCCATCAGCCTTCCTGTTTTTCTCATCTGTCCTCTTCTCTCAATCCTCTACTATTATGAAACAGAGACATAATATAATCACAATCCCATCCCTATGATTTCCAATTAACAAGTAAAATACAAATTTAGTTTTAGATACCAGAAACCGATTAGTTTTAGATGATAATCTGGAGTCACCCCAGTATAATCTTAATATACACATTCATGTTTTTTTATTAAACTACTTTCCTTGGCAGATGACATGCCAGAAAAGCTATACTTTTTAATCAAAACAACTGTTATTTTTTGTAACTAACAGCTGAAATATTGAAGTGCATATTTAATTAACCAAGTGATTGTCTCTCCTCATATTTCTCAGTTAATGCCGTTAATTGCCTCTTTCCGAGTTTCTCTGTCACTGACTAGTTTATTGTCTTCATGAGAAACTTTCATTCCCTCAAACTGAGTAGAAAAATACCCCAATGCCTGAAAGTCTGTATTATCAAATCACTATAATAAAGCATCTTTTTTTTTTTTTTTAGCTCTGATAATAAAAACTAAAGGTCTCCAGTCAACTCCAAAATATCTCCCTTTGAAAGAGAATCTATACTCAGCTTTACAATAAGTTTATTTATTTTTTTTGTTTAGCTATTTACCTCTAATATTGCTGCCCTATGCTGCCTTATGTGCTTCAGTTTATTAATAAAAGCAACATTTTTGAGTTCTGTACCTGGTCTACACTTACTGGTCATCTTCTGCTTCATTCGGGAGTGGGGCGTGGGAGCAGCAGTCTCAGTGGAAACTCCCCAGACACCTCCTCCAGCTCTGCTGGGGGAAGACCGATGCGCTCCCAGGCCTGCTGAGACACATTGTCCCTCCATCATGTCTTGGGCAATCCCTTAGGCCTCTTCCCAATGGGACATGCTTGGTGTTCAGGGAGCTTATAAAAAGATGTTAGAGCCAACGCAGCTGACTCCTCTCGATGTGGAGAAGAAGCTGCTCTACTCTGAACCTCTCCTGAATAACCCTATCTCTAAAGGGAGAACACAGCAACCTGCAGAGAAAGCTCATTTTAGCTGCTTGTATCCAGGATCTTGTTCGTTTGGTCATGATCCAGATTTCATAACCAAAGCTGAGGTGTAGGAACGTAGATTGACCCGTAAATCAAGAATTTTGCCTTTTCATTCAGCACTGGTGCAGCGTCTGCAGTATAGACATCCATCTATTGATCTCCCGCTACATTCTCCCCAAGATACTTAACTCCTCTACTTGAGGCAGGAACTCTCGTCCAACCTGAAAGGGACATGCCACCTTCAGATAGGAGTGTGCCTGTTGCTGGCAGGATCCTTAAATGGTAGCAGCAAACTGCACAGAGCACAAGGACGTTGTGGAAAGCACATCAGGAACTGAAAGAGATGTGATAGTCCTGTCGCTATGCCCAGGACTGATCAAGCATCCTGGATGCTTAGCCAAGGTGATATCCCTTTGGCTGACTGGTAAGTCACCGCTATTGCACATGGATCCTGCCTGCAGTACCAAATGTGGAAAAGTGTGCAAAGTATATAAGACAGGGACGGGCTGTGAGGAACTAACTGATAAACATGAAGACGCCATGCATCATATAGGGCAATGATCCATTTTGGTGTCAAGTCATCTTTTCTCATCTAAAACTGTGACTAGAAAGCAGATTCTGTTTTAAATTTCTAAGCCCTGGTTCAGCTGATTGCTACCCTTTCATGCTGAGTACATATTAATGACAGCTGTCAAAAGCATTAGAGGAGATTAAACCCTGTCGATGCACAGATATTCTTTTTTAGTAGTAGAAATATCCTGTGCTGAAATAGGAACCACACCTCCATCTCAGCCAATGCTGTCTTTTTACTGGGAAGTGCATACGTGCCAGCTTTCATGGAAGCCCGCAAAACTCAGGCGGGTATCTGTTTGGTGGTTGATATGAGATAATACTCTTAAGTGCTTTAATGGATATTCTGTAACGGCATTATATTGAGAAAAATCAACGCCTTTATTAAGTTTTGGGCTAAGTTGAAGTCCTAAATGTTTGACATTTCCAACAGATTTAATATTTTCATCCTAATTTACAAAGTCTTGTATAGACACGTCGTAATGTGACATTTTAAATACAGCTGATCCATGATAAGCAAGGCAAGGTATTATATTTTACTTCTAGAACAGCCATAGTACAGATTAAACTGAATGCATTAATGGATTATGGGACTGTGCCCACCCCCCTCGTTTGACCTGCGCTTGGATAAGATAACGAGACCATAGTAGTGGACTGCAAACACATGTATCTCAACTTAAGTGATCATGAGACGGCAGACAACTGGAGAAAAAAAAGAAAGAAAAAAACATGAAACCAATGACAGAAAATGTTTTTGGTAGTATCATGCAAGAAGATTTGAAATCAAATCTGAGTGCTTATATTTTCACCCACTTCACCAAGCTGTTTTAGACATCACATATGTAATCCCTCATTGGGTCAAAAGTGAGTAGCACAAGGGGCGGGGGGCAGGGGTAGAAACATGGCTTGGTTTCACATTTTCAATGTCGATAATCCCAACAGTTTCACTTACAGATTTGACTCCTTAAGTCATACTAAATATGTAGTTTACTATCAATACAGTAAACATAGATTAATCCAATGCAAAGAGCCTTTGTTTTGCATGATGGGATAGCTGGTTTGCTTTTGTAAGAGCAATGCAGCAACTAAGATAGTCACAAATATATATTTGAAGTGCTTATTCTATTGAAGACACATTCATACATTTTTTTTTAACTCTATCACATATTGCAGTATAATAATAATAAATGGAGTTGTTTATCATTTACAATACATTTTAAGCATAGTTATTTTTTAATATTGAAAGGGATAATCCTAGCTTAGAGTTTGTCCTTTTCAGTCATGCCCAAACTTATCTGTAAGTATTGCTTCTTTGTCAGTGGTTTCCACTTTGCAGACTAATTTGGATCTTCAATACAGAGAAAAAACTAAATCTGGCGTAGAAGGATCACAACCATCAAGGGTTATTGGGTTAAAGTTGAATGTTGCTCGCCTGGATCCATGCATAAATCACAAAAAATGGGCACCTACTAGAATGCTTTATAACAACCAAAGGAAAGACCTTAGAGTGAAATGTAGTGGGAAATACAGTATTTGCATGGTTATTGCTCTGCTCAAAAAAAGCCTTGATTGTTGGGTGACAAACTGTACAGAAAGAGTTAAGATAAATTTAGATAACAGAAAACAACAATGATTGATTTTTTTTCCCCACAATGGATTCAAGATACAAGTTATGATGATGCCCAATACATCTAGCAGGAATTGATAGCTAAGATTTATTCCAGTGGAATTCTGTTTGAAAATTGTGAGCATTAAGTATTTTTTCTAATAACTTTGAATTAGCTCATTTGAAATAAAATGAAAGATAATCTAACAGCTACAAATACTGAAAGCTGTTCAAAGCAAGATATCTGCCATTTTACAACTATGGGTTTTAGTGGTTGCTTTTTGTCAAAGGTGTTTGGTAATGTAGAAGGATATTTACATGATAGGCAGTGAAGGCCAACATTCTGTTAGATCATATTTTATATATTAAAAAGCTAAATGTGTAGATTGTGAAAAAGTAGCTGCCTACATGGAAAGTAATATTTAGAAATAAAAGTCAGATAGTGGCCAGGTTTAAAACTATTTTCATCATATTTACTCTCCCAGATACTAACATCAGATAGTTATTAATCAATTGTACCTAAACTGCAAATACACATTTTTTTAAGCTAAAATCTGTTGTAAGCAAAAAATATATGCTGCTTTTAAAATTTGCAACAATCTACTAACTTTATAACCTGAATAATTTTTCTTCCCAGCATTTGTGCCATAAAGTGATGCGCTGCTAAAAACTGCCTACTGTCTAAACACCTGTAGTTTCTCCTAAGGCCAAGAATTGTTTTTTTTTGTTTGTTTGTTTTTTTTTATACCTCCTGTTTATCTTATGGATAGACAATCCCTTTAACAATACTGAAAACTGCAATTCCCATAGAAAGGTTATGATCGCTTGGGTTTTGCTGTTTTTCTGGTATTTCTGAGCTTCCTGTCACAAAGAGGATATTTGCTGGTGGCTGTGTCAACCTGTGTTGCTGCACACCTGAGAACATTTCTCAGTCAAGATGACCGTCGTGTATATAAAGAGGCAAAGGATCCTCTCTCTTTGCCGGATGCTTAACCCGACGATATTCCAGCCAAAAACCTACCCCAGAAACATATTTCTTGTTGAAATTTGTCTTCTTGTAAATCTATTTAATTGTGGTCTCTGTTCTCATTCCAGACAACCAGTGAACCGTAGTTCGTCTCCAATCTTCATGGAACTGGTCTCATCCATGTGCAGGAGTTCTCTGTCTTCATCACCTGCCTGCTCGCTCCGAAGCATGACGTCTCTTCCAAGTACCAATGGTCTCAGATCTCACTCACATTCTCTTAGACACAGAGCAGTACACTCTGCAAAGCCCGCTGATCAGTATGCTTTCTCTCCCCAGACCAACCAGAAAGTTCAACTAGGTTCCTGCAGTTCTCCGCTTCCATATTTTTGTTGCTTTTATAAATAAAATTTTAAAATCTATTTGTTCTATATTTGATTGTGCATGTGGGTAAAAAACCTACAAACTTATGTGACAGAATCTTCCGTCCAGTCTGACCTGGCAGAACCTCCCTCAGATCCTCGGGTCCTTGCACTAAACGTGAATTACTTGATCATCACAATCAGTTAATTCACTCTTTGGCTGCACAGCGAAGCCCTTCAGATCAGCAGATGGAGCAGTTAACAGAAATGTATTAGGAGCTGCATAACAGAAACACTCCAGTGGGGTCTATCCCTCCAGAGCCACCACAACCACCGTTCCTAAAGTACCTCCCGAGCCTCATGCAGATTATATTGGAAGGTGTTGTGGATTCTTGTTACAATGTTCATTAGTCTTCAGTTGATAGCCCAGGTCATTTTGTAATAATCCAATAACATATCTAAGTCGTTTTTGAGACGTCGAGCCCTGCAGTGGGCTGAAGGAGATTTGGGGGTGTGATTTAAATCAAGCAAAACATCGGAAACCTAGACAATCACGTTGGTCTCTGTTCTTTTGCTGTGTTAACTTCACCATCGCCACTTACCGTCCAGACTCTAAAAACCCCAAACCCGATGCCCTGTCTAAGCAATTCTCTATTGACCAGAAACCCAATATCTCAACCATTATTCAGCCTTAAAGGGATAAAATCCTGGAGGCTCGGCGTACCTCCGAACTGGGTTTCTGTTACTGCTTCCATTAGGTCACTTGGCCCAAACAGCAAAAGCTATGTTCTAGCCTGTTCAGTTTGTGCCCACAACAAAGCTACTCACACGCTTCCCAGCGGTCTTCTTCAACCATTGGCTATCCCTATCCCCAAAGCCTAACCCCTCATCCCTCTTCATCAACTTCCATTCTCACTTGAGACAGTTTAGCCCCTTACTAAACATGTTTTCGCCTTCACAAAATCTTCTGTTATCGTTTCAGACAACTAGTGAACCTCAGTTCATCTTCGATCGTCATGGAAAGGGTCTTAACTGTGTGCATCAGTTCCGTGATACCTCTCTTTCGTTTCTCAAGTAAGCATATCCATCAGTCATCAGTTGTCATTAACCAACTCCTCCCCTCAGACCAACCACAGTGTTCAACTAACTTCCTGAAGTTCTCCGCTTCCATATTTTTGTTGCTTTTGTAAATAAAATGTTAAAATTCACTGTTCTCCATGTGATTCTGCATGTTTAAACAACTACTAACCAACATGACAACCATGGGATGGAAGATAAATGATTTGTGGTATTTCTGACCAATGAATAATTTTAAGAATTTTTTTTCTGTTAATGGTATTCATTGTTGTTGTTTTTTAAATATTTTTCCCTTTGCACTTGATCTACATTACAGATATGTAACATTATTGTATATTTTGAAAAATTAGATGAATTCAAAATATTTATGACAGACTGAAATAAAAACAAAAAATCATGACTCAAATAGGATTTTATGGAAAATATCTTAGAGATACAATCACCTAAAGAAATGTTAGTCTACAACTTCACTGAAAACTTCCGCATTTCCTGTTTGATGCTGTCGGTGTTCTTGCAGCAACATTCAAATACTTACTGAGCTATAAAACTTCCTCTTTATACCTCCATCCCCCACTCCCTCTCCACCAACAATACCCTGGACACAAAAAGAAATATGTGGCTCAAAAGACCATATGAGTAAGAAAGTAAATATTTAATGTTTGTTCCCTCTTCTCTTTATAGTAGGTGGTAGCTTTTAGCTGTCTGAACACACATTTACACAACTAGAGAAGAACAGACGAGAAACGGAAATATTACAGCCATCTGAGTTCCTCTCAATTCAAGAATATTCCTTTTCGTGTATCTGAGTAGTTTGCAGTGTAACAAAATCAGAGTGCAAAATAAAATCCAAATTTGTTTTTATTCAGTTGCAAGGGCCTTGGAAAGTTTTTGCAAGCTCAAAGGCTTTTTCTGAGTGTTTGATTTTGAAATTCGCATCCGTCAAAAGCGACAGTCGGTAAACATCGTATGCTCCAGTGAGTCAACCTGAAAAGTACATATCCCTAAGATGTTGAACATTTTCAAGCTTTTCCAATCAAAAACTCTAAATTGGATTTGATCATTTTTAATATGCAATTTTTTTGCTTTATTTAACATACAGAGATTAGTGAAAAGTTATATTTATATTAGCTTAAACATGCTTCTCGGTGATTAATTACTAGGGCTTTTAGCTCCTTACTACAATTGTTTCCTCTATAAGCAGACCAGAGCTTGGTTTTGTTCTCTAAAGTAATAAGTCACAGTAGTTCCCAGTTAATGATAGTATCAATTTCGCATAAAAAGTCCATACATCAGTAAGGTCAGCTATATGTGATTCAGATGAAAGTGAGCCAACATTGCCGAACGAAAGATGCAGTTGAACAGATCTAAACTAAATTATTGTTGTGTAACAAGAACCAACAAAAGCACTTTTATCATTGCAACAGCCAGTTATTAAGAGCTTCCCCTGGTTCTCTTATGTTCAAACATCAACACGGCTAAAGAAATGGAGATTATCACTCCATCACACCTTTAAGTCATGGAGCCAGGTTAAGCTTTTTATAGATCATACTTCAGGAAGATGCCACTTCCATGCTTGGCTGTTAAAATGTGTTGTTTCCAGGAGACCTCTGGTAAGACCCAGGATATGCTGGAGAGAGTATATCACATGGTTGCTTGGGAAAAAGTCTCTTCTGTTAAACTTAAGAAGGAAGCTTGAGAGAAAAAGGTTGGGGGATTTCTGCAAAGGGTGTTGCTCCATTGAGCTTTCCACTGAATGTATTTCAACTTAAAAGAATTATTGAAATATGATAATGAGAATTGTCTTCATATATCTATTTCAAATATTAAATTCATTAAATGTGTTGTTCTTGTTTTGGTGTTTAGACTCAGGTATTAGTTTTATCTGGACGTTTATTTGCATCAAAATAAAACAGCAGTGGTTTGAATTTAACCACTCTTTAGATTTTGGTGTTTTCTAATAACTTAGAGACACAAGGGGCCTCTGTGCTTCCAACATCTAAATCCAGTCCTGAAATGTTATGTGAAATTGTACAAAAGATACCCATTGACATCAGATGCAGACACTAATAAAAAGGACAGCTGAAATATAGCTGAAGGAATTTTCTTTTGGAAGGACTTCAGAGTAGAGTTTCTGCTTCTCTGGATCAAAGGTACCAAGCTGAGGTGCTTTGGGTCTTTGTGAGGGATCCTTTTTGGACACCTTCCTAGGGTAATACCTCAAAGATAGGTGTTCCTGTGAAAGAAGGCTCTGGGTAGACCTGGGGGGGTGCAGAGTTGTGTCTCAGGCCTTTACTTCACACCTTTTAATTTAAAAACTATATAAGTGTATATTAAGATCGATTACCTAGATTAAGTAATTAACACACATGTACAGATTATTTTTTGTCAGTTTGTACTCCAAGGAAAGATTTTTATTGGTTGTAAAACTGATATCAAGTCGAGTAAATATGGGACAAGAAATCCCTGCTTGGGTATCAGTTCTATAAGCCATTGCATTTTGGACTTCTAATGGTTATTTTAAAAGTCGACAAATCTATCTGTATTTTTTATTTATTTTTTTCAGATTAATTGACTAATAAAAAAAAAATATTGTTTTAGTTCTCCATCACATTCTGTTATTACAAATTACACTTCAGTTGCTTGGAAAAATATCTGACTCACTTGTTCTCCATGTCTTTGATTGTGGTATTACTGGATTTTGTTGGCATTATCCATTTTTATTATCTTTATAAATGAAGATCTATAAAATATCTATTTTGAATTTAACTTACTAAATTGGTTTTTAATATTCTTTTACTGTTGATACAAAAAATATTCCAAATGCATTTGAAAAATTCTTTCTACCTCTAGCCTTTTGAAGATTCTGAATGTTTTTGAAGCTTAAACTAAAGTGGAAAAGAGAAGCATATAAATATGTTTGGAGCCGGACTTGTTTTACGAGGCAGTGCTGGCAGCACAAACATTAAAGCACCAGTGGGTCATTTTTACTCCCATCTAGTGGTGTGCTAAATGCGTCACACATAGCCAAGATGTGTGCTCTGGTGCCAAGGATGTAATAACTATTATTCAGGCTATTAGTGTCATAAACGTGACAATATCAACATCCAGCATGAGTCCAAGTTTCCTGTCAGGTGATGAGGTTCATAATGATACAGAATTCTGTTACAAAAAGAGTTTTTCTTTTGATTAATATATATTTATTTCAGCTGGTTTATCATCGAAAGTTGCAATGCATCATTTTATCATTAGATGTATTATTATTCGTAACTATTATCTGATACATTTTTTGTTTAATTATGTGACTAATGATTAAATCACAACAGCAAAGTGGTTTTACTTTAGTTTTTTCTTTTTGACAAGAGGGAAGACAACAACACATATCAACCTTAACAAATGAGCTAAAATGAACAATGAAACAGATAAAAAAAATCTCTCATAATTTATGACAAAGAGAAGCATGCAGTCGCCTGCTGTTATGACTACTGTAAAGAATAACAGCATATTATAACTGTTTTAAAAGATATCTTCAAGTGTAGGCTAACAAACAAACTAGCCAATCTGCCAATGCTTACACTGCCCTGTTTCGAAGATATGCACAAATAAACGTCACTGTTATAGTGAACCTATACCTACCCAGCAGAAAGTGTGCAAACTTTGCATCCATTTTGATGCCCCGCTACCTTGCAAATTGCAAATTGTCTACATCTGGTAAAATCTACAATAATGTATACTCTCATTTACTTCTAATTATACATTTTTTTTTTTCTTTTCAGGGTCACTCTCTTTTCCCTCTCATTGGGCAAAACCCTTTTTATAGTAATATCTATCTGTATATTATATTTGGTACATATCCAGCTGTAAATTTAGTTCATAATACTAGTGATCTATATATTATATTCATAGTACAAAACTATTTGTAAGATTCTGTTTATAGTGGTATTAATCTCTATACTTATTCAGTAGAAACCCATGTCCTATATTTATGGAACCATTATTCATCTTGCTGCTATTGCACTTCTGGTTAGACCTAAACTGCATTTCGTTGCCTTGTGCCTTTACCTGTGTAATGACAATAAAGTTAAATCTAATCTAATCTAAAATGAGTTTTGATGATCCTCCATTTCAACAGAAAGTGGCAAGTAGAGTGATATATTATGATCATCTTTGCATGTTTATCACCTTCTAGTTTGTCTGCTACCATGATTTTGAGATGATAACGCAACATGGTATCTTCCATTTTAAATTACTGGAACACTTTTATTTTTGATGCAATTGTTATTAGACTTTTACAGTATTTATTTCTGAAAGCAATATGTGATTTTTTCTGATAAAAAGCCAAATTATTTACACACTCTCCCTTTAAATGAATGAAGGACTGAATTATTCATTGCTCCAGTTAGCCATGAAAAAGTAAATAAATCCACTCTGTTATTTAGCTTCAAATAAATCTCAACCATCAATCTCAGTGACAACTGTGTCTCTGAATGAAGCCTAACAACAACCGTGAATTAAACTGTGCTCAACTTCCACTATGTGCTGAGAGACGACCTCTCCATCAGGAGGTAGATTTTGTGGATTAGAAAGCCTGTTAGCTCGGTCAGCTGGCAGCAGATGGGGACTGCAGACAACAATGCAGAGAAAACATTCTGCTTAAACACCACTTTAACAATTCAGCCTTGTCTTGATAAGCAGATCAGCTTTACATGGCTATATTCTTGCTTTTAATTATTTTAAAATTCATTACATGTTTAAGAAAGGAATTTATGAAACTTAACTACTATTTTTTCCCCTCTTCTTTCGGCTACTACTGCTGTCTAAGCAGCAGTGATAGCAGCTGTGGGGTTGGTCTTGAACATGTTGTCTAATTGAAATAAACTTTGTATGAACGAAATAAACCAAATTACTATCATTAACTGATTTGTTACTTTATCAGTTTATTTAAAATCAAAGCAAGTCGGTCGGATGGACTTTCAATGTTTTGCAATGCACACAATACACAAACAAAGCACAGAAACATGCTACAGTGGAGTGATTCACCAAACATTGCTTACTGAAAACGGCACGGATTCCTCTATTCTTGTACCGTACGAATCAGTAAGTGATTTGTAAGAAGCTGTGACAGCGATCACTCATTTAATCAGGCTGTGATGCACTCGCTCTGTGACTCAGTTGAGATTCGATGCTTACCCCACCTGCCACTGAGAGTCAGGAGTTTTTAACTCACCCAGTGCAGGAATTGGACATTTCTGGGCCTGATTAGGCCCCTGTTCATGTTGTATGCAAATCACAGTGAGAGTGATGCTGTTTCACCAACTCCCTTGATATACCTGACACAGGACGGACATAGCATGGAAATTGAATTGAATTGGAAATTCAATTGAAGTGATTTATGAAATTGTTCTTTTAAATGTAATCTGGAAATTAGTCATTTTCTTAAGTTTTTTTTACCAGTTGTATTGTTTCATCTGTGCAGACTGACTTCTGGCTACCAGAACTTCAAAATAGAATAAGGTGAGAGCCTTAAAAGTTCATCTGATGTTTTGAGTTGAAGAGCTATGATTAGTACACTTAATGTGACTAACGCCATGTTTATTGCCTAATTTAAATGTAAAGAAATGCAAATAAAGCTATCTAAATAGCAGATTATATGACAACAGCCCATTTGAACTGTAAAATCAAAGCTGCAGTTGAATGATTCATTAAACAGGTCTTTTGAACAAATCATTTCAGTGTACTGATTCTAGTACTTCAGTTCACAACAACAACAAAAAAAGCTTTTCCCAGCCAATCAGCATAAACCATCTCTCTGAGTTGGATCACAACTTCCTCCTTATCCTGCTGAATCAGATCAAAACATTTTTACTTTAAAGGAATAGTGGAGGATGTTCTTTTTCCAGGTGGATCATTAAAATAAGTGGTCCTCCTAATTGTCAATCATTCTGGTGATATATTAACGTAAGGCCGTCTTACGTGCTGGTCCCCATTTTCACTTAATGGTGGTGAGTCTGACAGTGAAAAAATTGTAAGCTTGTATGAGCGATGCAAACAGCAACTTTTAAACAGAGCGTGCACAAAAAATCGGCTTGTGGATGCTCTCACACCCGTTTAATTTCCTCTTGAGAGCGGATACAGGGTTGTGCATCTGCATTTTTTTTTTAAGAGGACAGGGCGGGTCTTCTCAAAAAATTCGTAAAAATCCTCCACTATACCTTTGAGTAAGGTAGTTACACTTTCCCTGTATCATCTGTAAAAATATTAACCACTGGCTAAACGAGGGATTCTTGAAAAAGGCCACATTGAAACTTTGATGCATGCAATTCTTGACATAGAAACAATGTTGGGGTTTCACTGAAAAGTACACAGACAGATTGCTTTAGCCACTTATAGCTGCAGTAATGCTTTGTAACTTTGATAACCATGTCAGGCTTTAATTCATGCCTTCTTTGGTTCTATGTCCCATATTGATTTTTGAAAGCTTACATGTGAAAGAAACCACTTAAATTGTGAACAGCTAAGGACAGCTCAGATAGGGGTTTATCTTTGTGGGTTTATGATAGTGGCTAAAGTGAATTAGAAATAAACAGGTAATATTATTCCAATATAGCATACCTAAATCAGAAGAATAGTTCTAAGAATTGTTTGTCATACTTTATGACAGCTGACTATCCCAAACATGAGATTTGATCAATAATCAATTGAAATAGGCTGTATTATAGTCTTCAGAAAATAAATTATCAAAATTTTGAAAAATAAATGGGATTTGAGCAATTTTCTCTGGTTTATTAAAATACTTTGTAATGAAAAAGAAAATAATAAGAAATTGATTATAGTGTAAGGATGTAAAAAGGTTAAATTCTGGGTTCAAATGGAGAAGAAGGGCTAACATGGCAAGGTGTGAGTATAAGGAATATGAATTTAACTGACATAACTGAATTAAATCTTAAATATCAAGCTTTCGGTTTACATACTTTTCCATGTGTTTAAATAAAGGCAAATTTGACTTCATAGCAGGAATTTAACAAACACAATCATTTGCAAACTTAACAACACTAAAATAACTTAAAAAAATACATAGGTAATCCACTGGTTAAATGAAATGTTAACCTAAATGACCTGCATTTAGTTTTACAATCGATTTATTATTATGATTAAGAGTAACTTTTCCTCCTGTCCATGATGATTATTTTACTTTTCTTAAAAGTATAGCATGTATTTCCTAAATATGGAGCCATACTAATCGCTTTCCTACACCTGCGACACAACCAATCAGTTTTGAACCACACCTGCCGATCGGCATCTAAAGCTCATCTTAAAAGGCCTCCAATCCGCACTGTCTGCTCCTGTGTGCAGGCGGTGGATGTGCTGTGACTTCATTCAGATCACACCGTTTCAACCCACCTCCAGCCCCTCCTCCACCATCGTAGCTAAAGGTTCATTAGGTGTCATTCCTCCCGGACTCTTACTGCGTTCCCTGTCTAATCTCAACCGGTCTGGCAGAAGACCACCATGTTGAGCCTTGTTCTGCCAGAGGTTTCTTCCCGACGTGGAGTTTTTCCTCTCCACTTTCGCTTCATGCTTGCTCATCACGGACAGGTTCTCTCAACCTTTGTTATCCAACTGGACTTCCATCTTCAAGGTCCCTGAGTGAAGCTCTAGTATCACCTCACTGGATCTCCCTATAAAGCTCAGCATACTGTCTTGCTAACCAGCAGTCTACAGACTGACCAACTTTCTCTATCTTCACTCCACCACCAGTTTCCAGCCTGCGGGGGGGGGTTGGGGGGGAACATCCCTATTCTTTACTCCTGTTCATGCATATCTATCAAAATTAAGCGCCATGTTTCCTGCCGAGGTCTGAGGTCTGAGCGCCAATGACAAAGTAATTATATCAACAATTTTCTTCTTTCCAGATATTGAAATAACACTTCCCTAAACATTCCAGTCAGCAATTTTTAAAACCTGAGGAAATCTGTTTAAACTCCCACCTCTAGTGTGTTGTGACTGAAGACATCTTAAAATAAATAAATAAATAAATAAATAAATAAATAAATAAATAAATAAATAAATAAATAAATAAACTTTTCTACACAGATAATCAAGTTTGTATTGGAATAAATTCCACATGCAGGTTACTGCTTGGTAATGATCTCCTGTTGTGAGGCGTGTGCAAGTGTAGGATTGTTTAAACTGTAACCGCTAGAGGGATGCATATACGCCTCCAAAACTCCAATCAGCCCTGCGTAACGCTAAGGGAAGAGCCGCCAGTGAGGGTTGCCTACCTGAGCGACTGTGAAAACACGCGCGCTCACACTCAACATGCGCACACAAACACACACTCCCAGAGAGAAAACCCCGGAACGTTTGAAACATGACTTAACAGAGTTTGGAGAGTATCTGGATGCGGACGGCGAGCTCCTTCTCCTCCAAGTGTATCAGCTTCAGGCAATCAGGAGGAGCGCGATGGTTTGTCCTGCAGCTCTCTGTCCCTCTGCCTCTCCTGCGACTTAACATATATATATAGGCTATATATATATATATCTCATAATACATTTCAACTTTTGTTCTGCCACACAGACTAAAAGGGAATTTCTTTTTTTTTAATGATCATTTTTCCTTATGATTGATCTTTTTCTCTGTAATAAATATGAGAGGTCGGGTTGCTGTCACTTGGAATTTAACAGGCTGTGTGCCATTTCTTATGCTGTTTTACGAGTAGGATAAGGAAACAACAAAAAGGTGTGACAAGAGATTGGCGGACAACTGTGGATTTCTACGAGTAACTCCTACCTTCCAGAGGGATTGAGGGGGGCATCTGCCGGACCCCCCTCTTGATTGATTAGTTATTAGTCATCCCCTTGGCTAAATGGGACCCACTGAAAAGAAACCGTGGAACACATACATGAATGAAATATTCCTGTGTCCCCTGAATGTCTCCAGAGTAGTTTTGCTTAAGAGAGGGGGTCGTGGCTTAGCAATATAAAGAGGGAAAAACAGCATAGCTTTATGGGTTTATTAAGACAGTTTATACGGTTTGACATTCTGCCGCTGTAAAAAGAGAAGGGAAAAACTCGGAGGATCCTAAACAGAAGGACATTTTGGACATATATATATATTTTCCAGTTCTTTACTTGTTTATTTTATTTTTACTCATCTTAATTTTATTTCATTTTTTTATTTCTTTATTCTCTCTTTTTTTTTTTTGCCCGAAAAATGAAACTTTGGACATCACCCTGGGTGTCTTGCCTGGTGATTCTCATCTTGTGTTTTGGATCAGAGTGCGGGACAGTCCGGAGAAAGGGGAGATCCAAGAGGGAGCTGGTGCGTATTAGGGAGGCGAGAGCCACCATCCCTGGGGCTTGTGCCACACGCCTGCCCCGGGGCAAGCGCTCTTTACCCGGGCTTGAGCGGCGGGTTCTCCGCCAGCGCCGGCGCTCATCTCACGCTGAGGAAAACTCTCCGGATCGGGGGAAAGCTGTTTATTTCACCGGCCGGGGAGACCAGCTGCGGCTGAAGCCTGGTGTGGAGATACCCAGGGGAAATTTCACTCTGGAGATGTGGATCAAACCGGAGGGAGGTCAGCGATCGCCCACAGTAATCGCTGGTAGGATTTTTATTATTATTATTATAACATTTAAAGTCTAATGTGAATATTAAAAGTGGATTGATGCATTTAGATTTTCTGCTGTCTGTCAAACAAAGCAATTAGTTCATTTATCAGACTAGACAATGATGTAATGCTCTGAAAAGTGTAGTGGGTATTCTAGGTAACGCATCTTAGACTTTTATTTTTATCACATTAAAGTTTGCCACCTGAGGGAGAGCATATGTTTGATACAAATCTTATTAAAAACACAAATCTATTTAGTTCTTTGTCCATATTTTACCTCGCAAGAAGAATAAGGACAGTAATAGGCTACTGCACCTTTGACCGGCAGCTGATGTCACTGTGCGTAAAATGTAATTTCTCCGAGCCGACTATTTTAAAGCTATGATGTAATGGTCAAAACTTTGTGCGCGAGCACGTCACGCTCCACACAAACGGGAGAGATCCATCGCAGGGATATGAGGAGGCGCTCAAAGCTCGCAGCTCACCACCTTCCACCCCCCCATCACCAAATCGACACCTCTGGATTGGCTACCGGAGTTACGAGACGGAACTGCAAGATGTAGGGTTTCCCCTCATGCGAGGATGTGTTGGAGCGCTTTTTTTTTTTTTTTCTGCGGGAGGCTTCGCAGTCGCTCCTTGTAAATGTGTGAAACAATGGTTTCTAATTTAGGGCTCAGTCTATTTAACGATAGAGGTGCACTGTCACTTCATGAGACGGACCCCCGTCAGGGAGAAAGCTTGTTGTCTGTGCGCACTGCTGCTCATAAGCCATGCGTAAAGGCGCCTCATAAAAGCGTCATTACAACATCATATGCTTGTAGAACCAAAAGCGCATTTTGTGCATTACAGTATTCTTTTTTACAACCAAAAATATACATATATTTACCATTCCTTGCCGATAGGGAGCGTTGCATACACAGGTCATTGCCTGCTTTAGCACTTATGCAGATGTCTGCCTGTGAACTGAAGTGAACTCAGTTCTCCTCTCCATCCTGTAAGCCAGTCTGCACTGAGACGTCATTAAACAATGTAGCAAAATGCCCCCCCCCCCCCCCCCCTTCCTTTATCTGTCAGACCCTCTCAAAACACCTCTCTCCTCTGATAACATAAATACTCACTCATGTGTGCGTGTGTCCAAAATGCAGAACACTTAAGATTATGTTAGCCAGTTGGCAAACAATTGCTCTGCAAAGCAGTCTCTTGTGAGACTCAAGCTGAAGCTGAGAAGGTTGAGAGGGGCTCTGTT
Organism: Cyprinodon variegatus; assembly: GCF_000732505.1. NCBI lineage: Eukaryota > Metazoa > Chordata > Actinopteri > Cyprinodontiformes > Cyprinodontidae > Cyprinodon > Cyprinodon variegatus. Next base: position 1,543,955 of record NW_015150476.1, on the reverse strand, counting down.
GCGACCCAAGTGACTCTTAGTTCTTACAAAGAAAGAGGACCTTATAAATAAGATCAGTAGTTTAAAGGAATCTAATGCAAGCTTCAACATTTGGGCGGCTTTTTTGACACGGTTAAAAGTCAGAAGGAAATATTTGCAAATAATCTTTCACAGGTATTGTTATTGTTGTCACCAGCCCCCTCGTTTTCTCACTTGCTCCACCCGACTAGAGATTAGTATTTATGTGTAATCTTATGTGTGCATTTTGAGGACTTAGGTCCATCGGAGGCGACTCAAAAGACAACAAATATGATGATCAAACAAATTCAGCAGAGCCTAATCTTTTAAATCTAATTCAGCCCACAAAAATCCCACTGCTTCTAAAAATGCTCCATCCCCTTGTTTTGATCCTTGCTCATTGTTGTTTGTGGCTGCTGTTTTTTCTTTTTCCTTTAACTCCATTGTTTTGACCACTGCCATTTCTGTTTACTCCCCCTTTTCCTTTTCCAAAATGCGTCTTTGTTACATGAATACTTATGCTGATATTTGTTCTGACCTCTGCATACCAGTTTTCAGCTCTTCAAATACATGTTGATTTATCTGGTTTTTAAAATGCCATATTAACTCATAATAAAAAAATATTAAATTATCCTGTTGAGTTTTTAAGTGACATGTAACTATTCACTGTCCTTATAGGTTTTACACTAGTTTTTAATTATTTTTACCAACTCTAAATTCAGCATTCACGTTTACTATTTAAAGTAAGCAAATTCTCTCAGTTTTTTAACATTCATTGTTAAATAAATTAGATATAAATATAAGAACAATACTTTTAAAGATTATCGTACCTCTTAAAACTTAAAAAAAAAACAAAAAACAAAAAAAAAAACCTTAAACTAATTAGCTCCTGTCACTTGTACAGCAGGTCACCCTTGGCTGTTGCCTTTCCCCAGCAGTCTATGGGCAAAAGGCAGGGTACACCCTGAACCGATCAACAGCTCTTCACAGAACCCCCTTTGAACCATAAACTACAATAAATTTTTTGATAAGGACACAACCAAAGTGAGTTAGCTGGTAAAGAGGAAGGGGAATAAAAAAGGCACAAGCTTGGTGTCAGCTTATGAACTTAGTCGTGTTGTTTGAAACTAGTGACCCAGTTCAAAGTTTTTGCCACTACTCATGGTGGCAGCATCATGACAGTGGTAATGGTTTGTTCAGAGTGATTTGCAAAGTTAGTTGTCTGTTACATGAAATGCTTTGCTTGCAGTTAAAAAGTTTAAAGTTTGGCTGCATCTGACTTGAGCTCCTTCTTTCATGTTTGCTGTGTCACCTACATAGCTTGGTGTAAACTGCATATATTATAACTTTCTTTTATCAAGTCCTCTCCCTATTCTGGTAGATGGTCACATTTTGGTAGGTTTGAAATTTAGCAATATTTATTAGCCCAAAATTCTGCCAAAAAGGCACATGCCTAACAAATAATCAATGGTTTATGAAAATACTTTATAATTCAATCAATTAACAAAATCAGTTTTATTTAAAACCCATGTACGTAAACTAGTCTTCTCATGGATTTATCTGGGCAGATTCAATACTATGATGGCCCCAATAAATTCCAAATATGAAAACACGCTCCTTCTCTAGGATCGCAGCTTGCTGTTTATGTGCCTATACCCACTTTTCTACTGTGTTGAGCTTTTTCTTTGAACTCGTGTTAAGCTTGTCGAGTTAGTTTTAGGGAAAAGCCAATTGGAGATATTAAACTGTCTGTGATTGGCAACTTTCAAGAAATCCCTCCCATTGAAACAGTTCTGCTTTCCTCCTGGCTGCAGCTAGTAACGTTAGTGAAGCATCCTCTGACTAATCACTGTTCTCTTATGATGCGTTCGTACCAAACGTGATGTCTGTGGCAAGACAAGTGGATTTACATGGTATCCCTATGAAACTGGCGTGAGTAAGAGCAGTGAAGCAAGCAGTGGTGAATTCCTATTCGCACGGTCAGAGCTGAGTGGTGTTGAAAACTGTGACATTTTCGGTGAAACTGCGTCATGGCAACCAATCAGCGATTGGTTTTGGTTGTGTAGATTAAAGGAGTGCAGCCAAGACAAAGATTCTTTCAAACTAAACGGGAAACAGAGAAGATAATGGTGAAAAAGGATGAAATAAAGATGGCTTTTAAAACCAGGCGTCTAAAAGACTGTGAATCATTTTTCATTCGTTGTCCTACTTCCAGCAAAGATTCTTGCCAATGACTGCCTCTCCACAGCTCTGGTGCTATCTGCCCAGGTACAAGAAAATATCCCCAAATCTGACTGTCATGCAAGCACAGCTCTTGAATTAGGTTGTGGTACTCTCTCCTAAGTGCTTCCGTCTCTTGAGAATTGGGCTGACCCATGAACATCAATGCTGAAGATGTTTTTTGGCTCTCCACGGCAAAACAAGTGTCTCTTGCTCATTAAATTTAGTGCACTATGTTGAGCTGAAACTTCCTATCTGATGACACGGTCTGCTGCAGAGAGTTCAACTGCCCGTGGTGCAGTTGGAAATTACTGTGGAGAAAGTTGTCTGTGTGAATGCAGAGTTAGAGGTAAAAAAAAATTGTTAGGTGAAGGCTCGTCACATAATATTGTGTAACACAATTTTGAATGTGAACTGACTCCTAAATGATAATGATATTACATTTGTAAATTCATATATGCTAAGTGTGGGGTTAAAGGTCTTGCTCAGGGACCCAGAGTGCAGGCTGTGGGGATGGAACCGGGTACTTGCGCACTGCTCTAACCGCTAGGCCAACACTTCCTCCTTTGAAAACTCCCCCCTTGGAAGAAAACAGTCTTGTTTCAAGAGGCCGGATTTTCTAAAAAAGTAGCCAATCATAGGCAGTGTACTTTCTATGGTTGATTCCAACCTGAGAGTGACAAAAGTTGACATGAGCGGACAAAAGTAGACCCACATGCAAGTAGGAGAGAATCTACAGGCACATAAAAGCAAGCCATGAGAACAGAAAGCATGTACTCATGTTTTTTTTATATATTAGGGGCCTTATGCTATTCAATTTGCTTGCATAAAATGTTCAAAATATGCATGGAGATGGGTTTAAAGGTGTTTTAAATAAAACTACTGGTACGTACCCTTATGCTAGAGTTCTAACCATACATGTTACTTACATATTTAAACAATTGATTAAGTTGGGCTTGGTGAGATGTTAAAAGCTTTACTCGTCTAATATTTCTTCAAAACCCCAACCTTATCTGAAGCGCTCGTTGGTCTCCATGATTCTCTTTTTTTTTTCAACAGTCTTTCTCTTTCGAGGCTTGCTCAAAACAGTTGTGTTTATGCAGATGTTAAAAAAGTTGGAAGTAATTTATTAAGGAGCTGACTTTTTAAGTTATTAAGTGGCAATCAATGTTCTTCAGGGTTATCAGAGCTAAAGTTGATGAATGAAAATGCACACTTCTATTTGTTAAAAAAAAAAAACGTTTGTCATTTTTTTCCCTTTTACTATTTTGCTCCATTTGTGTTTGTGTATCACATTAGATCCTAGTAAAAACACTGAGTTTTATGGTTGTGATACATGAAAAATGGAAAAATTATTAACTTGTGTGAAGGTGGACTTTGATGAGGAACTGTAAGATCAAACTTAGTTGAAAAGCAAAACATCTAACAAAGTATAATTTATCTATTGTTCTGATTGTATGGAGGCGCTGCCATTAGATGATCATCAGTTAATCAAGTGCTTTTGATTAGCATTAACATGCTGTTCATCACCATACTAATGATTCTGGGAAGGGGTTTGTTTGGTTTTTCACATGGTGCTTCTACATTTGCCTCAGGGTTTGTGAGCTAACAAGTTATTTACTGCTTTACTTCCCCAAAAAAATCATAGAAAAAAAATCCTGAGATTTTTGCACAACACTGACAAAAGTTAGGGAATTTAACTACATATTATATGACAGCTTATGTATTTAGTAGAATTTTGCAGACACTAATGTTAAGAGAAACCTCCACCTTAAATTATTTAGTAACTTTTGAGCAGACAGCACTTAAATTTGGAAAAAAAAAATTGCCTGAACCTCTGAATATAACATCTTTCAGGTTTATTGCTGGTTTAATCATATTAAAATCTGACTACAGATCAATGTCAGTTTGACCTTACCCTTTCAAACCATGAAATTGTTATTATTATTGACCAAATTCTGGAGTAAAAAGCTGTTGGCTAAACTAAAGGTGTAAATAAAATTGTTGAAAATGTTGAAAAGAGAATTAGGGGCAAGAGTAATGGAAGGATACAGATGCATGTCAAGTTTTTTTTTAATTCTAATGGGTGTTAAGGTGTTTAAAATGAAAACCAATAAGCTCACCTACGTATCTCTCCAATGCCATTAAAAGGCTATATGATGCCTCAAATTGGCAGGTCAGATTTCCTGAGCAGTCCTATGGATGTGACGTCACTTGATGCTCCATACACGCCCCCAACCCCCGACTGTTTCAATACAGCAAGACAGGGTTGTTTAAGTATTAGTAGAAGAAGAAGTACCAGTTGTTTCAGACACCTCCTTCACTGCTTGACATGATTCTTATTGCTTTTATAAAATATGCATGGTGGTCTTGTAGTAAACCATCACATAGTAAAGAGCATTACAGCATCACCATTGCAGTGCATGGCCTGTCCGTGAAGCGTTTTTGCATGCTTCAATACCGGCTTGGCTGGTGGATGCATTTACCCTTAGCACATGTCGTGAGTCTCATTTCCTCATTCAGCCTCTGGTTTCTTTAATTTTAACATGAAAGTTTCATATGTAATAAAAAAATGTGTAAAATGGCTAAGTCATGATACTGCAAAGCCACTATGTTGATGTTTAGTAAAATGCATACAAGCAAAAAAATGCTCTAAAGAGAACAGTGGTTTTTCTTTGCTCAATGCAAAGGAAAAATATCCTAAAGTACCTCAATGACCTCATCAATCTTAACAAGAGTCATCATAACACAACATGAACCTGGGATCCTTTATTGGCCTTTCTGATTTGATTTTAATGGTTAAAAAAAGTTTAAATAGTTTTTTGTAAGACAGTTTTTTAATAAAGTCATCATGACCAAGTACATAATAGTGTTTTAAATGTGTTTGTTTAAAACATTATATTAAAAACGAATGACTTTCAAGCTCAACATTTTGTAGTGTTTGCCTTTATGTTTTAAAGGGGGGAATAGATTGTTTGCAAATCAGTCAATGAGCTTAATTCCAAATTTGTTTGACCTCAATGTTCGAGGTTGTATTAGCATTAGAATAAGTACCTTCAAGCATGCAAAATTCACATTGCCTCACCCTGTTAGCAACACAGACAATGATCTTTGGTTCAGTAAACTTGTCCAAAAGTATGCTAACAAGTGAGTTCATGTGACCACAGAGTATGTTCCCAGTGTTTGTCTATTTTATATGAGCCTATATTCAGAGAATTTCTTTTCAGAGCTGATATGTTGTTTTCTTTCAAAAAAGTGTGGTTTTATGTTACATCATCTGATGATGATGCAAAATGACAGGGGTCGTCTAAGATGCTTCCAGGCCAGTAGGGCTATATTGATTATGGTGATAGTTTCCCATGCAGTGCTCTCTGAGGGCTTGAAAGTCACATGTTTCCAGCATGGCCTGACACAGATAATTGTCTGTTTATTTCTGTTAATTTTGATAGTCATAGCTTAGTGCTAATGAAAAACCAAGATTCAGCTTATCACAAAATTGGAATGTTAGATAAAACCAAAACATTTTTACAGAAATATTTGACAAAAGTATGGCCGTCTATGGTACAGAGTGCTCTTTCTGCATGGATTACTGAATCAGTTTGGCACAGCATATTGTGTGTATATCTATATATATATATATATTAGGGATGGGACAATTTATGAAAACCGTCAGAACCGTTCGGTTCGACTGTCTCGGTTCGGTTCGCGTGTGTTTCGTTCGGTTCATGCGCTGCTCCTTTTTCTCATAGGCGAAGCGTTTACACTCCAGAGCAGAAGGCGGCTGTATTGCGACCAAAGCCAACTACCAGTAGTAAACAAGAAGAAGAAGAAACGAAGCAGCGTAGCCGGGTGTAGCAGGGAAAAAAATCAGTTGTTGACGAGAATTGTGTCGGAATGGCGAGTGGGAAAGAATAGGAGTTGGAAGATGCGCCAGCAGCTCTTTATAGGTCTGCTGTATGGGAGCGCTTTGCATTTAGAGTGACCTACGATGACGGCGGAAAGAAACACTGCATGAAAAGTGGGATTTTCGTCCCCGTAAAC